>NW_026695231.1:5627500-6119563 GCF_021218885.2 Marmota monax | reverse complement strand
GCCAACTTTTTCTTCTATCAGACGGCGCGTCTCTGATTTGATATCAAGTTCCTTGATCCATTTTGAATTCACTTTTGTGCATGGCGAGAGAAAGGGATTCAGTTTCATTTTGTTGCATATGGCTTTCCAGTTTTCCCAGCACCATTTGTTGAAGATGCTATCCTTCCTCCATTGCATGCTTTTAGCCCCTTTATCAAATATAAGATAGTTGTAGTTTTGTGGATTGGTTTCTGTGTCCTCTATTCTGTACCATTGGTCCACACGCCTGTTTTGGTACCAGTACCATGCTGTTTTTGTTACTATTGCTCTGTAGTATAGTTTGAAGTCTGGTATCGCTATACCGCCTGATTCACACTTCTTGCTTAGCATTGTTTTTGCTATTCTGGGTCTTTTATTTTTCCATATGAATTTCATGATTGCTTTCTCTATTTCTACAAGAAATGCCATTGGGATTTTGATTGGCATTGCATTAAACCTATAGAGAACTTTTGGTAATATCGCCATTTTGATGATGTTAGTTCTGCCTATCCATGAACAGGGTATATTTTTCCATCTTCTAAGATCTTCTTCTATTTCTCTCTTTAGGGTTCTGTAGTTTTCATTGTATAAGTCTTTCACCTCTTTTGTTAGGTTGATTCCCAAGTATTTTATTTTTTTTGAAGATATTTTGAATGGAGTGGTTGTCCTCATTTCCATTTCAGAGGATTTGTCGCTGATATACAGGAATGCCTTTGATTTATGCGTGTTGATTTTAAATCCTGCCACTTTGCTGAATTCATTTATTAGCTCTAATAGTTTCTTTGTAGAGCCTTTTGGGTCTGCTAGATATAGAATCATATCATCTGCAAATAGTGATAATTTAATTTCTTCTTTTCCTATTTTTATGCCTTTAATTTCTTTCATCTGTCTAATTGCTCTGGCCAGTGTTTCGAGAACTATGTTGAAGAGAAGTGGAGAGAGAGGGCATCCCTGTCTTGTTCCAGATTTTAGAGGGAATGCCTTCAGTTTTTCTCCATTCAGAATAATGCTAGCCTGAGGCTTAGCATAGATTGCTTTTACAATATTGAGGTATGTTCCTGTTATCCCTAGTTTTTCTAGAGTTTTGAACATAAAGGGATGCTGTACTTTGTCAAATGCTTTTTCCGCATCTATCGAGATGATCATATGGTTCTTATTTTTAAGTCTATTGATGTGGTGAATAACATTTATTGATTTCCGTATATTGAACCAGCCTTGCATCCCAGGGATGAATCCTACTTGATCATGGTGTACAATTTTTTTGATATGTTTTTGTATCCGATTCGCCAGAATTTTATTGAGGATTTTTGCATCTAGGTTCATTAGAGATATTGGTCTGTAGTTTTCTTTCTTTGAAGTGTCTTTGTCTGGTTTAGGTATCAGGGTGATGTTGGCCTCATAGAATGAATTTGGAAGTTCTCCCTCCTTTTCTATTTCCTGAAGTAGCTTGAAAAGTATTGGTATTAGTTCTTCTTTAAAGGTTTTGTAAAATTCTGCTGTATACCCATCGGGACCTGGGCTTTTCTTAGTTGGTAGTCTTTTGATGGTTTCTTCTATCTCCTCAATTGATATTGGTCTGTTTAGGTTTTCTATATCCTCCTGACTCAATCTGGGCAGATGATATGACTTAAGAAATTTATCTATGCCTTCACTATCTTCTAATTTATTGGAGTATAAGGATTCAAAATAGTTTTTGATTATCTTCTGTATTTCTGAAGTGTCTGTTGTGATATTGCCTTTTTCATCCCGTATGCTAGTAATTTGAGTTCTCTCTCTTCTTCTCTTCACTAGCATCGCTAAGGGTCTGTCGATTTTGTTTATTTTTTCAAAGAACCAACTTTTAGTTTTGTCAATTTTTTCAATTGTTTCTTTTGTTTCGATTTCATTAATTTCAGCTCTGATTTTAATTATTTCTTGCCTTCTACTTCTTTTGCTGTTGTTTTGCTCTTCTTTTTCAAGGATTTTGAGATGAAGTATGAGATCATTTATTTGTTGGTTTTTTCTTTTTTTAAGGAATGAACTCCAAGCAATGAATTTTCCTCTTAGAACTGCTTTCAATGTGTCCCATAGATTCCGATATGTTGTGTCTGTGTTTTCATTTATCTCTAAGAATTTTTTAATTTCCTCCTTGATGTCTTCTATAACCCATTGATCATTCAGTAACCTATTGTTCATTCTCCAATTGATGTATGCTTTTTCCTTCCTTCTTTTATCGTTGATTTTCAGTTTCATTCCATTATGATCAGATAAGATGCATGGTAATATCTCTACTCCTTTATATTGTCTAAGAGTTGCCCTGTGACATAATATATGATCTATTTTTGAGAAGGATCCATGTGCTGCTGAGAAAAAAGTGTAACTGCTTGATGTTGGGTGGTATACTCTATATATGTCAATTAGGTCTAGGTTATTAATAGTGTTATTGAGTTCTATAGTTTCCTTATTCAACTTTTGTTTGGAAGATCTGTCCAGTGGCGAGAGAGGTGTGTTGAAGTCTCCCATGATTATGGTGTGGTGGTCTATTAGACTCTTGAACTTGAGAAGAGTTTGTTTGACGAACATAGCTGCACCATTGTTTGGGGCATAAATATTTATGATTGTTATGTCTTGTTGGTGTATGGTTCCCTTAAGCAGTATGTAGTGTCCCTCTTTGTCTCTTTTGATTAACTTTGGCTTGAAATCTATTTTATTTGATATGAGTATGGACACTCCTGCTTGTTTCCGAAGTCCATATGAGTGATATGATTTTTCCCAACCTTTCACCTTCAGCCTATGTATGTCTTTTCCTATCAAATGCGTCTCCTGTAGGCAGCATATTGTTGGGTCTTGTTTTGTGATCCATTCTACTAGCCTGTGTCTCTTAATTGGTGAGTTTAAGCCATTAACATTTAGGGTTATTATTGAGATATGGGTTGTTGTTCCAGCCATATTTGTTTATTTCTGTTACTAAACATTGTTTGTTTTCCTCTTTGATTGTTTTCCCCCCCCTTTACTGTCCTACCTCCCACTGTTGGTTTTCATTGTTATTTTCCATTTCCTCTTCCTGTAATACTTTGGCTAGGATGTTTTGAAGAGATGGTTTTCTAGCTGCGAATTCTTTAAACTTTTGTTTATCGTGGAAGGTTTTAATTTCATTCTCCATCCTGAAGCTTAATTTCGCTGGATACACAATTCTTGGTTGGAACCCATTATCTTTCAGTGTTTGAAATATGTTATTCCAGGATCTTCTAGCTTTCAGAGTCTGTGTTGAAAGATCAGCTGTTATCCTGATTGGCTTGCCCCTAAATGTAATCTGCTTCCTTTCTCTTGTAGCTTTTAAAATTCTCTCCTTATTCTGTATGTTGGGCATCTTCATTATAATGTGTCTAGGTGTGGATCTCTTATGATTTTGCACATTCGGCGTCCTGTAGGCTTCTAGGATTTGGGATTCTGTCTCATTCTTCAAGTCTGGGAAGTTTTCTTGTATTATTTCATTGAATAGACTGCTCATTCCTTTGGTTTGGAGCTCTGTACCTTCCTGTATCCCAATGACTCTTAAGTTTGGTCTCTTAATGTTATCCCATATTTCTTGGATGTTCTGCTCATGGTTTCTTAACAGTCTTGCTGAGCTGTCTATGTTCTTTTCCAGTTGAAATACTTTGTCTTCATTGTCTGATGTTGTATCTTCTAAGTGTTCTACTCTGTTGGTAGTATTCTCCATTGAGTGTTTAAGTTGGTTTATTGCTTCCTGCATTTCTAGGATTTCTGATTGCTTGTTTTTTATAACCTCTATCTCCCTGTATAGTTGATCCTTTGCTTCCTGGATTTGTTTGCGTAATTCGTTGTCGAAGTGATCTTTCATTGTCTGATTTTGCTGTTTAATGTCTTCCTTGATACTCCAGATCATCTGAAGCATGTATATCCTGAATTCTTTATCTGACATTCCATCTGCTGCAGCTGTTACCTCTTCTAAAGTTGCGTTGACCTGCATTGCTTGTGGTCCTTTCTTTCCTTGTCTTTTCATACTGGTTGCGTATCTTTCCTGCAGGTGCGGGCGGCGGCTCTGCTCTCTCCTTATTCCAATTGGGGTGTCGTGGCTACCACGCCGGCAGGTCACTGGGCCTGTTCTGGGAGCTGGTGGCGGCTCTGTTCTGCCCCTACTCCAATTGGGGTGACGTGTCTGTCGTACCAGCAGGCCACTGGGCCTGTCCCGCTGGTCGGTCGCAGATCTGCCCACCTTTCGGGCACGGGTGGAGGCTCTGCTTTGCCCCTACTCCAATTGGGGTGTCATGACTACCCCGCCTGCAGGATGCTGGGTCTGTTCCTGGCAAGGGAGGCGACTCTGCTCTGTCACTACTCCAATTAGGGTGGTGTTTGTACCCCGCCGGCAGGCTCCTGGGCCTGATCCGCCGGTCTGTTGTAGGTCTGCCTACCTTGAAGGCGCGGGCGGCGGATCTGCCCTGCCCCTCCTACCACGCCTGCGGACCCCTGGGCCTGATCTGCAGGTTGATCACTGGTCTGCTCACCCTGCGGGCACGGGTGGCGGTTCCGCTCCACCCCCACTCCAATTGGGGTCACGTGACCACCACACCGGCAGGGCCTGATCCGGGCGTGGGATAAGGATCTGCTCTGCCCCTACTCGAGTTGGGGTGACGTGTGTACCACACTGGCAGGCCACTGGGCCTGACCCGCCAGGCTGTCACAGGTCTGTTTACCTTGCAAGCGCGAAGGGCGGCTCTGCCCTGCCCCTCCTACCACGCCCATGTACTACTGGGTCCTGGGTCTGCCCACCTGGCGGGTGTGGGTGGCGGCTCCGCTCCGCCCCCTCTCCAATTGGGGTCACGCGGTCACCACGCTGGCGAGCCGCTGGGCCTGCTCCGGGGGCTGGCGGCGGCCCGGCTCCTTCCCTCTGGCTCGAGGACAAATTGAGGAGACTCGGGTGACTGAGCCTCACCCCCCTTACCAGGAGACCAACTGCTTATGTCACCGCTGGTATTGATGAAGATCTCTCCTCCACCGCTTTCTGCTGACATCAGATCTCTGCCATGTTGGTATCCTATGCGAATGGCAGCATTTCGTTCCCCTTGCCAGGCAACCCAAGCAATGGGTGAGTCCTGACCTGCCCTCAGCAGGACCCGGACCGAGACACAGTTTCCGCGGGCTCCTAGCCCCGGTCCAGGGAAGTTCCGGGAGCCGGAACTCGGCCGCTCCGTGCTCGGTGTAAGCTCCTATAAGTGTAGGCTCCAAGAAGCAGCCCCCGCGGGCTCAGTTCCGGGAGCCGGAATTCGGCCGCTTAGTGCTTGGTGTATGCTCTGATAGTAGCAGGGTCCAAGAAGCAGCCTCCGCGGGCTCCGCAGCCCTGAGCCAGGGCGGTTCCGGGACGGTTCCGGGAGCCGGAACTCGGCCGCTCTGTGCTCGGTGTAAGCTCCTATAAGTGTAAGCTCCAAGAAGCAGTCCCCGCGGGCTCAGTTCCGGGAGCTGGAATTCGGCTTCTTGGTGCTTCGTGTTTGCTCTGATATTAGCAGGGTCCAAGAAGCAGCCTCCGCAGGCTCCGCAGCCCGGAGCCAGGGCGGTTCCGGGACGGTTCCGGGAGCCGGAACTCGGCCGCCCCGCGCTCCGTGTTCACTCCGATAAGATCAGATTTTAAGAAGCCCCCAGGCGCTGAACCCTAGCAATCTGTCTGCAAGCCGCAGGCGAATTGCAGCCTGAAATTACCTGTTCTATGGCTGAATGAGCTGCGGTCAGTCAAAAACAGGTGTGGTGACGTCAGTTTACCAACATGGTGGCTGCTGGCCTCCTCTGTGGTCTGACCGGTGTGGAGAACCGAGATGGACCGCTTCCTTCCCCGTCTCGAACCCAGAATTCAGCCCTGAGTGCGGTGCTTGCGCGTCTGGCAGAAACTGCAGCGCTGTAACCCTGCGTCTCTATCCCAGCGCGCCTTGCAGACTCTAGCCGCAGGGCGATTTGCTTAATAAGCAGTGTTACCCTCCATGCGACAAACCTCTCGTGTTTGAGTCCCCGTAGCCGATCCTCATGCGATGGAAATCCTTCCTCCAGGTTCCGGCGCACCCCACTATTGCTGGAAATTCCTAACAAGATATCCTTTAGCCGTCCTGACTTGTCATACTCCCACACAGTGAAGCAGCACACGGGGGTAATGCACTCCCCTCGCCGCCATCTTCCCTCCTCGATTTTGCTATTCTTAATGGGCCTTATTTTTTCTTTTCTGTTACCCAATCTTCTAAGATAGAATCAACCTCCAATGCCCAAGCCAAAGATGGAAGTCACTAGTGTTGTAAACTTATGGGAGCTGTGGTGGAAAAATTTGTTTCTCTATCCTCTCTACTTCAGTTAGCTCAGTAATTCCAGCCCGTGGCCATTAGCTTATAAGGTCTGAGTTATGGAGATTGGACCCCAAAATGGTGCTGGAAATACCACATTTACGCCAGAGACACAATCAAGTCCTGCTACACCCACTCAGATTTTTCAGGGTATTCCTTACTATTTCATCTGGAACATAAATTAGATGAAGAGGGTTTAAGGGGAGGAAAAAAGTAGTGTCCGTAAGCTAAGAAAGCACTAACAGATTTGCTAATGATGAATTGAATTGAATGAATATATACATCTATAAATATAATATAAAGATACCAAAGCTTTTTAAAAAGGTATCAAAATTTCATGAAAATATACAGCTGTTCTTGATTTATTGAGGCACCCTCATAAGATTACTTGAATGGAGATTCTCTCCCAGGGTGTAGTCAAGATGGGCTAGTTGATAAGGCTGCTCAATTGTTCCTCAGACAAATAGAAAAGAGAATAGGACATATTCAAGGGAATATTCACCTTAATCTTGTTATTCTTTGTATTTTGCAAATGAGAAAAGTGAAGTTTTAAAAAGTTGAACAACATGTCCCATATATTTATTTAATCTGCAATCAAAAATTCTGCTGTCATAGAGCTCAAATTCTATAGAGAGGGGTAGCTGGATAACTAAAAACTAAATGAACACACAGATCATATAAGTCAAAGTTATAAATGCTATAAAGGAATAAAGAAATAGAACATGTGTGAGGAACCCATATTCGACAATTCAGTTGCTATCAATTCCCATAATAAGGATTAAAATAAATCACAGATAATTACATTATGTTGAAAAAAATTGAAGCTGAGTTATAGACAATAAAACTTAATGAAAGAGCATTCCAGGTAGAGACTAACATCATATAGAAAGCTGCCGAGATGAAAAGAGCTTGTATTGAAGATAGAATAAGAAAACCATGGTGGCTGGATATTTAGGAAATGACAGGAGATGAAGACAGAGAGGTGGGTGAAGACAGGATCATGGAAGACCTTGTAAATTCATGCCTTTGGATTTTATCCTAAGCATGAAGAGGTGTCATTAGACAGCGTAGAATCCAGGAGTGACGTGACTAGATTTAAACTTTAAGTGGATTACAGAAACTTTTGCAATATTATTGAAATGCAGATGGACAAACCTGGGAATAAGGTAACAATAGATAGTCAAGATATTACTGCTGCTGTTCAGGTGGAAACATTTGATAGTGTCAGAATGAGTGAGAAAGGATTGTATTCAGTGAACATTTTGAAAAGAAAGCAGACCGATTGCTGGCTGTTTGGTAAAGAGAAAAATCAAAGATGGAGCTCTTGTTTTTAGATCCAGGAGTTCCATGGATGATAGTGCCATTTTCTGAGGGGGAGAAAATTACAGAAACAGCTGGGATGTGGGAAGAGTCCAGTTTTGTGTTCTGAAAGCGTGAGATGCTTATTAGATATCCACATTGAGTGTTGAAAAGGCATTTAGAAAATTTATTCCAGAGCTCCAGGGAGAAATCAAATCTGGGAGTCATTGGAGTATGTGCAACAGAAAGAAGAAAGCAGCCCCTAAGACTCAGAACTTAACCAAAGCAGGAAATTGGAGCACAAGATGACTAGGAGAGGTGACTAGTAGAAACACAATCTCCCACTCCATCACACCTGTTCCCTTCCCTCCAAGAACACTTGGAGATATCAGGAGGGGCATTATGTGGGGTGAGGTTTCCAACCTCCTCTTGCCTTTAATTATTAAAGAATTCCAGATGTCTGAATGTTTGGAGGCACTCAGGTGGCAGACACTTGGGTTATGAATATAAAAGGCAATTTGGGACATCTGTTGTAACATACTCATGCTTTTTATAAAAGGAACATTACCTGACTGCTTTTGCTAAGGTGTTTTGAACAAGGTTCATCTAGATTGACAGGGCATATAAGTTAAAAAATATTGAATAATTGGAAATATGTGTCTGGATCTCAGAAGAGGGGTGAGGGTCAGAATTTGAATTTGAGTACTAGTTATATAACAGTGGGAACTGAGTTTCATTGCAATGTCTAGGGAAGGGCTGATAAAGAAAGCTAAAAATGACCTTTGAAGAATATATCTACCTAAGTTCTGAAAACAGCAAAGGGGTACAGAATGTATGCAAAAGAAGACCAACTATAAGAATGAAAAGTGTCATTTCAGTAAGATAAGAGAGAAGAGGTTTCATATTCTACAGCAATAGCTGGTATATGGTAAATATTTTCTGCACTGGACCCTGAATGAACTTGAACTATGTAAAGTTTTATTATTCTTATTTTTTTTTTTTTTGTATTTGTTGGCAAAGTGCAGTGTGAGGCTACACCTTTAGATAATGTTTTTCCAGTAAGGGCTCTAAAGCAATCTTTCTGGTTAAGTTTCAATGCCGTGCTCTCTGAGACAGAAAGTGAACTAAGATGCCCAATCCTATTTCTCGTGACTTTCACAATAGTCCAGAAATGGCATCCACCCTCTTGATTCCGTGCAAGTGATCAAAAATAGAAACTCAGAAAGTCGGCAACCCACACCCAAACTCCACCCATCTCTCATCTTCCTTTGTTTCCATTTGTCCATTACTGGGAGCCCCTCATCTAAGGAGGGTTCCCCTCCTTCCTGGCAACCCCTGAACTCTGGCATCCTGCCCGGTGCTAAATAATAATCCAGAATCCTTTTACCAGCGAGATGAATAAAACGTGGGGAGACAAAACATGGGCTGCTTCTGGTCTCCTTGGCTCACTGTTAGCAAATAAAGCCAACAATGGGTCTAAGTGGAGTCATTTGTGTAGAATGTGTCCCAAGTCCTGAAACACCCTCTAGTTTTCTGCTTAAATAAATATTTAGAGTTTTGCTTTTTGATGAAGATTGTTATGTTTCTAATTCTTTTTTAAAGTGAAGGCAAATTAAGATTTTGATTCAGAAAAGTTTTTTTTCCCCAAATAACAAGTAACTTTCAACAACATTTTTAGTTATTTTGGTCTTAAATAAATAAGACCTCTAGTCATTTGCCAAGCATCTAAGGACCTGCAGGATATTCTTCATTATTAAGTGACTTTAACTGTTCATAAGATTACTTGATTATTCTCTCACTGAAAACTTATACATTTTCACCACCCTACACTCACTTCCTCACTCTTTGTGGTACTATGGATTAAACCCAGGGCTTTGTGCATGCTAAGCAAGTGCTTTACCACTGAACTACATCCCTGGCCCCACACTCAGTCGTTTCAGAAAAAAACAGATAGTCAAATGAGAAGAGTCTGATAGAGTGATAAAATGTAGAACATGGCTGACTTCAGGCCATAGAAGAGTATATTCCTTTGATACCTTTCCATTTCTATTTTAGAAACTTCTACTTGCAAGAGAGTTCTAGGCCCATCAACATGTTCCCTTTGTTACTCTGCCATGGCTCAAAGTGCAACATGTAGATATGCAATCTCCAAACTGCCTGCTCTGGGCAATGCTTAATTGAGCAGATGAAATTTAAGAATCTCCTTTCCCTTTGCTTTCAGTATTGGCTTACTTACACAGCAAAGTTAATTCAATCAGATTTACTCTATGTCCACTTTGAAGCATCAGTGCAGGAGCATGTGTTGTTTCTTATTCTTTTTCCTAATACCTTTTGAAATAAATAAATATATATATATATATATATATATATATATATATATATACACATGTATATATAAATACATATATTAAATATAAACATATGTTTATTTTTTTTCCTGTAAGCTTTAAGCTAACTCTAACCCTAACCCATGCTAATGATTTTAAGATGGATGATGTTAAGGAGCTGACTGTGGTATTAGTGAAGACATTTATCCATAATATTCTCAGGAGAAAATTATATAAGAATCATGGGCTTTGATTGTTTTTTATTATTATTATTATTTTCTCTTTATTGATTTTAGAAAGGTTGTCTAACTGTAGCGTTAATATTTTAATTGAGGTTTTTGTGACATTTAAAAATCAACTCAATGAGACTTGTATATTTTTTATGTTGACTATTCCTATCCAAGACCTCGGTTTCCATTATCAAATTTATTTGCATGTACTTTCATAAGGTTTTATATATAACTTTCAACATTACCTGTTATATTTATTCCCAGGTGCATTTTTTTATATTACTATTATAACTGAGAAAACATTCAATTATATCTTATAACTGATTATTATATTTTATAGAAGGCAGACTGATAATGTTAGCTAAATTTATATCCTAGCTGCCACAGTTTGGTTCTGGAATGTCTCCCAAAGGTTCATGTTTTAAAAGCTTTATCCTCATTTTTATTCTGTTGGGAATATGTAGAAACTTTAATAGCTGGTGCCTATTCTGAGGTCTTCAAATCATTGGAGGTAAGTCTTTGACAGGGATGTAGGATTGCAGTTTCTTCCTTTTTCCATTTTGCCTCCCAGCCATGTGGTGAGCAGTTTTGCTCTGCCTTGCGCTCCCACCCTGGTGGAACACCACATGCCCAAAGCAATGAAGCCCACTGACCATGGATTGAAACCTTTGAAACTGTATGCCAAAATAAACCTTTTATCTTTATAAATAGATGTAATAGTGACTGCAAGCTAACTAACATACTACATCTCTTATTATTTTTAGAAGTGTTTCAGTTGGTATTTAGAAGCCAAAATTTAGGTGCTAGGTGTGCTCATTGCCAAGAATATGTCAGTATTTATGTAAGTCCTATCAGCACAGGACAAGTTAAATTATGCAATTATAAAAATACACACACATATACTCATACACATTTCCCTGACACCTAAATGAGACAGATAAAATTGGGTCAGTATCTGGTAAATGGACTTTAATTCCTGAACATGGTAGAGTTAAGAAAAATTATATATGTCGTCCCCCCACAAATAACTATAAAACTGGAAAAAATATATAAGAAATTGGTTGAGGGGTTGAAAAATATACAGTATGGAGTTGTGATCCTTAGAGAAAGTAGATGAATAGGCAGGTCCTAATTTATGTTTTCTAACTGTCTAAGAGCATACAGGTGACCCAAACAGAGATTTGCTATGATGCTGAGTTCAAGGAGCAGAAATAAAAATTCTTGATGATTTAAGTTTTGGCTTTCTCAGGAAATATTACTATGTGAAGAGTTCTGCAAGGGATGAAAGTGAAAGAAAGGGAAGCAAAGATGCTTGTGTAGGGGTTCACGAAAGTGTCCTTGACTAAGGTCTAAGCTATGTACCTTAGAGCAAAAGATATCTGAAAACCAGTAGAACAACTAGAGACAAGATGGCTAACCTCTCAGCAGAAATAATGGGTGATAGAGTAGAACAGACTACAATATAATATATGACACCATATATTAAAATATAACAAATATAATATGCAATTAATATAAAATATAATAGATAATATATTTTAGTGATTAAATGAAATAAATCTGGAAGCCAGGAAATCTATGACCAGCCAACATGGGAATAAAATTAATAAATCCCTAGGAAAACTGATCAAGAAAATGGAAAACACAAATAGGAATAATCTTCAAAATAAGGGGGGAAGTGGAGAGAATTTAATGTCATGAAAATCAAACTGTAAAGTAACCCTTAAGGTAGTGTTTCAAGTTGAAGGGAAATGACACTAGTTGGAAACTTGGATGTACAGAAATAAAGGAAGAGTATAGAGCATTCCCCCCCACCCCCGCCATCTCTCTCTCTCTCATTTTTCTTTTCTCATTTTTTCTTAAAGAGAACCTACTATTAGAAGAAACAAAATAACAAAAACATCAACAACAACAATAACATAGAATGGCTTTTTAATTTATGGGCAACTAAGCTAGAAGGCATTTCCAAAAACAACTAGAAAGGAAATGGAATTTCATTAATTGTAAATGTTTCATAATTTTAGAAGTTTGAAATGTGAAATGTGAAATCGTGCAATATCTATTGCAGATAGACTTTGATAATATAAAATATGTTAATTCTTAGAGCAACCACTAAAAAGTAATAAAAAGAGTTAAAACTAGCAGACATAGAGGAAGTAAAAGAAAATATTAAGTATATTCAGTTATCCCAAAATATAAGTGTAAAGGGAGGCAGGTTGAAAGAAAAATGATAGAAAAAAATTGTATCATGCTAATAGTAGGGATAAGAAAGCTTATTCTAAAGTATACACTAAATTTTAAGCTTATTATAAAGTATACACTAGATTTATACTGGAAACAGTATATTTCAAGACAAGAATATAAGAGGGTATAAAGAAGAATGTTTCATAATGATAAAGGGTTAATCATTCATAGTGAATACTGAAACAATCCTAGGTGTGTATGTACAGAATAACAAGTAAAAAAAATACATGAAGCAACACTGCCAGAATGAAAAGGAGAAATAGACAAATTCATAATCAGTGTTGAGCACCCTTCTCTCAATTGATAGAAAAACTAGACAAATTTAAATAAACTCAAAACTTTTATATAAAATGTAGTAAGACAAAAAACCTTTCACAGATAAAATTCAAAGTCCACATGAAACAGTGAATTCCATCAAAATTTAAAGAGGAAATGATACTAATTTACCATAATTCTTTTTCTTAAATCTGAAAGCTCTCAGAATGCTACAACCATCAAGTACAAAATATACATCTTTTGCCAGTGCATGTGGTACATTCACCAAGATAGATTGTTGAAATAGCATTGAAAACTCACTGGATAATTTTCTGACCTTGATAGAATTGAATTAAAATTAAGTATTAATGAACTATCTAGAAATCCACAAGATATCTGAAAATTCAAAAGTACATTAAAATAATATGAGTTAAAGGAGAAGTCACAAGGAGAATCAGAAAGAAATTTAAACTGAATGATAATGAAAATGCATCATAAGTAATTCTGAGGTATATGACCAAAGAAGAAATTTATAGCAAAAAGAGCTATATTAGGAAGAAAAAAGAGATTTAATACCAAAGACTAATTTTCTAATTTAAGAGTCTAGAAAAATAACATGTTATACACAAATAAGTAGAAATATAAATAATAGAATAAAATATTAAAATATTAGTGAAATGGGAAACAAAAAGATAATGCATAAACCAAACAAGCCATCATGGGAATAAAATTAATAAATACCTAGGAAAACTGATCAAGAAAATGGAGAACACAAATTACCAATATGAAGAATGAATTAGTCCATATTACTTTAAATCTTACAGATATAAAGAGTATATAACAAGAAAGTATTATGAAGAGTTTCATGCCAGTAAAATAATCAATTTCAGTGAATTACATGTATTTTTTGAAAAACACAAATACCAAGCTTGATTGAAAATGATATCAAAGCTGAATAACTTCAAATTTATCAAGTAAATTATATCAAGAAAATTTTCAACTAAGCAAATTCCAGGCTCATGGTTTCATTGATGTCTTCCATTAAAATTTAAAGAGCAACAGTACTACCTTTCCCAAAGTTATTAAAAATATAGAACATAAGTGAATATTTTCCAACTACATTGCAGGACCCGCATAAATCTGTTTTCAAACTCTGATAAAAGAAAAAGTTAGAGAAGGTAATGTTAGAAAATATGAATATTTATGAACATAGATGTCTCTAAATTATAAACACATCAATAAATCAAATCTAATAATATATTTTTTAAGATGTCATGACTAAATGTGGCTTATTACAGGAGTCCAACATTTTTTGACATTCAATGGTAATTTACCACATAAAATAAAAGAAAATGTAATCTTCTCAATAAATATAAAAAATAATTTGACAAAATTCAATACCCACTCATGATAAAAAACATGATAAAACTCTAAGAAAACTAATCATAGGAAGTAATGTCTTCAATTTAAATAAAGGACATCTACAAAAAAAAAAACCCTACAACTAACATTATGATAAATAAAGACATGTTGAATACTTTCCTTTTGGGATTATGATCAAAGCAAAGATGTTCACTTTGACCATTTCTATTCAACACTATATGAGAAATTCTAGTCAATGCAGTCAGACAAGAAAAGAAACAAGGGTCATGCAAATTGGAGTTGAAATAAAATTGTCTTTAAACAATGACATTGTTATAAACAATGCATTACAAGGAATCTACAAAAAAGTTAAAAAAAAAAACTATGAGAATTAAGCAGATTTTGATCTACCAGTAGTTAGAATTTGGTAAAAATTCCCAGTATCACCTTGGATGCTTGTTTAATACACAGATACATTGGGACATCTCCCCAGACCTACTAATCAAAATTTGTAAGACTGGGGCTTGGGAATGTGAATTTTTAACATATTCCCCAGCTCATTGCTAATTAACTTTAAAGTTTAAAAATCATAGTTACACACAGTACCCGTGACTTAGTCAACACTTAGCAAATGCCCATTAATTAGCAACTGATTGCATATGCTTATATGTTTTCCATCTGAAATTTGGATCGGAATTAATTGTTCTTCTTACAGTCCCATTTGTATATCAAAGATTTGTCTTGGACTCATACATTCTTTGCTTTGGTTTGCATTCCTTACTGTCTCTGGGTACATATTATTCACAATGATTAAAGAGGAGACAGCTTTTTATGTTATGCAATAAGTTTCTAGCCTATTAAGTGCAAATAACCTCTCTAACCTAACACCTCTATGGGGATGAATAGGAAACTCTTGGGAATTTCTATTGTTCATTATTTTCCATTGTGGATTTTGCTTTACTTTTATTGTTCAACTCAGATTCTGTCTCAGTTCATAACCAGAAAGGTAATTTCTGACTTTCATTATTTTTCATGAGATAGTCTTTAGTTTGGTTCAACATGTAGGAGAGGAAAACAGCAAATGAACATTGGATTCCAAGGACTTTTAATTCATCTTTACTGAATAAAATAGCATTTAAGTTCCCTAAGCATTGATCAATCGGATTTTTTGTTAGCATTACAGATAGACAGCAAACCCATTTGCTCATTACTTTTTATTGCGCTCACCCAACTTCATTTAACTTGAAAAAATGACTAGCCTGTCATTCAGTATCCTTTGGCCCCAAAGGTAAATACCAAGAATCACATAACCAGGCAACAAACATTCTGACCTATATCCTTCTTCCAAACTTTGCTGTCATTCTCATAACATTGCCATCCTCTGTTCCAACAACACTCCAAATGAATTTGATGTAAATCATCTACTCTGCCATTGATTCTGAAATGAAAAAAGAAACTAATGTACAAGCTGTATCTTAATGATAAAACAGTTAATCTCAAAATTATCCAGATTATTTTTTAGAAAAAAAAATTATAAAGATAAATCCATCAATTGACTTTTACCTACAGCAACTAATTCCTGTGTGTGTGTGTGTGTGTGTGTGTGTGTCTTTAAATATAAAAACAATCATAACACCTCAAACAGGGATAGTTATAAATATCCTGGGCTTAAATGCTAGGAGAGGAAATTCACCCCCAAAGAAAGAATAATCAGCCTGGTTCTATGTGTCCTTTTTTTAAGAGGCTGAAGTATTTGAAGCTTATACTGTAGAAAGTTTTAAAAGGTTCCTTGCCAAATCAGATAGAGGTAATGTAATCATACTGTCATTCCAAAATTTATTCAGGTAACTTTTTAAGTTATTACACAAGGCCGGTAACTTGTTTGTTTAGAGATCATTAATTCTAATAAAAAGGGCTTTCAGGAAAATTTGGATGGTTGATTGGGTGGCTCTTTGTCTGAGTTCCAAGAAACTTCCACTCTCCCCTCCTGATCCTTCGATTTATACTTCGTGTTCCTCCATTAACCTCTGGGCTTCTTCATATGTGACATGGAGATAATAATCATTATAATCTCCCTAGGGAATTTATAAAGATTAATTTGTTAATTAGGGAAAAGTTCTTTGAGATCCTAAAAGGAATTTTTCATAGATAAAGTATAAAGATATCATTATAGTTTGTGTGAGGCTCTGCTTTATGGGTGGGATGACCTCCTCTTGGAAAGGTCACAGTAATGGGCCACAGGCATGTACTGTGACAACAATCTAATCTTTCCTATTGCACAGCTCCCTGTCCTGTTAGCATTGTTCCCTGTTTTCCTGGCTCTCTATCGGCAGAAGCCTTAAACATTGAGCAACCTTCTGGCTTGAAGAAAAACTAAGTGCATATTTGCCTATATTCCAAAACCAAGATGACGTATACTTCCAATCAAACAGATGTGGTCAGCCGTCGATTGGACCCGGAGGAGAAGAAATTGAACACATCCAAAACAACAGCGAATAGGAAATAGGGGTGAGCAAAGGTGGGGAGATGCACGATGTCTCTCCTTTCCCATCATTGTGTTTCCTTTCCTCTTACTGGTCCAAGTTTCCCTTTTTTTTTTCTCTATAAGGAAAATTTCCAAGTCTTTTTCCCTCCTGGCTTTCTTTCCCTGGACATAAGCAAAGGTGTGTCCAAGGTTAGCAAGTCTTTCCCATTACCTTCCAAGCTCTCACAACTGAGCAGGAATTTTGAATGGTTCTCAATAAGTATTGCCAGTTTCAATAATTCAGAGACTTATATATCCATTAATGGACTATCCAGGCTCCTTGGTATTTCTTTCTATATCCGTTTTTGCTCCCTGTCTGTTAGCTATTTCATTGAAAATTGCCAACTGTGTTCACAGAATCATGGAATAATTGAGTTGGAAGGGGAGGTAGAGCCCACAGTCCAAACTCCCTCTCTCCCTTACCCCAAATAAAAATCCCCTCCACAGCATCTCTGCAAGAGTTTATCCAACCTCAACTATAAGTACTGGGGGTTTATGCCCTCATAAGACATATTTATCCAGCACTAATGATTAGAAAGTTCTTTATCCTGGGCCAGAATCTGCTTTCCTATAATTTCTTCTCTTTGTTGTTAGTTTTTCCCTGCAGAGTAATATGGAATAAATATAATCCCCTTCCACACTCTTTCTCCTAATTCCTCTTTCACTTGGGTTAAGCAGCCTTAGTTCCTCAACTGTCTCTGTGTGAGGTCCAGTGTGTGATCCAGTCATGGCATGCTTGACTCATACTGAACTTGTCAACTATAAGGCCTTTGACTTTTCCACATAAATTGCTGCTAATCCACCACTCCCTCATGTTATACCTATCTGGATGATTTTTTTTTTGAGGCTGAGTGGGCAGATGCTTTATAATTATCTGCTTCAAATTTTATTCTGTTAATCTAGGGCCATTATTCAAACTGCTTCACAGTCCTGATCTTCCCTCGCTACTCCTCCTACCTTTGAGCCATCCACAGATTTGACTTCTGCTTTCTAAATGATCTTCTAATTGGTTAGTCAGGAAAAAAAAAAAAGAGTCAGGCACATACCAGGGAAAATCTCCTTTGGGAGAGTGTAGCAGCAGCTGTCAGTATTCGGTCCACATCCCCTCAAGTCCTTTTTAATTTTTCCACACGCTGGGCACATTATGTGCTTTCCTTCCACCAGCCAGCAACCATTCCTTTGCTGGAGGGCTACCTCCTGCTGCCAATGTCTTCATGGAGGGCCTTTCTGGGAGGTCATGGATTTCTGGGGGCAGCCCTTAACCCATGACTCAGACACACTGAAGTATAAATATGCCAGTTCTCTTTCACCTAATGTGGACAACTCTGAGGTGTGGCCCTTTACCATTATCAGAGTCCCTTACAGGATTTAATCACAGGACCCTCCATGGAGCTTTCCCAGATAACATAGTGTTACATGGCCTCTCAGCATGTGTACATGTGTGTATGTGAAGTATATAAAAAGATCAGCAGCCAATACTTAATCTTCTTGTGTACAACAGCTCATATACTTACACATGTACATAGCTGTCTCTTTCCTTCATTGACTAATCAATTTTTTGTTTCACTCTGTACTGATGAAAGAATATCTGGTAAGAATAGGTTCTTTTCTTATGTAATTTTTTTTTTTTGGTACTAGGAATTGAACCCAGGGGCACTTAACCACTGAGCCACGTCCCTGGCTCTTTTTATATTTTTATTTTGAGACAGGGTCCCTTTAAAGTTGCTTAGGACCTTGCTAAGTTGCTGAGGCTGACTTTGAACCTGCAATCCTCCTGCCTCAGCCTCCCAAGTTGCTGGAATTACAAGCATGCTCCACTGCACCCGGATTATCTAGTTTTTTTTTTTTTTTTTTTTTTTTTAACCTCAGTGATATGCATGCTAATTCAGTTTGGAGACATTCTCTAATAAAGAGTGGAACAAAAGTGAATACATAAATTCTACATTTTAATGATTATTTACCAATGCTAAAGCTTATGCACTAGTTTTCAGTCTCTCTCTCTCTCTTCTTCTTGCTCTGAATATAAATTTAAAGAACATTTTAAATATTGGTAACATTTGGTACAAACTGAAGTCATTCTGAAATATATCATCCATCCCTGACTACTTTTTTCATCTGATAGGTGAAATGTTCATCAAAGCAAAAATCAAAGGGATTTCATGAGTTTGTTGGGATGAAGTGGTAGGAATTAGAATAGTTCATCATTTCTAACTTGTACATGTCCATATTAAGAAAGTACCTTTTCATTCTTCCTTCTGACAATAGTTTATACATTCCTTTGATAGAATAACATATATTTTTATAGTAAATGCTTTTTATCAGCATATCACATGCTCTTCTTTTCCTTGATCCTTGTATACTTGGGTGGGAGAAATTCCAACAATGAAACAGTGCTATCTCCTTCCTCCATCCATAAGAAATGTTTGGATTGTATTAGGTAGAATTTCCCCCTGAATTTTTTTTTTTTTTTTTTTGCCACTAATCAACAAAATCTGAAGGCTTCCATTTGGTCCTCAGAATTTTTTATTCAGTGACTCTGAATATACTATCCCTTGCTATTCTTACTTCTAGAACATGTCAGTTGAATTTAACTTTTAATTTTTAAAATTTTTACTTCTTTATCTCGTGGGAGCATATAAATCAAGGTCAGTTATTTTGTTTTTTTCCAACATTATGGAGGCATAAATCCATATAAATATATAAATGTACATATACATACATGGAAAAGTAGATAAATATTTTATCTGTGATCTCTGTTATATCCAGATTCACAGTGGTAATTGGTTATTTACAACTTTTTTCAATTACATCTTAATGTTATCCAATAATAGAAATCTAGGCCTCAAAATACTTCAGATAAAATCTCAACCAATCCCATAATACTTTTGTAGGTGCACAAATTGAGGATAAAATTTATGTATCTTATTGAGATTCACAAAGTTAGTTATATTGACTAGCCTAAACTGAATTCTAATCTCTTGTCATACAGATATCCCTCTTATTACCATATTGTGAATTTCATCTATTACCTTGGTAAGTAAACTGTAAGGAGAAGGAAAAAGGAATGAAAATAAAATTGTTCATTTTATCATCTCAGTTATGTAAGATTAAAACATTAAGACACATGGAGCTATCTTAAGAAAAAGGAAATATTTGACTGAATTTGGGGATTGCCTAATTCCTTGTGGTATCCATAAAAAACATGCCCCATGTTGGGTAAAAGAATAAATTGAAAAATGTCTTTATGTCTTAGAAATAGAGCATTTGCATTTTATATGTGCCAGCAGCACCATAGGGTAAGTATGAGCATGAATGTATTCATTGTGTTCTTCATTTACCTTTGTTACTTTTCTTGAATTAGCAAATACATCAACCGTCAGAAGGATATGCTCAGCTTCCTCCACCCATCTCAGGAATATGTGTGTCTTTTTCTTTCAATTCATGAGGGATAAGATACAACCTGATAATACCAGAAGTTAAGAAGCATCTCTTATATTCACTGGATATTTTTCTTAAACTATTGCTTATATTTATTTGTCAACCTTAGTTAACACAATAGAGTATTTCCCCATAGAAGAATATGATAGTCAAATATTTTGCTAATCAATATTAATTCACATGTGTATGTTTTATATGAAAATAATTTTTCAATGTATAAAAAGTGAAATAAATATTTCAACTGTTTTTATTAGTATATTACACATACACATAGCATTAGGGTTTATTTTGACATAATCATACATGTATGGTATGTAATTTATTCCATTTCATTCCCCAGTAATTCCTCTTTCCCTCTGTTCCTCTTCCTTGATGCTACTGGTCTTACTTCTCTTTATTTATTATTTTTAAATTGGTGCTTTATAGATGAAACTGAAATTCAGAATAAAGTTTTTTTTAAACCACTTTCAGAGATCACTAGTAGAGAAGATAATAAAATGATACTTAAAAGTATGCTATTTAAGGTATATCTAGTTAATGTATAAACAGATTTCAATCAATATCAAAGAGGTGGTGGATGATTTTAGCTTTGTTTCATTATTTAAGGAAAGAATAAACAGCAAAGAGAATAATGTTCATTCTTTCCTTGTTTTTCTTCTCCATTATGAGACTGTCTTCAACATTCGCTTTAATCCCTGATACTCTATTTCTCTAGCAACTAAATCAAAGGAAGGTGAGTCTGTTAGTGATTCAAATGATTCCCAACTAGAATCCACTGTTTTATTCCACTTCCTGACATATCAGCAAATCATTTTTATGAGGCTTGATATGATTCATTGAGCCATTGGGGGAGGGTCAGGGGGCAAGGTGCCATTTACCAGAATAGGTTTAAGCTGGGGAAAGAGAGGTCAGAGGGGAAGGGGGACCCTCATTACTGCAGGAGGATTCTGGGGCTGGCTGTGTGCCTGCCCAACTGTGTTAAGCTCACTCTGGGTGTTTGTTAACACAAAGCACCAAGCTGCAGGTGTTCTGCGCGCTACAGAGTCTTCAAAGATCAGCCTCAAATGTTTCTGTTACTATAAAGAGGATTAAACGGATTTAAAAACATAGCAGGCCTGTCCAACTGCTAACATATTTGCCAACAGTTGCCAAGAGGGAGGAAAAAATGTAGGTAATATCAGCTAGAAGTTCTGGTAGTTGGGGGAAACATACTTTTCAGGTTTCTCTCTCTCTCTCTCTCTCTCTCTCTCTCTCTCTCTCTCTCTCTCTCTCTCTCCCTCTCTTTTGCTTTAATAGCCAGAATGTGGAACTGTAGCACTTTCAACTGGAACTCATTAAGAATTCATGGGGCAGAAAATGTAGGGGGTTCTGGAAACAGAGACTTTGAAAGGCCAGAAGTGAGCTATAAATAAACTGCTGCTGATATTCACTTTTTTTTGCTAGTGGTTAAATACACTTATTACACCAGAATGCAAACGTGGAGCAAACTGGGTGATCTGAAAGCCTAGTTTCCATTCAGAGGCACGTTGACGTTCATGGACTTACTTATCACACAGAGGTGTCATAACAGCCATTACACTGTCTCAAAAAGCACGTTTGCCATCTCATATAGCAGCTGAAGTTGACAGGCATCACCTGCAGGTGAAGGCCAGGCATCTGGAATCATCGTTAAGGTGCTATTGTCACTGCTTATTGTTAATGGGTTTTAACATTAAATTCCAATTTCTTCGCTTTCAACTTTGCCTTGGTTTGAAAATCTACCTGTAGTATTTCTGGTTCCCATACAGAGCACACTGGATTTCAGCAAGGTGTAGTGAGTGTGGAGAACTGAATAAACTGTGTAATCTTAGGTAGATCAAACCATCTCTCTGAGTTTTGCTTTCTCATTGATGAAAGAGGTAATAATTATCTCCCTGTGTCTATCCCTATCATTAGACTGGAATTATAGAAACTCATCCCCATGTGCTTATAGATTAAGATGTGAGGATATAGACAAGCACATTATACACACTATACCAACACTCCATTTTCTAGGGTATTATTGTATAAGCTTGTTTGTATAAAGGGAATTGATTTTGGAAGACACTGCGGAAATATTTTTTTAAAATATTTCTTTAGTTGTAGATGTATCTTGTATTTTTACTTGTTTTTTTTTTTTATTTTTATGTGGTGCCTGGGATTGAACCCAGTGCCTCATGCATGCTAAGCAAGTGCTCTACTACTGAGCCACAAACCTGGCCCCAGAACATATTTGAATGTCTTATCACATAATGTTACAAGAATTTCTATTATGGGTATGTTTTTAGGGTACAATATATGCATTTTCCTAGAAAGGCATTCCTAACTTTTATCTTCAAGGAGTCCATAAGCCTTGAATATATTGGGAGCCACACTATTCTGTAAGTTCTTAGCTATAACACAGAGGGCAGAGGTATAGGCTCCTGGCTCTTCAAAGAAAGGGTTTGCTTCTTCAAAATAACAAACAGACTTTCATTTTTCTCATGGCTCTTTTTAACTTCTCTTTCCTCTATTTCCTCATCTGTAAAGAAGGTCTAAAATAACACGCAGGAAAATTAAATAGTACAATTTTGACATTTTTGAGGGGTAATGGTTTCTAAATATTAGCTACTCTTTTAGTAGCTAAATACAGCAATGAATGATTTTGTACTTGTTGAACATATCTTTCTGTAACCAAAGGAAATCAGGTACACTCATGAGAAAAGGTAAAATACCAATGATGGGAAAGATTTCCATGAAATGAAACACATATAATATTACATATGTTCAATCAGTATAAGATGAGATAAAAAGAGCAGGAAAAATATATGGGGCAACGAATCAGGATGCAGTGGGGTGAATGATCTGGCTTTAAGTTGAGAAGCATCCAGAGGTCAGTTTGGCCAGTGGATGAAAGCAAGACTGTGGAGAGTCCAGGCCGGCATGCTGTGGAGTTCAGATTTGACCTGTAGGTGACAGGAGCTCTAGTTCCATGATGACAACAATATACTTAAAGCATTCATTTGGCTTATGTGGGCAGGATGGAGCCCTGTGAGGAGAGACTAGAGTCAGGGAGTCAGGGAGTGAGCTGGGAGCTATGGCAATAATCAAGGTGTGAGGTGATGAGGACCTGCTCCAGGGTGGCAATATTTGTGGAAGGTGTGTGGGGACATTGTATCCACCTTAATTGCTTATTTGCTACAATTTCAGTTTGCAACCGCAGTTTGCCTTGGCTACTAAACCTTCCTGACTTTGAAATATTCATTGCAGTCTTCCAACAGAGAAAGGAAGCAACAAGGAAGCAGGCAGGAAGGAAGGAGAGAGGGAGGGAGGGAACCGTTGGAGTCGGCAGACTGGGGACTCTAGTGTGAAGACTAGATTTTGATCAACCAAAATATTCTCAGAAAAAGATGGAGGAAAGCAGGCATGGGTGCTCATTTGAACTTATTCAATTAAGGAGTAACAAAAGAACTAACATGATTGCAGAGAAAGAGAGGAATTGCTCTTCTAATGGAGCTGCAGGCTTATCTGTAAAAATTTTAAACAGCTGCCCATAATAAAAATTTTAAAAAAAACTTATATTACAAACATAAAATCTTAAATATCATTGGATATAAATTTTATAGAACATTCCTACTCTTACTATCTGGGATGCCCTATTTTGCCCTGTTCCCCATCTATTTATTTTGTTTTCTAGTTTTTAACAAAGGCTGGTGTGACTCACAAAATTGATTTTCTAGTCACTTAATGTGTAAAAAACCTATCCTTTATGAGCCATAGACTTCTAAGAAGCAAGAAATCAGCACTACGATCTTGAGATTCATGGATCCACAGACATAAGGGAAATGTCTTAATCGACTTCTATTTTCAACCCACCAACCCCAACCAGGCTTTTCTCCTCTGGAGTTTCATGAACTGATAATAAAGGAAGGCATTTGCTCCATTAAGTTTAGAACTCAGTTTCAGGATTAGATCTTAGATGCAAAGCCTGCCCCCAAACCATCTGGTAGTGCTGGTCCACTCACTAGCTTGATGGCCCTCACTAGGGACACAAGCCCACACACAAAGATCCATCAACAGTGATTGCTCACTAATGAGACCTGAACCCAGACACAATGACCAGAATTGGTGCAGACATTTTAATGTCTTAGGCTGGTTCCTTATATTATCGTTGGCTCTAACAGGCCAAGGCACACAGAGTAACATTCTTTACCTGCAGTTGGCTCTAATTTCAAACTAGGTAGAATTCTTTCCTACCTTTGAAACCACAAAATAAAATCAAAGAAATAGGATCTTTTGCAAACTGTGACTCTGCATTGATGAGGAGAGGCAGAAGGCAAGCACATGGCCTCAGGTTGGAAATAACTTTGAAAATGTCTGATTTCAATCACGGGGCCAAATTACCTGGGCACACAGTGACCATTAAAACCTCCTGTCCATAAGCCCCTCCTGTGTGCCTAGGCATACTTGTGATTCAGCATTCTGGTGCAATAGAAAGTAGGACATCAAAGCAGAGAAGGAGAAGGGAACTAAAGCAATGAAAACCAATCTGGTTAAAAAAAAAAAATTGGGTATCTAGGAACTCAGCTATTTATCAATATTCTGGAAAGAAAAAAAAAAAACAGAGTATCAATCCTAGGACGTATATACTGAAACAGGGAACACAATTACCCTCACTTATATGCTTTCCTGTTGGAAAAAAAAGGGGGCTAAAGTTGTAGGAATGAATTTCCAGTATTTGAGAGCCATTTTTCTTTTAGGAATAGTGGTCCACTTGTAACCTGATTTTGAATGTTTCCCTAGATATTTGAGTCTAGATGGTTAGACAGTGTTGAGTATTTTTGTGGGCCCCTGGTTTCCTCTACAGTCTGAAGATTGGTTAGATATGTTGTCTGCTTAATTTCCAAGTAAAGTCTCTAGTCATATGGTTCCAGAACTATGCATTAACCCCTCCAAGGAAGTTAATGGGAAAACTTTTAAATTTTATGGAAAAATGTTTTGTGTATATGTGAAGGAGAATTTTCCTAGGAAGAGGGCCATAGTTTTCATTATATTTCTCAAAAAAAATCTGTAAAAAGTTTAAGAATCACTGCATTGGACTATCACCAGAACTTTGAGGTGGGAAAATAATATAATCACAGGCTCCATCTTCAGGGATCACTCAAAGAATGGATTGGAAAGTGAGAGTGAAACCAAGAAGAATCTGAATAAACCCCCTAGCTTCACATGCTTGCAGTGACTGGCTTCTATCACCAATTTTAGAGGTCATGCAGTTAAGCAACATGTTCTCGTTAGTTTTGCTATGGACATTGCCTCTGACATTGGGTCAAAATGGTAATGGTTGTATAATTTGTTCCTCAGGGACTCCAGTGAGTTCAAACTAGTCATGCTGTACTCTGAGAACATGCAACCATTTTCTGAACATGCATCCTATGAAGACCTGTGGAGCTTAATTACATATGCAGACCACCAGTTACTTCACATTTCCTTACCTCCAATCACCTTTCCCTGTGTCTCAGACCACCCTGTTTCTTGATCCCATACATAATACCAACCCCCAGGAGGATCTGATATTTGCTGTCCTAACTTCATGCATGTCTGTCTTGTGAATAAATTTTCTTTTGCAAAACTTCTTTTTTCAGTGATTTGCATACTGTGTGCTGATAGGTGGAGGTGGTGTGGGTAAAACACACCTGATTTGGTAACAAAACTACCAAAGGTGGTAGTTGTATATAATAACAAATGGGTTCCATTAGAGCAGTGTGCTGGCATGACCCGGGACATGGTTTGGGTTTCTATGCAGGCCATTCCCCTTCACCCCATAGCTATATACTGTGTGATCACCAACTATAATGTGAGAAGAGGATTATAGAGAAGGGACTGGTGTGAGCAACTCAGTGCAGATCTATCTCTACCACTTGGAGAGCACTCAAATCTCACTCCTAACACCTGTGAGGGTCTTAGTATTGGAATAGACTTGTGGACACTCAGCTTTACCTCCATTCAATACAGTAATCCTTCAAACCTGTGTACAATCTACTCTCTGAGTTGGCCCTTATCATTTTATTCTATTATTGGACTTCTCTAGTTCCTGAAATGTCTTGTGATTTTATACCAAAAAAAAATTTCTTCTATGGTTTTTTTCCCCACAATGGTCTTAATTTTGTCCTCACTGATATATGAAAACTAAACAAAAATGTCTTAGTAATAGTGCAAAGCCTTCAAAAAAGTAACCATTCATTGGATGGCAATATTTAATTTAACTTTTTAGAAAGGTTTATGCCTCACAAAATATATTCAGATATATTGTCTTCTTTAATCTTTAAAATCCTATGAGAATTATCATACCCTTTCTTTTAGGCACAAAGTTGGGACTTGCCAGGATTAAGTGATTTATACAAAATCCTACCACAAATAAATGGAAAAGCCAAGACCATAACCTCTCTCCTTCTCTCTCTTACCTGCACTGCTTCCTGAACACTATGAGGTGAGCAGATCTACTATACCATGCCCCCGCCCCTTCATGATGTTCTGTCTTCCCATAGGTTCAAATTCAATGGAGCCAAGTAACCATGGACCAAAACCTCTGAAACCTTGAGCCAAAATAAAACTTTCCTACTTTTTACTTTTTATACCAGAAACTGAATTAGGGGGCTAAACCACTGAACCACATTCCCAATCTTTATTATTATTATTATTATTATTATTATTATTATTATTTTTAATTAAGAAACAGGGTCTTACTAGATTGTTTACAGCCTTGCTAAGTTTCTAAGACTGGATTTGAACCTGTGATCCTCCTGCCTCAGCCTCCCAAGATGCTGGAAATACAGGCATGTGCTACCAAACCCTGCTAACTTTTTCATCATTTAAACTGATGCATTTAGTTACTCTATCACAGCAATGAAAAGCTAACACACACTATATATGTACATAGAGATACTTACATACACACATGTATGCACTATAATACATTATTTTCTGCCACATGGGGGAAAAATGCACGACTCTAACACAAAATAAGAAACATGAACACATTGTTCATGGGAAATTATCCAAATGTTATATACTAATTCTAGCAAATAGTGTTCAAAGTTTGAACCCTATTAGTTTTAGTTACAATGAAGAAAAAGCTATGAAAAATTTGAAAGCTATGAAAGGTAAAACAGTGAGGCACTATTCTTTTATGTTATCCCATGGATACATGGCACATTCTTCATACTTTATGTTGAATGAACTTGTTTGCTTTTTGCATTTATTCTCTATTAATATTTAACTGTTCTGGATAGCATTGTCATTTGGTGTTTGCTGTTTAAACACTTGATAATTACTTAGTTATAAAGGCAAGCTTCAACATCTTCTATGAGATTAAAGGAGAGAAACTAGCAGATTTTAGATTGTACAGTAAAACTTTTTAATCATTTTCATTGCACCCTTTTCCCCTATAGTTTGTCATCTATCAAATTCTGTTTGGAATAAAGGAATTTTTCTGTTGAGAAGGAAACAAACAGATTTTTTTGGCTTCATGTTTCATTTCAGATGACTTTAAATGGTAGTAGTGTATGTGGTAATGATGACATGATTTCTGCTCTCTTTGAGGAGTCTCAGTTCACACAATTGGACACTGCAGAACCAGGACCTATTAAGAGGGTCCTATTCACTGAGAAATAAGTAAACAGGAAATTTCAACAAAACAACCAGTGTTGTATGCTTAAACAGATTGATAGGGAGACAATAAAGCATTTCTGTGCTAATAGTTGCTTGAATTCTGGTCTTTCAGAAAAAAAAAAAAAGACAGATAGTTTTTCTATGTACTTAGAGGATCTAAAGAGGCCACTTTGCTCAATTGAGGTCACATATTTCTCTTCAATTCTGAAGAAGGACCTGAAGACAAACTGCCTGCATTGCAATTCTTTTAGCTCTGTCAATCACAAGTGAGTCATCTTGAGTAAGTTGTCCAACTTCTCTGTGCCCTTGTCCTTAGCACTGGTATAATGATGTTAATAATAGTATCTACCTTAATAAGGTTATGATGAGGATTAAATAAGTCAAAGCCTGATCAGTGCTTAGAATACAGCCTGGCACATAGTAAGTGATCAGTAAAATTTAGCTAGCATTCATTCAATGAAAATGTTATAATTGTTGCTTAATAATTCAATGAAAATGTTATAATCGTTGTTTAACAATTCTAGTACAGTCACTGTAACTCAGGGAATAAACAGCGGGAACTCTTCCAAAGTAGGTATCTTCTTTCTTCATGCAGTGAATATGATCATATGAGTACTTCAAATTGACATGGGTCACCATTAAAAAAAAAGAGGAAGAAGAAGAAGAAGGAGAAGAGGAGGAGGAGGAAGACAATTCTAATGGATTATTATAGAATTTTGCAAAACGATAGGGAGAAGACTCATCCTAGCTCCCTGTGATGTATAACAATTTTCTTCAACTTCTCTCTGCAGAATCTGCCACAAATGGCTAAATTTGTAAATTTGTAAATTCACAAGTATTGGAAAAGAAACTATCTACATCAGAGGAACAAAGAGGAGTAGGAGGGATAGTTTGTCCACTGCTTCCACGTGGTGAAATTTTGTCTAATGCAACACTCCTAGCCTTACCCTAACTCACTCAGAGTGCAATGGTTGAACATGTAAAGTGAAATAGACAGATGCATTATTTTGAAGGCATTTATACTACACTTGATATTGGAAATCTGCTACAAACTCGTCGATCATTAGTTTGCCAGTTTTGCTGAGTAGGTGTGTAGCAAGGAGTTCTGAATAGAAGGATTCACAACAGGACTGTTTTGTTTCACAGATAGAAACATGACAGGAGCTAAGCTTCCCAGAAGGCAAGTCATTTCCTTAAGACCAGAGAACACAAACATTGTTAATACACTAAAATAATCCTCCTTGTCTTCTGATCATAAGCATACTCTCCAAAGTGGTAGTCTTTTTATTCTTTTACGTAGGAAAAATCCTTCAACCACTCATTTAACTTATTCCCCACAAATCCCTGTGAAACAGGGGCATTCATAAGGAACATTATTAGTTCAAAATAACTAATTCATATGAAATGATTAATATTTAATATTACATAGAAAATAATCAGCTAATGTTTGTCACTACTATTATCATCACCACCTTCATCATCATGAGTATAACAGAAGAAATAGCATATGAAAAGGATTATTACTTCCAAAGAACATAGTACCTCCAGAGACAAGAATATTGATGGATCTATTGATAAGTTGTATGTACATCTTGCTGTATCCAGAATTGGAGCTTAAACTGTAAACTGAAACATGTTAAAATCCTTTTAAGGTGCTAAAATTTTTCCCTAAAGTCAAGGGAAAACCATTACTTTTTGATGTCAGTATGTGAGAATTTGGCTTTAGGAAGATAATTCTGGATATAGAATATATGTAAGGTTTAATATACAGGCATTGACTAATCATATTTAAAAGACCAAAAACCTAATTCTAAAAAAGAAGATACAGTAAGAAAGAGACTTAGAATCTTCATTTTGAAAAGTTAAAATAACTTCACGGGTCATCTAAGTTGCAACAAATCTATATTCTTTTTAAAAATATGAACTAATATGGAATGTTTCATCCAAATTTCCCAACATTCTTTATAAGCTTCTAAAGAATTTAGAAGCCAAGACAACATAACTGCTTAGATTAGGAAATACTTGGATGTTGTACAGGAAGTGTATTTTGGATTCTTATAATCAATACTGTTCAATGAAAATATCAAATCTCTAAAGTTTTTTTTCTGATAAGGATAGAAGTCATGTTTAAAATGTTAAGATTCAGATGATTTAAATATTTTTAAATTTTAATTCATAAGTAATGAATAATGGATAATTTTCTGTTGGTTCACTTTAATTCTCAGATACCCAGGATGTTGGTTTTAAAATCCCTAGAAAACAATGAACAGCCTTAACAAGTTATCCTGCAAAAGAAATTTCCATATGCATTGAACAATTGAACCACTTTAGTTTAGAATAGTTAGATGGCTCCAAGTGTTCCCTCACCCACTTGCATTAGATTTGTTAGAAGGCAAAACAGTCAATTATACATGAATTATTCCTTCTGAGGCCTTGGTGTGCTGACAAGCACCTCTAGTTCAGGGTCAGTGATGTTTCTTTGTTAATTTTGAATGGCAGATTCTGGCATATAAAACTCATCAAATTGAGATGCAAATCTGACTTCAGTTTTAAACATGCTAAAAAATTAATAAATTTTTCTTTGCTCATAAAATATTACAAATCAGAAGTTATGATTTTAACATGTGTTTAACCAGAGAATATATAATAATTATCATCATCATCATCATTAACATCATCACAATCATATTTGCTTTGAGGAAATGTCAGGTTTGCATTTGCATTTGATTTGATTTGGCTTTATTTTGTAAATCTCTCCTCAGAATAGGAATTCAATCCTTCATGTGACAGCAATTTCACAGATGGACTGCATGGATTTCAGTCTATACCATCAAGACACTTGTTGCTTTTGAGGATGATTACCACTTTAAAAGATGTGTGATTATTTTATTCTCCTTTAATTTTTACTTATCTTCTAAAAAACTCGATAAAAATGAAAAATCATAATGTATAGAGTATAGTTCAGAAACTTTTGAAAATCCCCCTCATATATTGGAAATTCCCTGTATTTTAATCCCTCTTCAATAAGGTAGAAGGCAGGCATGCTTCTAGTCACCCTTGCAGCTGAGGTGCAAGATCTTCTACTTGTATGGTATTTTAATTTTGATAACATGAAGGAAGTCCTCCCTGGGTTTGATTTTCCAGGCAATGATGACAGAAGTCCTATTGGAACATGTCTTGCCCGGCATCTACTAGGAAATCTGCAATTCCTGGTCCTAATTATGGCAGCAGTGGTCAATACTGGAGCTGCCCAGTGGTGCATTGGGGTACACTCCTGGTTGTCCTATCTCTACCTCTGATCACCAAGCATCTGTACAGAAGTGTGTCACATAAACCATTCTCAACTGCTTTACATAACACTAGTCCCTCATTCTTCCACAGCTGAAAAAACCGTTAAGGATGTCCGTTAAGATGAAATTTTAATACAAGGGAAATGGGAATTTATTATATTTTTAAAAATACTAAAGTTGTATCTTATAAGAGCAAAGGACTGTTCAATAGGAAAAGTTAATGTATATGTATATTGGATAGCCTATTTTCTAGCCAGAAATATGACAGTTGCTGGAAGAGGGAGGGTGATTTAAGTTCCAAGCTTTTGCATCTTTACTTACAACTAGAGTTGAATAGACAAATGAGCAAGCATTAAACTACCAGAAAAGAAACTTGGATATAACAAAACTTAGATGCAACAAACTTAGATGTAACAATTACGGGTTAAAGATAACATATAATGAAATGTTAATTGTATCACACAGTAGTAAGTATAAAAGGAAGTATAGAAACAAAGCAATAAATGTGGGCTGAAAAAGTTCAAGATATCTTCATTATGACATAGGATTTAAGCTGCTTCTTGGCAACAGTAGCGTGGTTTAAATTCTGGATCTGTCCCTTGTTGCATAACTTTGGATGAGTTGCTTAAATGTTCTGGCATTAGTTTCCTCAAGGATAAAGTAGAGGTAATAAAAGTACCTACTTCTAATATTGTGAGGATTAAAGGATTTAATACATTTGTGTACCTAAAATAGTACATGCTAATACATTTTAACTAATAGCAATGCATTTTAGCAGTTAGAATTATTAGCACGCAATGTATTTTATCTATTAATATTTCCCTGGATAGGTTAAAAAATGCATTTTAAAGAAGTTGAAGATGAACTGAGCAGCATCCTAACTTGTTAAACTGGTCCATGCCATCAGAAGACACATTGACTTCCAAGTTCTGTCTCCTAGCAATAATTAACTACCTCTGTTATATTATATCATCAATTCTACTTCTTTATTATCAATCATACCCTTCTTTACTAAATCCATTATTTTATTTTGTACATAATTGCTTTTATTATTTGTTTAACCACAGTATATTAACCTAGATAACTGATCTATTCCTAGTGGCAAACTAGTTACATAGAACTTTCTATTCTTTCATGAATCCTAAGGAATATAATAACCTTGTATTCCTATGATATCACTTAGGTAACATTACACTTTCCTTAAAAGTTTTTTCTGAAAAGCTACTAATAAGCAGAATAAAATGTGAATATTTTTTATATAGAGCTGATAGTGGTGATCTCTGATTTTTATCAGATATAGTATCAGACAAATATGCTTACAACTTCTCAGATCATGACCCATCTCATGATGTTGAAAGTGAAGCACATAATGTGGACCTGAGCAGGTAGTCAAAATAGAGCTTATAGAGAGCCAACATACTGGGAGCAAATTTTTACCCCTCACACATCAGATATAGCACTAATCTCTAGAGTATATAAATAACTCAAAAAGCTAAGCACCAGAAAAACAAATAACCCAATCAACAAATGGGCCAAGGATCTGAACAGACACTTCGCAGAAGAGGATATGCAATCAATCAACAAATATATGAAAAAATGCTCATGATCTCTAGCAATCAGAGAAATGCAAATAAAAACTACTCTAAGATATCATCTCACTCCAGTCAGAATGGCAGCTATTATGAAGACAAATAACAATAAGTGTTGGAAAGGATTTGGGGAAAAAGTTACACCCACACATTGCTGGTGGGACTGCAAATTGGTACAGCAAATATAGAAAGCAGTATGGAGATTCTTTGAAAATCTGAGATGGAACTACCATTTGACCCAGCTATCCCTCTCCTTGGACTCTACCCAAAGGACTTAAAAACAGCATACCACAGGGACACAGCCACATCAATGTTTATGGCAGCACAATTCACAATAGCTAAACTGTGGAGCCAACCTAGATGCCCTTCAGTGGATGAATGGATAAAAAAATGTGGCATATATACACAGTGACATTTTACTCAGCATTAAAAGAGAATAAAATCATGGCATTTGCAGGTAAATGGATGGCGTTGGAGAAGATAATGCTAAGTGAAGTTAGCCAATCCCAAAAAACAAATGCCAAATGTTTTCTCTGATATAAGGAGGCTAACTCATAGTGGGGTAGGGAGAGGGAGCATGGGAGGATTAGATGAATTCTAGATAGGGAAGAGGTGTGGGAGGGAAAGGAAGAGGGCAGGGGATTAACAAGTGCAGTGGATATAATGGACATCATTATCCAAAGTACATATATGAAGACTCGAATTGAGTGTCAACATACTTTATACATAAACAGAGATATGAAAAATTGTGGTATATATGTGTAATAAGAATTGTAATGCAAAAAAACCAAAGTACATGTATAAAGGCATGAATTGGCGTGAACATACTCTATATACAAAGATATGAAAAATTGTACTCTTATGTGTAATAAGAATTGTAATGCATTCCACTGTCCTGTATTTTAAAAAATAAAATAAAATAAAATAAAAAAATAGAGCTTATGAATATGCCTTGTCAACAAAAGAATTCCAAGAAAAGTTGGATCTATGGAGAAGAGCACTGTTCTGTATCCATCTGTCTTATGTCTATGTTATAGCTCCTAGTGACATCTTCTATTACCTTCTGTGGGGATGTCTTCCTACAAACACATATATAAAGCAGGGATAGGAAATGGAAGAAGTCGGATCATCAATAACATCAACTGAGCATGCCTATACAGTTTAAACACTGGATTCTCAATTATGTGACTCAATAAACTCTTTTTGCTTGAACAAATCTAAGCCTGATTTCTGTCTCTTTTAACAAGAAGTTTTATCTAACATATCTCTATACTCTTTAAAATCTCATATGTGGCTCTCTTTGGTGATATTGTAGTGATAAATTATTAGATTCAATGTCTGGATCATGAATCCTAATGGCAAAATCTATCTTTCTGTTAATAGAATTAAAAAGTATGATATATACATGTATAGATAGATAGATGATAGATAGATAGATAGATGTAGATATAGATATATAATTGATTATCTGTATTGTGTCAATCACTGTTCTGATAGCTGGGGTGGGCACAGAATAGATGAAGTATCTGTAATCATGTATGCACACTTTCTAGAGGGGATAAATACAAAAAACAAGGAACAAACAAACAAATAAATATAGCTTCAGGTACTGTTCAGTGTTTAGGAGATAAAGCAGGATGAGGAGGCATGGAGTAGGAGTAGTAGGAATGAGGGTGGATCAGAGGGTCTTCTGAGGAGATGACTATTAAGAGATTTAACTGAAGTCAGGAAATGAACTATGATGGAAGAGTACTTCAGGCAGAAGGAACAGCATACTAAACAATCTCGAGATGGAATGTGCTTGATAATTTAAGCAATTGTTGATATTCTCTTCCATGAAATCAGCATGCTCACCCACTTTTTGCAGAAACAAAGTGTGCACATACCAAAGTGAAGTATAGAAGAGATGCAGAAGGGTGCAGGTGTCAAAAAGAGCTATTTAGCATTTATCAAAAAATGTTTACTTTTTTCTCATTTTTATACATCTGTGCATACACATGGTCATGAAGCAAATAAAAGTATTTTAAGTAAGCTCTTGTTAATGTGAATATGTGTTTTTTTTTCTTCTGTTGAAATAATGTGGCCTCAGAATGCAAATGGATGGAGCAGATCATTCAACCCCCTTACTTGAGACTTGTAAAAGTTAATTTACTGTTTAAAGTTATACCCAAACTTTGGGACTTAAAGTAGGAACACTTCTTGGTCTCACCATTCACATAATATTTCATTGACTAATTCAGCAAATTCTATCCATCTACCTCTTTTGGAGATGTATAGGTTGAATACGAAGAATATGAATGGGTATTTCAGTAAAATCAGCAAAATAAAAACAATGGTGGAAAAAACTCTTAACACTATTTATGTTAGACTGTCAGTGCACTACATGGCTTTTGGTGGCAACAAATTTCTTTAGTGATTCCCCTTTCTTAGATTAATTCTATTTAGGTTATCATTTAGTTTGCAGTTCCTCATACTATTTAGTATATAACATCATTAAGTTTTTAGAATTGGATTGGTGAAAAAATGCATCTAAATATTAACAAATGAATAAACCAACACTGAGAATTTTCCGCAGCTCTTGGAATCAGATCAATGCTGTATAAAATGGTAAAAAAATAAAATAAGTGTTTGAACGTTACTAAATTTTTAAGAAATATAAACTTATGTATCTCCATTAGTATTGTCCTATTCATTATCTATAAGCATATCGATATTATGAGTTGTTTTCCTTCTTAAAGAAATGTATAGTCTAAATAAAATGAGATAATTATTTTTTTAAAAATACCTTTTTGTAGTTGTAGATGGATACAATACCTTTTTTAAAAAAAAAAATTTAATATATCTTTACGTGGTGCAGAGGACCAAACCCAGGATCTCACACATGCTAGGCATGTGCTCTACCACTGAGCTACAACTCCATCCATACAACCCAATGAGCTAATTATTAAGCCATTTACTGCCTCTTTGCTTTCAACTAACCTTCTTATACTGGCTTTCTAATGCCAGAGCTGGAACTCTGTAGACCACATGTCTGATTGTTTAGTTGCTTTGTGTTAGGCTATTCTAGTAGAGGGTCCTAGACAGAGAACCCAAGGCTAGGGGAAATAAGAGATCTATTTCTCACTTACTTCCTATTTATGATTTTGCTTCCTGTTCCTGGTCAGTGATAGCCTAGTAACATTTCTTCACCCTGGAGGGGCAATTCTTCCAATCTCCGTACCTGCTTCTAATTTGTGCCATGATCAGCCCTTACTGAGTCAACCTCATCATGCCTCTTTAGAGACACCAGCATCTGCTGGGCAGGAGACTCTACTAAGAAGTCTGAATGTCAGCTCCACTGAACTCCTTCACCAGGGAGGATTAAGGGAAGGTTTGGGAGGTCACTTTATGCAGTTGCTGACTCCATGATGTCTTTGTGTTCACACTTGGCCTTCTCAGTTATCAATACCTGAATCATCATGGCATAGATATACGTGAGCCTTCTAAAGGTCTTTACATGTTCCCCAGATGAAAGGGAGCAGAATGCTGAGAGGCCCAATGGATCAGGAGAGTCTTGGGGCTGTCAACAAATAATTACCTTTGGTGAGGACATTGTGGCTGAGGCAGATGGCTGGGGCCACATATATTTAAGAAGGGTGCTAACATGTCATGCAGGTCAGTTTTACGTTAGCTACAGCTAGTCCAGGCAACTAAACAGAAAATATGCGTTCCTCAGATAGTACTCAGATCTAAAAAACCTAAGGCCTCTGTCTTTTTTTCACTCTGACCCAGAGGGGACCACTAAGCTACCCCATGTACACACCAAGATGACACTTCGTGTTGTTTGGAGGAGGAGTGGATGGAAGAAAATACCTGGAACAAGAAATTAAATTTTTGGATAGACCATCTTTATGAGACTGTGTAACATTTTGTTCCTGTATTGATGATGAAATGGGGAAAAAAATACAGAAATTAAATTTTCTTTGCACATCTGAAAGTAATATAAGTGAAAATTTTACCCTCACTATAATTGTATGCCAATATGTTCAATAAAATGCAAATATTATTATTGTCAGTCACTGGCTTTCTAATATTTATAAGGTCTCAAGTTTGAGCATTGCTCAGATGCTATTTTATCTATTAATTGAGCTCTCATTAAATATTCTTATCAAGATTATGATGTCTATAAAGAGAAAAATGAGGTATATAGCACCCATTAATAGAATGGCTTTCTTACTTAGGCTTACTGGGAATTGCTAAGATTATAAGCAAAAGTTTTAGTATCCTGCCTATTAGACATTTCTCCATCTGACTAGCTCTTTCTTACATAAGCCTCTGGGTCCCAACAAAGCTGTTTACTGGTTGTCATGATTGTGTTTTTGGAGTTAAACTATTATATTAATAGGGCTTAAAATTTCCATTTTTTAACAAGCATTTAGAACAGTCCAGCTCCTTTTAGACAGTTAATATAGTGCATATTGATGTTTACAACATGTCGTAAGGCTAACCACAGCAAAAGTCCTCTGTATCCTTACCAAAAATCAGTCAAAAGATGGATAATTGAGTTAGTCTCCTTGTGACTTAACATGGCATGTCTGTATTAACAAATTTGCTAATGATGTAGTCATGCGTTGTTTTCAGGACCCAGGGCACTGATTTCATAAAGTGAAGCAACCAGAATAAGATCAATGACTAACACATGAACAGCTGTTCCTGCCAGTCATTTGGTGTCAAGAAAAAAGGCCTGGAACTCACAGTCAGATGATCCAGATTTGAGTCCTTTGCATTTTGAGTTTGTATCTGTGTGACTTGGTTAAATCACTTACTCTCTCTGAGCTTTAGTGTGTTCAATTGGACAATGGAAATCAGCCCTTACAGTACCAATGGAATAATGTAAATTATGAGTGCAGAACAGAGAATTTGTGTGGTGCTTTTAAACACCTCCTAAAATATCTATATCTTCTGCTCAAAGCACCTGTCCTTCAAAAGGGACAAACAAGTTTCTATTGTCCAAGATGAGGAGAAATGCTCTCTTCATATCTATGGAATACTGGTGAACAGTTCCTCCAGGAGCATGAATATTATAAAATGTAAATTCCATAAAGCCATATTTTGTTTGCATGCCCCATATGCACTAATTAAAAGAATGGCCTGGTGATAGAGCAGCATTATTACACACATGACCCTTTTCTTCACCAAATACCAGAAAAGATTTTACTCCTTAGAATATGAAGAAATGCTTTAAGCAATGAAAAAATACACAGGAAATGTTTATCTCTTTGAGTTGGAAAATATTAGACCATCTGAATTTCACAAGACTATGCTGTTTTTACCAAAATTGGTTCTCAGACATCTTTCAGCAAAACCCTTTTTGTTTGGTACCCTACACACACTCTCTTAAAGTCATTGCTGTCAATATTTGAATCCATCCTATTTTCTTAATTAAATCCCCAAGAGAGTTTCCAATTCTCTCTTGAATCAAGTTAAAATCTTCTAATTATTCATGAGGGGTAGTGCCGTATTACCTCCCCATTAGTTTAAATTTCTGCTAGAGATTAGTTTACTGCATTGGGAAATTTACTCAAATGTCTTTCCTTACCTGTCATATCTCTTCTCATCTCTCAGACATGTTACATGCTGATCTCTCTGCCTAGAATGCCTTCCATCAACTAAATTCTGCTCAAGGCTTGATATCTCCAAATCCTTTACTGTATCATTCTCTTTATACACTCAGCCTCTCTACTCCTATATTTGGTTCTTTGTTTACTCCTATATTATTGTAGTATCATGTAAGTTTTTCTGTTTTATGCATTTAATGCTTATTTCTTCAGTAATGCTCATTGCTTTCACAACAGAGCCTACCACTATATTTATTTTCTTTTCTTTTCTTCATCTTCCTCTTCTTTTCCAGTTTAATATTGCATCTGAGATACTGGAATACAGGTATCAAAAGAGGAGAGGAGTGTCCTCATCTCTGAAACTCACAAAAGTTTCCATGAAAGAAAAAGCCATTTGAAAAATCTGCCAGGTGCTGAGAATATGCAACTGTGTTATACAGAACCAGTGAGTGGGCACTAATTAACCTGACCCACCTCTGTTCTCCACTCGTTTGCTGGACATGCAACTCACTCTGCAGAGTGAAGCAGGAAGAACAAGAAGAGAGTGGAAGGGGCATCTCTCTTTGCATGATGGGTCTCACCTACAGCAGGACTAGCTGGGAAAGGGAGAAAAGTCTAGATCTAAAGAATCTTTGAAGTTCTGCATATTAAAGGGGACTATAACTAGACACAGGTAATTACTGAACTGAATTTGTATTTTTATCTTTTTCCGATTTCTTAAGAATGGACAGGAAATCCAGAGGAAGCCTGAATTTTTGTACTATTATAAGAGAAGAAAGGTTTCTGGGTTAAAAATATTGTGGAAAATGGAAAAAAAGCAGTTTCTATGGCCAACTCCCCACAAGTCCTGCATATAATATGATAAGATCTTTCCACTTCCATTAGGATTTATCTTTATAGCATAGGTTAAAGAAATGCACCCAGTCTTTCCACTCTCTCTTACTTTGTGCCTAGTGTGACTAACCATATCTATTTTTGAGATATCTGGCTTAAGTTTAGAAGTTGACAACTGAGACATTTCCATCCCTAACTTATGCTCAAAGTTGGAATGGACTTCTGATGAAATGAACCTTGAGTTGAACTGAGCATCATTTACAAAGAAGCAAAGCCAACATTTTTGTTGTTGTTGTTTTAAAACCCAGTGAGAACTTCTGAACAGAAACCAAACCTATATTTTTGAAAACCACTGAACCAGAATAAAACTAGAGCATCAGAATATTTTTTTGAAATAAGCTCGAACCAAATTGATATCTTATTTGATCCAAGTTCCTGGTTAAGATAAAGTGTGTGGTCATGTAACATAACAAAGTTAAACAGCCCACCCAGAGATTAAATATGTGCCCTTTCACTCATTAGTACCATATTTTAAAACTAAAACAACTGTGATGGTTTTCCACAAACCACTACAATATACATGAGGAAAGAGTTGAATGATCACTTCTGTAGAGAGGAAGGTATAAACCTACAAAGGTTCAGGGATTCACCCAAGATAATGCAGAATTTTGCAGTGAAGAGCTGGAATATTTCAAACACTATTTTCCTTTGGGTTTTATATAAGAAGAAAGAGGCAGATTCAAAACCATAATCAAATTCATATATATTCATTAACTTTTGGAATACTTCAAGTCATTGACATTGATTGTTACCAGTAATAGAAGCTGTCAGAAAGAGACTTGTCATTCTCTTTACCAAGTGGTTGGGAAACTTTTTAGTGATTCTTGTCCAAACATAGTCAAATCAATGTGGATTCTCTTTTCTCTAAGAACTACTCAAGAAGTGAACACCAATTTTCCTCATAGTTTTGTTTATTAGTGTTATCTCTGCTGAAAATTTAAATATTTCCACCAAAGGATGGACCTATGAAGGTCAGGATTTGTGATGTTTTTCTCCCTGCTTTGTGATTCAGTGAACAGTTGGATTGGGCACAGGAGTGAAGCCCAGAGACATCTCTGGAGGACCTCTGTGTGAAGGTGAATTACATTTACTACCAGGCCTTTAATTTATTGAAGGTAATAAAGAGTTATCCACGTGTTTAGAACAAGTGTCTATTTTTGTCTTACTCCTTGCTCGCTGCCATTTGATTGGAATTTGAGGTAGTAGGGATTTATTTATTTAGTTTTTTAGTTCTTTTCCTACACTTAGAAATGCAAAAGTTGTTCTATAGAGACATCCATTCATGAAGAAAAAAATTGCTTGTTACTGTAATTAAACAAAGTATGATTTTTCTTCTCTGGAACATTTCACTATGTAATATCAAAGGGATGGTTTCATTTTAAATGATCTTTTGAAATTAAAACTGCTTTTAAGTAGTGTTTAATTATTTCAATGGACAAGAAGTCAGCATTTAGTGTCATTTTTATCTTTAATAACTCAGATCATTTGCCTGTTCTCACCTGGTCACTGTTGAACTCTTTTATAGAAAGTGTCTTAGTGAATCTATGGATTATCTGAAGACAAGCTGCAACTCTGGAGTTAAAAAAAAAAAAAAAAACAGAAAGAACATTACCTAATCCTGAAACTAATGCAATTGTTCAAATGCAATCATTGTTGAACTCACTTAACAGTTTTATTGTTTCTTATAGGTCACAGCCTAGATAACTTCATTGTAGAATTTATTCCTATCTCTTCAGGTGTTTAAGTATAATACATTTGTAATCCTGCAAGATGTTTTAATAATCATGTTTTCTTTGTTTAATCTCCGGGGACAGCATCTTAGTACCTCTGCCAATCACCAGCAGGCAACTTTACATGTGGCCTTATTCAGTACCCACATGAATGAGGCAACTTCAAGGTTCAAACGGTGTCAACAGTACCAATATACTTCTTCTTCCTGTGCATGCCCAACTAGCAGTTATTCTAGAGTGGACGGTGAATTTTCTATTGCTTGTAAAGGGTATGTGCTTTCCATCCATTTAGGATTCTGCCTCTTTAGTGCATTCTGCGTTCATCCTGTTCTACCTAAAGCTCCACCAAGAACTCAGGAGCCAATTTGCCACTAAACAGATGAAAATGAAAAGTGCTAGATTCAAGAGGATGCAATGTCCATTTCTTCTACCTTATATTCACTGATTCTACCTGTAGATTCTAAGTCAGCCATTCTCTGGATATAGTTCCTGTCTTAACAAATGTACAATAACAAAAGGAAATTACTGATGAAAGAGAATATTGGCTCATATAAAAGGTCTTCTTGATAATATATTGTGGGTGGGACTAGACTCAATTCCAATTCTCTTTTTCCTGGTCTCTAATGTTGTAGTATCAAACTCCTAGAATGGAATGGTTTTTGTTTAATCTTCAAATATGCTAATATATATAAATATACACCTAGATTCCATGCACCTCTTGCTATTCCTGTGTGTTTTACTATGCCTGACTCACCTGCTTCTAATACTTAATCCTGTTTTGACTTCAAACTTACGAATTTTCCCTGGGGAGCTTACCAGGCATCTGCATCCAGCATATCTGTCTTGACCTTCTCAGGTATGTTGTGTTAAGTCCCCTCAGGCTTTCTGTATTTCCAGGACTAAGCAAGTTTTCCTAAATTAATCATAAATATTGGAGTAGTGAGAGCAGAAAGGGAAGGACAACATCCAACTGTAACTATATATACAAAGGAAATGAGATAGAATTCTCATTGCGGTGTTTTCCTTTAGAAGGGTGTTATTATTAGGATAAATTATGTGTGTTATATAGACTTTCAGGTACAGTGTAAAATATTGCACCTTTGTAGGGAATGAACGTGGAGGCAAGGGATTGAGTCTTCTGCATGCAGATCAACCCTCATTTACTCCATTCTCTGTGCTCAGAAAAACAAATATGGAATTCTATAGAAGTTATCCTTTCAAGATGTTCAGGATTTGATTTTTATTTTAAAAGCTTATATCAAATATTTGACACTTTTGCACAGAATTTCTAGTTTTGTTTGATTGTCAAGGGAAGAATAAGTAGATTAAATACCTGGGATAAGTGTAAAGATAAAAGAGAGCTCAGAACAGAGAAACTGAGACAGTCAACAGGTTTAACCTACTTTTCAACTTTGCAGAGAACTGGTTTAGGTTGCAGTAATAAATTATCTATAATTATGTACAGTACAGAATACCAGGTAATGAATGATGTTACAAGTTTAAAAAATTATCTGGAATTGGATAAATATGCGTTATTCTGAATCTATATGAGACAGTGATGGAGAGGAAGAGAGGACTTCTAGGGAACTGAAAGCATCATGGAGAAAACTACATTCTTGACCTTAGTACAGTTTTGGCAATGGCAAACAGTTGACAACAAGTTTTAAAAAGTCTATAGATCAAATATATCCCCCAACATGCTTTTTAAAAGTATTTGTGCATACTCAGACATTTCTTCATTTAATTTTGTTGCCTTTCACTTGTACCTATAGTTAACAATACCACATCCTGCATTGAAATTTTTGTTAAGAAAGAAGGTTTCATGCTTATCACTAGTTTATTTTGATTCTTGTGGTATTGAGGATCAAACCCAGGTACACTTTATCCCAGTGCTGTCCCCAACAACAGGGTATCACTGAATATTTATTTTGCAACAGGGTCTCACCAAATTGCCCAGGCTGCCTGGAACTTGTGGTCTTCCTGCCTCAGAAGAGATCAGAAGAATCTACCACCACACTGGGCTCACTATTCTTAATTTTTTTAAAAAATAGCGATGGTAATAACAAGAAAAAAATAAAATAAACAATAATTCCCAAATTTCCAATTTAGTGGTAATATATTAGTTGCATTTGAATAAGATATGAGAGTTAATTTCTCAGGTGTAAACTTTGGGATTTTCAGTTTGATTGTCTTCTTCAGATGTTTAATAATTAAAACACTAGCATTTGGGGCTGGAGTTGTAGCTCAGTGGTACAGTGTTCCCCCAGTATGTGTGAAGCCCTGGGTTTGATCCTCAGCACTACATAAAAATAAATAAAATAAAATAAAGGTATTGTGTCCAACCACAATTTTTAAAAATAAATATTTAAAAAACCCACTAGTATTCTTTTTTCCTAATTGTTTTGCTTTCTAATGACATGCTCTATTTTTGGCTACCCCTATTGATGAAAATTGCACATTTATTTTCCTGCTTCTTCAGATAATCTCAACCTGGCAGCTTAAATTACTTTTATATTCTCTTATTACTTTGTAGATTTCTATTTATTTTCAAGTATTGGACAAGTTATTAACTCCACTTCAGCAATACCTTCTCTGTATCTATCTCCATCTCCATCTCTTTCTGTCTCTCTTCTTCCTCTTACACACATACACACATAGGAGTTATGAAATTAATGACAAACTGCAGAAACTTCTAACTCAAGAAGGCCTGATATACTGATTATTATATCCATTAAAATCTATACTCCCATGCTGACTTACACTATACATACATATTATATGTTTTATGCTTTCACATGCAGGTTAACATGAGGAAGAGAAGAAAGGGGATTATAATTTGCTTTCCTCCTTAGAACTCATCACCCTTTCTGTTCTTTGTTTTGCCTGTGTGGAAGAACTGACAGGTCTCACTCTCTTTGTTGCAGAAGAAAGTTCTTGAACTTGACGGTTTGGGCTGCCTCTGTTATATTTATCCAGCTATTTTCAGTTTACAGAGCTTTTTATATCACCCTATTTGGTCTTCACTGTAACCCAGAAATACACACAGGGCAAATAGTACTATTCCTCATACATATGAGCAAGTGCATGTGTGTGCATGAACACACACATACATACACAACACACAAAGTATCTGGCTCAAGTTCATGCAGTTGGATGACAGTGTAGAGATTCAAATCCAGTTCTCATAATTCCCATTGTAAACTTCTCTCCAGTCTAATAATGTATTCATTTAGCAACATATTATTGTAGTGTATCTCAATACTTACCATATATGGTATAATAATGTCCCTTTAAAAATTTAGATAATCTTACAAAACTAATATTATTTTAAAGTATATTCACCATGAAGACCTTTTAAAATGTGAATAACTTTCCCTTAATTTATATTTTGCAGCTAGGAAAAAAATGTTTTTTTTTTTTTCAAAAGTAGGCCTTTTAAGAGTGGAAAGAGTTCATATTTATTTTCTGCTTGGATTTCAAATACATTTGATACCAAAAATGAGTTCCAGGCTAATGTAATCATAGAAATATTTTAGAAGACAGGAAAACTAAAATGTATTGATTTTCTATGTGACCTTATCTACCATACTTGACCTTTGTGTTGGAACTTCATCTGCAAAAGATTCATCATAATTATACTACCTTATTTTCTAATCAGTATGCAGGAATTCTAGGGCCTTTTGGAAATAAGAGAATGCCCCAAACTCCAGGACTCACTATCCCACCAAACAAGGTGATGAGATTCTGTCATCACTGCACCAGGGTGATGAAAAGTTGACATTATTGCAGCTGCTACCATCATGAAGCAAAGCTGGCTCATAGATGACATCACCTTTTCCCCCAAAGCCAAGATTTAGCTTCAGAACCTTCTTTTCATCATAGCACTCCAGGCAGCTAGTACACAGTTGGTACTCTAGCTTGGTTCAAAGCTTGAAGTCTGAAGACCAACAGCATTACATAGGAGCTCACCAGAAAAGTAGAATCTTGATTGGGTAACTATGGTTGACAGCAATTAATTGCACATTTCAAAATAGCTAGTAGAGAGGATTTTTAATGCTCCCAACACAAAGGAATTATACATGTTTTGAAGTGATGAAGATGTCAGTTATCCTGGTGTGATAAGTACACACTGAATACATGTATTAAAATATTATTCTGTACCCATAAATATGCACAATTATTATATGTTAATTTAATTTTTCTTAAAAAATGTAGAATCTCAGCCCTGTCCCCAATTTACTGAATCAGAATCTTTATTAAAAAAGATGCCCTGTGGTCCATCAAGATGCCAAGATGTTCTTAAAAGCTTGAGAAGTACTCTAAATTATGAAATATTTGTTCCATTATTCACCTCTGAGAAATGTATCCATAGGAATAAAGGGAAGTATTCTTTTGATTGGGAGCTATTTTTTAAGACAGGAATTGAAGATAAACCCAAAGAGTCCCATGGTCTCTGCATTTATATACAAAAGAAAATAAATCAAAGAAAGGGGACTATCATTAGTGGTCCCTCCTGAAATGCTTCAACCTTCCTAGGTTTTGCCACCTGTGAAGAATGCAGATAGTTTTAGTTTTCCTTGCTGCAGAAGAAAACACTTGAAATTGTGAGTTTTGACTGCCTCTCTTATATACAGAATTACTAATGATTAAAGTCACAAACATCTTGAAATGAGGCAATTCTGTAAAAGGATAAATTATGATCTAAACTTAGCTACAAATGGAATCAAAACTGGGGTGTTTCTTTTCAAACATCAGTTTGTTTTCACAGTGGCTTTAACTCTGAGCAGTATCAACTTCAAAGAGAAAAGCAATTCTTCCATCTCCCACGAAGAGGTCCTCAGTGCTGGGATGCTCCAGGAATTAACATACATAACACATAGCCAGCATCTTGCATAAACTTAAAAAGTCAAATAAGTTAAGAAACGTCCCAGAGTCTTTCCCTCTTCTGACCAATTTGTAAAACTGTAAAATTATTTTTCTAGAAAATTTCTGGTTAGAGTGGAAGAGTGTTTCAGATCCTGGGATGATGTCTCTGGGATCTCCCACCATCATGATCTGGGCAGACTTCATTCATGACAATGGATAGCTTGCCTGGTGATTAAAAGGCATATAACATTTGTTAATTTGATTTTATTCAAAATGGCTTACTACAAGTGTTAGTGAAAGAAATCCAGTAGTATCTTCTTCTAGGGGAAAAAAAGGATTTTGCTTTGCATTGGAAATTATGTCTCTTTTTAGGCACTGACAACCCCCTCATTCATATATGTAAAGGACTTGAGTCTAAAAATCAAAGTCTTGTGTGTTTCAGGGTTATCCAATAGTCACAGTGGCAGCATCAGTATTTGCTGAAAGTTATTAAAAAAAAACAAAACTTCTGACTAAAGAAATCTGCAGAATCCTTCCCCACATATTTAATGCTTCTAATACAGAAGAATGTATGCAGGTGTTTCCAAAATTCTTTCACACCTTTAGCAGGGATAAAAGTACAAAACCAAATTAGTCCTTCAGCTGGCTATATTGCAAATGTTAGGACACTTGAACAGTAATATTAATGGCTAAATCCCTTCTTTGAACAAGTCTTCCGCTCCCACCCCCCAGCAGAATGTCATAAAGCAGATAGGAAGCATGTGTTCACTGACCCAAAAAATTTTTTTCAGCTTGGTTTGATTTGAAGAATGAGAACTTTGTAACCCCATATTTCGTTAAAAAGAGTTACATTTGAAAAGCAAACTGATGAAGGCCTAACTTGTTCTACTAACAATCACGGGAATAAATGTGGTTAACTGCTTAATTTCTAGTATGCTGTGCTAACGAAGAGTTTGCAGATATTTTTCCAAAGCATTTTCTGGTTATGAAACAGCAACAGCCAAATTCCCTCTCTTTCTCTTTTAATATTGAGAAGCAAACAGAAAAAGCCCATTGTACAAGTATTTCTTTTAAGGTATTTCTCCAAAGAGCAAAATTGGTTGAAAAGTTAAAAGGCAAAACTTTATTTGGGGGTTGGACTATTTATTTGAAATCATATCAATGGAGAATTAAGGAAAAGATGTCCCTAAACATTTTCAAATATTGCCCCAGTTAAATGAACCTGCTGGTCTATAAATTTCTCAGTTTTTGGAAAACTCATTTTTGTGATTAATTGCCTATTCCTCAATTCTTAGCACAAAACTATATGACCAACAAAAATCAAGGAGCCCAGGACCACCTGGCCTACGTGCAGAGCCATGTTGGAGCCCAGGCCCTGGCTCAGGACAACCCCTCCTGACCCTCCTGGGAGCCCATGCTCAGGTTAGGCCCAGGATTGACTTGCAGATAGGTAGGCCCTCCCTAGCACAGGCCCAGGCCTAGGTCTACCCCTGCTACCCCGTGGGGGAGCTCAGGCCCAGATTAAGCCCAGGTCCACCCTGTGGACCCACCTTGGAGCCAGGTCTAGTCCACCTCCATCTTGGGAAACTGTAGCCATCACTATAGCCTTCCTCACAGAGTTTCCTCCACTTTGCAACAATAGACAAGGACTAGAGGCAGCTGCATTTTGAAACAGGCAGCCCAAAGCCATTGTAAGGCTCACCCTTTCAGACTCATGTCTGAAAGTGGTTGCATCTATCATGGGACACCTCCACTATGATCTTGAGTTACCTTCACTATTGCTACCACCACCTTTAGTTGTAGTAGCATCCATCATGGGACACCAATGGGGACTGGAGGCCCAACACCAAAGTGAGGTATAGGTGATCTACATGGACACTACAAGATTATAAGTTAAAAACTGTAATACCTCAAAAAAGGACAGGAAGATACATAGACAACATGGAAAAAACAAGGGAAGAAGCAAACAAACAAACCAAAATGCTACAATAATAGAATCCATAGACAGTGCAGTTGATGAAGTGTCAGAGAAGGAGTTCAGAATGTACATAATTAAAATGATCTATGAATTAAAGAATGACCTAAGTGAGCAAATATAGGCAAAATTGATCAGACCAACAAAAAGATAAGGGAATAAATACAGGTAGCAAAAGGTTGCTTCAAGAAAAAGAGATTCTGGAAAAAAAGAAAAACAAATTCTTAAAATGAAAAAAAAAATAAACCAAATAAAAACTCAGTATATGGCATCACCAACAGACTTGATCATTTGGAAGACAGAAAGTCAGATAATGAAGACAAAATGTACAACCTCAAAAATAAAGTTGACAACACAGTGAACATGATAAAAAAAACATGAACAGAACATCCAAGAATGATGGGATAGAATCAAAAGACCAAGTCTAAGACTTGTTGGGATAGAGGAAGGCACAGATTCAAACCAAAGGAATGTACAATCTCTTCAATGAAATAATATCAGAAAATTTCCCAGTCATGAAGAATAAATTGGAAAATCAAATACAAGAGGCTTATAGGATACCACAAGTACAAAATTACAACAAATCTATACCAAGGCACATTATAATGAAAATGCTTAGCATACAAAATAAGGATAGAATCCTAAATGACACAAGAGAGAGGAATCAGATCACATATAGGGGGAAACCAATTCGGATCTCAGCAGATTTTTTCAACCCAGACCCTCAAAGCCAAGATATCCTGGAACAACATATACCACGCTCTGAAAAAAAAAAAAAAAAATGAATGCCAATCAAGAATCTTATATCCAGCAAAATTAAGCTTCAGTTTTGATGATGAAGTAAAAACCTTTTATGATAAACAAAAGGTAAAAGAATTTACAGTGACAAAGCATGCAATACAGAGCTTTCTCAGCAAAATATTCCACTAGGAGGAAATGACAAACAACAATGAAAATCAGCAAAGGGAGGAAGTACATTAAAGGAAAGGCCAATCAAATGTGGAATAAAGTCAAGTTAAAAACCAAAATAAACCGAAATATCCAGGAATACAAATCATATTTCAATAGTAACCCTGAATATGAATGACCTAAATGCATAAATTAAAAGACACAGACTGGCAGATTGTTTAACAAAAAATATCCAACAATATGATTCCTTGAAGTCTCATCTCAAAGGAAAAGATAGCCACAGACTAAAGGTAAAAGGGCGGGCAAAGCATACCACTCACATGGACCCTGTAAAGAGGGTTCCTTCCTCATATCAGATAAAGTGGACTTCAAACCAAAGCTAGTGAAAAGAGATAAAGAAGGATATTTCAAATACCGCTTAAGGCATTCATACATCAACAAGTCATAACAATCATAAATATCTATGTCCCAAATAATGGGGCATCTATGTATATCAAACAAACCCTTCTTAAATACAAGAACAAAGTAGACAACAACACAATAATACTGGATGACTTTAACACAATTCTCTCACCACTGGATAGATCTTCCAAATAAAAAATAAACAAAGAAACTGTAGAACTGAATAATACAACCAATAATTTGGACTTAACAGACATATATAGAATATTTCATCCATCAATTAACAAATATTTTCTTCTCAGCAGTACATGGATCCTTCTCCAAAATAGACCATATGTTATTCCACAAAGCAATTCTTAGCAAATACAAAAAACTAGAGATACTACCCTGCATTCTATCTGACTATAATAGAATGAAATTAGAAATTAATGATAAAATTTAAAAATAGAAGCTACTCCAACACCTGGAGACTAAACAATATGCTACTAAATGATGCATGGAAAATAGAAGGCATCATGGAGGAGATACAAAAAAAAAAAAAACTTCTTAGAGGTAAATGAGAACCCTGTTACAACTTATCCAAATATATGGGGCACTATGAAGACAGTGCTAAGAGGAAAGTTCATTGCATTAAACTCATTCATTAAAAGTAGAAAAATCCAACAAATAAATGGCCTGCCATTACATCTTAAGGCCGTAGAAAAAGAAGAACAAACTAACAGCAAAAGTAGTAGAAGACAGGAAATAATTAAAATCAGGGTGGAAATCAATAAAATTGAAACACAAGAAACAATTCAAAAAAATTGACAAAACAAAACCTGTTTCTTTGAAAAAAATAAATAAAATTAACAAACCGTTAGCGACCGTACCAAAAATAAGGAGAGAAAAAGTCAAATTACTAAAATTTGTGATGAAAAAGGGACTATCACAATAGACAATATTGAAATACAGAAGATAATTACAAACTATTTTGAAAATTTATACCACAGTAAAATAGAAAACCTCAAAGACACCAACAGATTTCCAAAGGTATATGATCACAAACTGAGTCAAGAGGACATACACAATTTAAACAGATCAATTTCAAGCAAGAAAATAGAAGATGACATGAAAACCCAACCAACCAAGAAAAATATGAGACCAGACAGATTCACAGCTTAGTTCTACAAGACCTACAAAAAAGAATTAATACCAATACTCCTTATATATTAATTAATTAATACCAATACTCCTTATATTTCTTATTCCAAAAAATATTAAAGGAGGGAACCCTTTAAAACTCATTCTATAAAGCTAGTCTCATCCTGATATCAAAACCAGGCAGAAACACATCAAGGAAAGAAAATTTTAGACCAATATCCCTGATGAATATTGATGCAAATATTCTCAATAAAATTCCAGTAAATCGCATACGAAAGCATTAAAAAATAGTGCACCTTGATCAAGTGGGGTTCATTCCAGGGATGCAAGGTTGTTTCAACATATGGAAATCAATAAATATAATTGATAACATCAATAGACTTAAAGATAATAATCATATGATTATATCAATTGATGCAGAGAAAACATTTGACACAATACAACACACTTTCATGTTCAAAACACTAGAAAAACTAGGGATAGTAGAAACATACATCAACATTGGAAAAGCTAAACCCAAGACCAACATCATTCTAAGTGGAGAAAAATTGGAAACATTCCCTCTAGAAACTGGTGTAAGACAGAGATGCCCACTTTCACCACTTATACTGAACATATTTCTTGAAAATCTAGCCAGAGCAATTAGACAGATGAAAGAAATTAAAGGGGTACAAATAGGGAAAGAAGAACTCAAACCATCATTGTTTGTTGGCAGCATGATTCTATACTTAGAGGATTTAAAAAACCCCATGATAAAACTTCTAGAATTAATAAATCAATTCCGCAAAGTAGCAGGATATACAATCAATGTCCATAAAATAAATGCATTTCTAGACATCAGTGATGAATCCTCTGAAAGAGAAATTAGGAAAACTACCCCATTCACAATAGCCTCAAAAAAAAAAAAAAAAAACAACAACTTGGGAATCAACAAAAGAGTTGGAAGACCTCTACAATGGAAACTACAGAACACTAAAGAAAGAAATTAAAGAAGACCTTATAAGATAGAAAGATCTCCCATACTCCTGGATAGGCAAAATTAATATAATCAAAATGGCAATACGACACAATGCACTATAAAGATTCAATGCAATTCCAATTAAAATCCCAACATCATTCCTTATAGAAATAGAAAAAGCAATCATGAAATTCATTTGGAAAAAGAAGACACCCAGAATAGCCAAAGCAATCCTTAGCAAGAAGAGTAAAGCAGGGGGCATCACAATACCAGATCTTAATGTATAATGCAAAGCTATAGTAACAAAACCGCATGGTATTGGCACAAAAGTAGACATGTAGACCAATGGTACAGAACAGAAGACACAGAGACAGACTCACATAAATACAATTATATAATACTAGACAAAGGTGTCAAAAATATGCATTGAAGAAAAGATAGCCTCTTCAACAAATTGTGTTGGGAGAACTGGAAATCTATATGCAGCAAAATAAAACTAAACACCTATTTCTCACCCTGCACAAAACTCAATTCAAAGTGGATCAAGGACAAAGGAATTAGAACAGAGACCCTATGCCTAATAGAGAAAAAAGTAGGCCCAAATCTTCATCACATCGGATTAGGCCCTGACTTCCTTAACAAGATTCCTATAGCACAAGAAATAAAATCAAGAATCAATAAATGGGATGGACTCAAACTAAAAACCTTCTCAGCAAAAGAAACAATAAGGTAAACAGAGAGCCTACATTGTGGGAGCAAATTTTTACCACATGCAACAGATAGAGCACAAATTGCCAGGATATAGAAAGAACTCAAAACACACACACACACACACATAAACAACTATAAACAAACAAATCAATAAATGGGCTAAGGGGCTGAACAGATACATCTCAGAAGAAGATATACAATCAATCAACAAATATATGAAAAAATGTTCAAAATCTCTAGTAATTACAGAAATGCAAATCAAAACTAAGATTTCATCTTATTCCTCTCAGAATGGCAATTATCAAGAATACAAACAACAGTAATAGTTGGTGAGAATGTGGGGGAAAAGGCACATTCATACATTGCTGGTGGGACTGCAAATTGATGCAACCAATCTGGAAAGCTGTATGGAGATTCCTTAGAAAATTTGGAATGGAACCACCATTTGACCCAGCTATTCCACTCCTGGGTCTATATCCAAAGGACTTAAAATAAGCATACTATAGTAATGCAGCCACATCAATGTTTACAGCAGCTCAATTCAGAATAGTTAAAATGTGGAACCAACCTAGATGCCCTTCAATATATGAATGGATAAAGAAACCGTGGTGTATATATACACAATGAAATATTATTCAGCCTTAAAAGAGAATAAAATTATGGCATTTGCAGGTAAATGAATGGAGCTGGAGAATATCATGCTAAGCAAAGTAAGCCAATCCTAAAAAAAAAAAAACAAAGGCCACTTGTTCTCTCTGATAAGTGGATGCTGATCCATAATGGGGGGGAGGATGGGAAAAATGGAGAAACTTTGGTCAAAGGGGAGGGAGGAGTGGGAAGGGAACATGGGGGCTAGAAAGATGGTGAAATAAGATGGATATCATTACCCTAGATACAGGTGTGACTGCACATATGGTGTAAGCTACATCGTGTACAACCAGAGAAATGAAAAGTTGTTCTGCAATTATGTACAATGAATCAAAATGCATTTTGTTGTAGTATATACCTTATTTGAAATAAATAATTTTTTTTAAAAAAAATCGAGGGATTTATCAGTTAACAATAAGCAATACATAAGTAGCTAGGTTTAAGCTGATGGCCCTCTGTAAAGGTTCAGATAAGATTTTCAGCTTTGCGGGCTATATGGTCTCTGTGACCACTATTCAACTCTGACATTGTAACAACAGCAGTTATAGACAAGTGTATAAATGAATAAGCATGATTGTGTTCCAATAAAACCTTATTTACAAAAACAGACATTGGTCTGTGTTCCATCTATGCACCATATAGTTCACTAACACTTGGTTTCTGGAATACAATATCCTGAGGCTTTAGGGGTCAAATGCCCTATTTTAAAATTTGTTGCTCTCTCTCCTGCTAGCCCTGAGTAATCCTTGCTGCCCTGCTGGGCGGTTAGAGGTTGGAGCCAGAGAGGGGAGCCCTCTCGGACCTGGCAATAGAAATAAGGCACATAGAGAAAGAGAAGCTCGGCAGATAGCCTCCGAGGCGCAGCGCGGCAGGAGCGGTGCAGGGACTCTAGGAAGAGGTCTCTCGCCAAGCCTTCATGAAATAGCGAACCGGGAGCTGAAACCAACCAGAGACAGACCAGTCCCACCCCTCCCTTCAGACACTCCAGCAAGGAGCCTGGGGCCCGCCATAGCAGAGAGGTGACATCACCAGAGTTCCGCCGACAGAATTCCTTCCCAGCAGAATCCACATTAACAGCACATAGAGGGCAGAAGCTCGGCTCGGAGGGCACAGCTCCACCTATTGGAAGAGAAGAAAACGGGATTCAGCCATAGAACAGGGGATACCAGCATGGCAGAGATCTGATGTCATCGGAGAGCGGCCGAGGAGAGAACTTCATCGGTGCCAGCGGCGACGGAAACAGTTGGTCTCCTGGTAGGGAGGGTAAGTCACAGATACCCGAGTCTCTCTCGCTTTGTCGTGGAGCCAGAGGGGAGGAGCGGGGCCGCCGCCCGCGCCCGCAAGGTAAGCAGACCTGCGACAGACCGGCGGATCAGGCCCAGCGGCCTGCCAGCGTGGTACACACTTCACCCCAACTGGAGTAGGGGCAGAGCAGAGCCTTCGCCCGCACCCAGATCAGGCCCAGCGGCCTGCCTGTGTGGTGGTCAAACGACCCCAATTGGAGTGGGGGTGGAGCGGAACTGCCACCCGTACCTGCAAGGTGGGAGGACCGGCGACCAACCTGCAGATCAGGCCCAGCGTTCCCCGGGCGTGGTAGGAGGGGCAGGGGAGAGCCTTCGCCCCCACCTGCAAGGTAGGCAGACCTGCGACAGAAAGGCTGATCAGGCCCAGGGGTCCGCGGGCGTGGTAGACACCTCACACCAATTGGAGGAGGGGCAGAGCAGAGCCCCCGCCCGCACCTGCAAGGGAGACTTTTCAACTATACAAGAGCAATATAAATATATAGGGGGGGAAAAATTTCAAAAACACAATAGTTTCACCAAGAAGAAAGAAACGCAAGCAGTATGAAAAGACAAGGAAAGAAAGGACTACAAGCAATGCAGGTCAACTCAACTTTAGAAGAGGTAACAGCTGCAGCAGATGGAATGTCAGATAAAGAATTCAGGATATATATGCTTCAGATGATCTGGAGTATCAAGGAAGACATTAGACAGCAAAATCAGACAATGAAAGATCACTTCGACAATGAATTACACAAACAAATCCAGGAAGCAAAGGATCAACTATACAGGGAGATAGAGGTTATAAAAAACAAACAAACAGAAATCCTAGAAATGCAGGAAGCAATAAACCAACTTAAAAACTCAATGGAGAATACTACCAGCAGAGTAGAACACTTAGAAGATAGAACATCAGACAATGAAGACAAAGTATTTCAACTTGAAAAGAACATAGACAACTCAGCAAGACTGTTAAGAAACCATGAGCAGAACATCCAAGAAATATGGGATAACATTAAGAGACCAAACTTAAGAGTCATTGGGATACAGGAAGGTATAGAACTCCATACCAAAGGAATGAGCAATTTATTCAATGAAATAATACGAGAAAACTTCCCAGACTTGAAGAATGAGACAGAATCCCAAATTCTAGAAGCCTACAGAACGCCGAATGTGCAAAATTATAAGAGATCCACACCTAGACACATTATAATGAAGATGCCCAACATACAGAATAAGGAGAGAATTTTAAAAGCTACAAGAGAAAGGAAGCAGATTACATTTAGGGGTAAGCCAATCAGGATAACAGCTGATCTTTCAACACAGACTCTGAAAGCTAGAAGATCCTGGAATAACATATTTCAAACACTGAAAGAAAATGGGTTCCAACCAAGAATTGTGTATCCAGCGAAATTAAGCTTCAGGATGGAAGATGAAATTAAAACCTTCCACGACAAACAAAAGTTAAAAGAATATGCAGCTAGAAAACCATCTCTTCAAAACATCCTCGGCAAAACATTACAGGAAGAGGAAATGGAAAATAACAATGAAAACCAACAGTGGGAGGTAGGACAGTAAAGGGGGGGGGGAATAATCAAAGAGGAAAACAAACCATGTTTAGTAACATAAATAAACAAATATGGCTGGAACAACAACCCATATCTCAATAATAACCCTAAATGTTAATGGCTTAAACTCACCAATTAAGAGACACAGGCTAGTAGAATGGATCACAAAACAAGACCCAACAATATGCTGCCTACAGGAGACGCATTTGATAGGAAAAGACATACATAGGCTGAAGGTGAAAGGTTGGGAAAAATCATATCACTCATATGGACTTCGGAAACAAGCAGGAGTGTCCATACTCATATCAAATAAAATAGATTTCAAGCCAAAGTTAATCAAAAGGGATAAAGAGGGACACTACATACTTCTTAAGGGAACCATACACCAACAAGACATAACAATCATAAATATATATGCCCCAAACAATGGTGCAGCTATGTTCATCAAACAAACTCTTCTCAAGTTCAAGAGTCTAATAGACCACCATACAATAATCATGGGAGACTTCAACACACCTCTCTCGCCACTGGACAGATCTTCCAAACAAAAGTTGAATAAGGAAACTATAGAACTCCATAACACAATTAATAACCTAGACTTAATGGACATATATAGAATATACCACCCAACATCAAGCAGTTACACTTTTTTCTCAGCAGCACATGGATCCTTCTCAAAAATAGATCATATATTATGTCACAGGGCAACTCTTAGACAATATAAAGGAGTAGAGATAATACCATGCATCCTATCTTATCATAATGGAATGAAACTGAAAATCAATAATAAAAGAAGGAAGGAAAAAACATACATCACTTGGAGAATGAACAATAGGTTACTGAATGATCAATGGGTTATAGAAGACATCAAGGAGGAAATTAAAAAATTCTTAGAGATTAATGAAAACACAGACACAACATATCGGAATCTATGGGACACATTGAAAGCAGTTCTAAGAGGAAAATTCATTGCTTGGAGTTCATTCCTTAAAAAAAGGAAAAACCAACAAATAAATGATCTCATGCTTCATCTCAAAATCCTAGAAAAAGAAGAGCAAAACAACAGCAAAAGAAGTAGAAGGCAAGAAATAATTAAAATCAGAGCTGAAATTAATGAAATCGAAACAAAAGAAACAATTGAAAAAATTGACAAAACTAAAAGTTGGTTCTTTGAAAAAATAAACAAAATCCACAGACCCTTAGCCATGCTAGCGAAGAGAAGAAGAGAGAGAACTCAAATTACTAGCATACGGGATGAAAAAGGCAATATCACAACAGACACTTCAGAAATACAGAAGATAATCAAAAATTATTTTGAATCCTTATACTCCAATAAATTAGAAGATAGTGAAGGCATCCATAAATTTCTTAAGTCATATGATCTGCCCAGATTGAGTCAGGAGGATATAGACAACCTAAACAGACCAATATCAATTGAGGAAATAGAAGAAACAATCAAAAGACTACCAACTAAGAAAAGCCCAGGACCGGATGGGTATACAGCAGAGTTTTACAAAACCTTTAAAGAGGAACTAATACCAATACTTTTCAAGCTACTTCAGGAAATAGAAAAGGAGGGAGAACTTCCAAATTCATTCTACGAGGCCAACATCACCCTGATTCCTAAACCAGACAAAGACACTTCAAAGAAAGAAAACTACAGACCAATATCTCTAATGAACCTAGATGCAAAAATCCTCAATAAAATTCTGGCCACTCGGATACAAAAACTTATCAAAAAAATTGTGCACCATGATCAAGTAGGATTCATCCCTGGGATGCAAGGCTGGTTCAATATACGGAAATCAATAAATGTTATTCACCACATCAATAGACTTAAAAATAAGAACCATATGATCATCTCGATAGATGCGGAAAAAGCATTCGACAAAGTACAGCATCCCTTTATGTTCAAAACTCTAGAAAAACTAGGGATAACAGGAACATACCTCAATATTGTAAAAGCAATCTATGCTAAGCCTCAGGCTAGCATCATTCTGAATGGAGAAAAATTGAAGGCATTCCCTCTAAAATCTGGAACAAGACAGGGATGCCCTCTTTCACCACTTCTGTTCAACATAGTTCTCGAAACGCTGGCCAGAGCAATTAGACAGACGAAAGAAATTAAAGGCATAAAAATAGGAAAAGAAGAACTTAAATTATCACTATTTGCAGATGATATGATTCTATACCTAGCAGACCCAAAAGGGTCTACAAAGAAACTATTAGAGCTAATAAATGAATTCAGCAAAGTGGCAGGATATAAAATCAACACGCATAAATCAAAAGCATTCCTGTATATCAGCGACAAATCCTCTGAAATGGAAATGAGGACAACCACTCCATTCACAATATCTTCAAAAAAAATAAAATACTTGGGAATCAACCTAACAAAAGAGGTGAGAGACTTATACAATGAAAACTACAGAACCCTAAAGAGAGAAATAGAAGAAGATCTTAGAAGATGGAAAAATATTACCTGTTCATGGATAGGCAGAACTAACATCATCAAAATGGCGATATTACCAAAAGTTCTCTATAGGTTTAATGCAATGCCAATCAAAATCCCAACGACATTTCTTGTAGAAATAGAGAAAGCAATCATGAAATTCATATGGAAAGATAAAAAACCCAGAATAGCAAAAACAATGCTAAGCAGGAAGTGTGAATCAGGCGGTATAGCGATACCAGACTTCAAACTATACTACAGAGCAATAGTAACAAAAACAGCATGGTACTGGTACCAAAACAGGCAGGTGGACCAATGGTACAGAATAGAGGACACAGAAACCAATCCACAAAACTACAACTATCTTATATTTGATAAAGGGGCTAAAAGCATGCAATGGAGGAAGGATAGCATCTTCAACAAATGGTGCTGGGAAAACTGGAAATCCATATGCAACAAAATGAAACTGAATCCCTTTCTCTCGCCATGCACAAAAGTGAATTCAAAATGGATCAAGGAGCTTGATATCAAATCAGAGACACGCCGTCTGATAGAAGAAAAAGTTAGCTACGATCTACATACTATGGGGTCGGGCTCCAAATTCCTCAAAAGACACCCATAGCACAAAAGTTAATAACTAGAATCAACAAATGGGACTTACTCAAACTAAAAAGTTTTTTCTCAGCTAAAGAAACAATAAGAGAGGTAAATAGAGAGCCTACATCCTGGGAACAAATCTTTACTCCTCACACTTCAGATAGAGCCCTAATATCCAGAGTATACAAAGAACTCCAAAAATTAGACAATAAGATAACAAACAACCCAATCAACAAATGGGCCAAGGACCTGAACAGACACTTCTCAGAGGAGGACATACAATCAATCAACAAGTACATGAAAAAATGCTCACCATCTCTAGCAGTCAGAGAAATGCAAATCAAAACCACCCTAAGATACCATCTCACTCCAGTAAGACTGGTAGCCATTATGAAGTCAAACAACAACAAGTGCTGGCGAGGATGTGGGGAAAAGGGTACACTTGTACATTGCTGGTGGGACTGCAAATTGGTGCAGCCAATTTGGAAAGCAGTATGGAGATTTCTTGGAAAGCTGGGAATGGAACCACCATTTGACCCAGCTATTCCCCTTCTTGGTCTATTCCCTAAAGACCTAAAAAGAGCATGCTACAGGGACACTGCTACATCGATGTTCATAGCAGCTCAATTCACAATAGCAAGACTGTGGAACCAACCCAGATGCCCTTCAATAGACGAATGGATTAAAAAAATGTGGCATTTATACACAACGGAGTATTACTCTGCATTAAAAAATGACAAAATCATAGAATTTGCAGGGAAATGGATGGCACTAGAGCAGATTATGCTAAGTGAAGCTAGCCAATCCCTAAAAAACAAATGCCAAATGTCTTCTTTGATATAAGGAGAGTAACTAAGAACAGAGTAGGGACGAAGACCATGAGAAGAAGATTAACATTAAACAGAGATGAGAGGTGGGAGGGAAAGGGAGAGAAAAGGGAAATTGCATGGAAATAGAAGGAGACCCTCAGGGTTATACAAAAGAACATACAAGAGGAAATGAGGGGAAAGGGAAAAATAATACAAGGGGGAGAAATGAAGGTCAGTAGAGGGGGTAGAGAGAGAAGAGGGGAGGGGAGGAGAGGGGAGGGGGGATAGTAGAGGATAGGAAAGGTAGCAGAACACGACAGTCACTAGTATGGCAATATGTAAATCAATGGATGTGTAATTGATGTGATTCTGCAATCTGTATATGGGCTAAAAATGGGAGTTCATAACCCACTTGAAGCAAAGTGTGAAAGATGATATATCAAGAACTATGTAATGTTTTGAACAACCAACAATAAAAAAAAATAAATAAAAAAAATAAAATTTGTTGTTTCCCTTCAACTTTGTAGATGATATGATTCACATAAAATTTTTAAATATTTGTTGAAAACAACTCCTAGAAATTTGGAGAATATTTATATGTATAGAACATGATTTCTATGCTCAAGAGATTTTTAGTATAATGGGCTGTCTTCCAAACTCTCCAATCAAGTAAGCTATTCATTATTCCAGACCCAGGGTAAGAAAAAGAGGTCAGAAATGCTGTGCCAACTAGTAAATCTCCATAGATAATAAACTATCAGGTATAAGAAAATATTTAGCCTCTGAAATATTTTATCTTTCCACATTCTTTTTTTTATTGGTCCATTATAATTGTACATAATGGTGGACTTTGTTGTTACATATTAGTACATTCACACAATATAACAATATTATTTGGCCAGTATCACTTGCTGGCTCCCACCTCTCCTCTCACCCTAGGCCCCTTTTGTATATTCTACTGACCTTCTTTAGATAGTCATGAGATTCTCCCCTCTACCTTTTTTTTTTCCTTCCTAGCTTCCACATATGAAAGAAAACATACCACCCCTGACTTTCTGAGTTTGATTTATTTTGCTTAACATAATCTTCTCAAATTCTACCCATTTTCCTTCAAATGACATCATTTCATTTTTCTTTATGGTTGAGTAAAACTCCATTTATGGAATAATATTCAACCCAAAAGAAGAATGAAATTATGGCATTTGCCGAACTGGAGATCATTATGCTAAGTGTAATAAGCCAGACCCAGAAAGTTCAAGGTCAAATGTTTTTTCTCATATGGGGAAGCTAGTCCAAAATAAGGGAAAATAAAGGAAGGAAGGAAGGAAGAAAGGAAGGAAGGAAGGAAGGAAGGAAGGAAGGAAGGAAGGAAGGAAGGAAGGGGGAGAGACAGGACGAGGGTGGAGAAGGGAAGGGGAAGTAGAATACATCAAAATAGAAGAGAGATCAGTGGAGTAGAAGAAGAAAATTGAGGAGGAGGGGTAAGGGACAGGATAAGGGAAGAACAGTAGAATAAACCTGACCTAACTTTCCTATGTACATATATAATATACCATAGTGAATCCCACTTTTATGTATACCCACAGGCATTAATTTAAAAAAAAATTCTTCACTGTGTATACATACCAAATTTTCTTTATCAATTTATCCATTGATGGATACTTAGGCTGATTCCATAATTTGGCTATTGTGAATTATACTGCTATAAACATGGGTATGCATATGCCTGTATCACTATAGAATCATTTATTTTATTCTTTAGGATAAATACGGAGGAGTAATATATCTTGATTATATGGTAGTCCCATGCCTAGAAACTCCATACTGATTTCCACTGGCAGTGTTAAAGTGTTCTTTTTCTCCACACCTTCTTCAGAAATTATTGTTTGTATTCTTGACTGCCATTCTGACTGGTTTGTGATTAAATCTCAATATAGTTTTGATTTGCAGTTCCCCAATTGCCAATGACGTTGAACATTTTTTCGTATTTTTGTTGTTTATTTGTAGTTCTTCTTTTGAGACGGTTCTGCTTAATTTATTTGCCAATTAATTATTTGTACTTTTTTGTTGTTAAGTTTTTTTTTTGAGTTCTTTATATATTCTAGATGTTAATCCACTGTCAGAAGAGTAGCTAGCAAAGATTTTCTCCCATTTTATAGGTTCTCTCTTCACACTCTTGTTTCCTTTGCTGTGCAGAAGCTTTTAAATTTGTGCCATTCCATCTATTAACTCTTGGCATTATTTCCTGAGCACCCCCTAAAGCATTTTGACATATTTTCCTTGTTTAAACTTTTTAATTGAGGTATAAAATTTATATAGAAATAGCTCCATTCATGAAAAATTTTCATTTTGTAACCAACACATAAATGAAACAATGCTACTAGCATCCCAGAAAACCTCTTACCTTTTTCCTGAAATTACAAAATACTCTGTCCCAACAAAGTTAACCATACTCACATCTTTAATTATGTGGTCTACTTATGACAGAGTAACTTTTAAGATGTTAGCAGAAAATCCAGTCATTGCAGAATTTAGCTTTAGGGATATGACTCTTCCCAGCTCTCAACTCATGTATTTCAATTAAGGATGAATCCATACCAGGGCTCTTGGATAGATTCTGAAATATACACACCAAAGCAATCAATGCATTCTCATTTCGGACTGTTGTGTGGGTCAGAAAGCACAAGGAAATTACTTCTCTCACTTATTGGAATGAGAATAATGGGGATATTATTCTTAAGTTCCTGGACACTATGCAATCTGAGGATACAGCCAACTCCAAAGACCTCTGAATCTAGCTGTACTTGAGACTAACTCTACTTCTGTAGTTTTCAGTTTAAAGAGCCAATAAATGTTTCTCATTCCTTTGCCCTAGTGAAGGGTTAAAATAATTTAGATTGAGAGCAAAGTTCTTGTGACAGAGAACCAGGAGCCAGGAGGATATTTATTTCTATTTTGATGTTATTTTAAAATTTTGAAAATAGAGATGATTGTAAAAAGTAAGAATAAACAGAAGAAGGAAATGGAAGGATTAAAAGCTATGAAAGAAAATACCAAATTTAAACACTTATAGTTTGAGAAGTAGGAAAAAATCTAGAAAAGGGCATGATGTAGAGGCTAAAGTAGAAAACTCAGGTAAAAATTCAGGAGTCATAGTATGTACATGACATTTACTGTTCTTTCTAGGAAGTAAGATTAGTGGAAATGTCAGGAACAACTCTAGTCAGTGGTAAATTATATCATAATCTCTTCTCAAGCAAGCATTGTAGTGATCTACAGAAACCACAGACTTCTGGTTTCTGTCCTGAAAGCCTAAATATCATAAATGGATTTCAAAGCATCTAGTAAGAGCCATGTGACTAGCTAGATCTTGTCTCTCACTCTGTGCTTTAATGACCAAGTAGGACAGCATATCCATATCCTCATTCATAAGCACATTTAAGATAGGAAAAGGAAGCCACAGAAAGACCTTGGTTAAATGTTAAAGGCCTTGACTGTCTTATTCAAATGGGACACTTAATATATAGTTACTTTGTATAGTTACTTTGGATTGCCAATTTCTAAGGAAATGGAATGCAACAAAATATACCAAAATTCAGCTAATCATTAATGAGTAAATTATTACTCATTGATGACTCAGAAGTTACTGAAGGATAAAATGCACCATTTTTTGTAAGTGTATTTTATACTCTACATATAAACAGAATTGGTTGTTCTCTGTATGGGGAAATGTCAGATAAACCAACATTTGCTGATCTTTAAATTTACATGTCCAGCTACCTAATGAATATTGTCATATTCCACAACTTCTGGACCAACTCAGTCTTTGATGATTCACACGGGCCAATCTGAAAGAAAGTAATGCAGATAAATTTATTCAGAATTTCAAATTCATCTAACTAACAATTAGTAATTGGTCTGTAATTTTACTGGAAGCATAACTGTGTTATTAGTAAGTAAGAATTACACGAGACTGCAAACCCTAATGAAAATTGACTGTGGGGGAAAAAACAGAAACAAAACAAAATTAAATTAGAATGGTATGCTTTCATGAGGCATGAGGCCCTAGGTTCAATCCCCAGTACCACACACACACACACACACAAAAAGAATGTTAGGTGATTGTGAATCTTTGCCCTCTCCCACTGCCTTTTGGATTTCTTTTATTGGTGTATTACCAATAACCAAGGGACTTGTTATACTGTATTCATACAATTATGTAATTTGATCAACTCATTCCCTTCCCTGCTCACCTCCCTGATCTGCTAGTTCTTTTATTTGATGTCCTTTCTATTATTATTACCATTATTTTATTTAGTGCATTATAATTACACACACACATGTGTATGATTCATTGTGGTATATTTATACATGGACCTGGCATAATTTGACAGATTGCATTCTGCAGTACTTCTACAAACTCTCCTCTCCTCAATCCCTTTCAATTCCCTTCCTCTACTCCATTGGTGTCTTTTCTCTTTGTGAGAGACCTGTTTTTTAATTCATTTTTTCCTTTCCCACTAGCTTCTGCATATGAGAGAAAAATATTTGATCCTTGTCTTTCTGAGTCTGCTTATTTCACTTAGCATGATGTTCTCCAGTTCCCTCCATTTACCCACACATGACATAATTTTATTCTTTATGGCTGAGAAAAAGTCTACTGTGTATATATATCACATTTCCTTTATCCATTCATCTATTGATGGGAATTTAGTGAGGTTTCATAACTTGGCTATCATAAATTGTGCTGCTATAAACACAATTTGGTATGTGTGGATCGCTGTTGCATGCCGATATTAGATCTATTGGTTAAATACCAAGACCTAGTGGGATAGCTGAGTCATATAGTGATTCTATTCCTAGTCTTTTGAGGACTCTTTATACCTCTTTCCAAACTGGTTATACTAATTTTCTGTCTTACCAACGATGTATAAATGTACCTTTTCCCCCACATTCTTGCCACCAACTTTTTTTTTTTTGCATTCTTGATGATTACCATTCAAAGAGAAGTGAGAAAAAATGTCAATAAAGCTTTGATTTGCATTTCCCTAATATCTAAGAATGTTAAACAGTTTTTTTCATATATTTGTTATATTTGTTAGCCATCTGTATTTCTCCACTCCATCCCAGTCCAGGGAATGAACTCAGGGTGCTCAACCAGTGAGCCATATCTCTGGCCATTTTTATATTTATACAGGGCTTTTCTAATTTGCATAGGGCCTCACTAGATTGCTGAGGCTGGCTTTAAATTTGCAATTCTCCTGCCTCAGCCTCCAAAGCCTCTGGTTATAGAGGAGCATAACTGTGCCCAGCTACATTTCTTCTTCTGAAAAAAAGTTTGTTTAGATTATTTGCTGATTAATAGGTTGGGTTATTTATTTAGTCATTTATGTGTTAGATTTTTTTTGAGTTCTTTATGTATTCTGGATATTAATCCTCTGCTGACAGAGGAACTGGTAAAGATTTTCTTCCATTCTTTAGGCTCTCTCTTCATCTCTTAATTATTCCTTTGTTGTGCAGGAGCCTTTTAATTTGATCCCATACCACTTATTGATTCATGGTTTTATTATTTGAGCTTTAGGTGTCTTATTAAGGAAGTGGGTGCCTGTACCAATATATTGGAGTATTGCCCCTGTGTTTTCTTCTAGTGGTTTTAATACTTCTGATCTAATTTCTTGGTCTTTGGTCCACTTTCAGTTATAATTTTTGTGCAGGGTGAGAGATGGGGATCTAGTTTCATTCTATTCATGGATATCCACTTTTCTCAGAATCATTTATTTAAAAGGCTATCTTTTCTTATTGTAGATTCAACAGACTTTGCATAAGGAGGTTACATATCCATTATATTTTTTTGCTTGATTCTGATTTACAAATAGAATGAATTAAGATATCCTCAACCACAACTGATATTGGGGTTAGGGTTTGAACCCAAACTCCATTACCTAGTTTTATATTCAGGCCAGATAGGAAGCCTACCAGAGTCTATTTGTATGAAAAAACTGCAAGTTACCAGAGGAAAATTTATGCAGAGGAAAGGTGACTTAAAGTTACCACAAAAAGAAACCAAGACCACAGAAAGCACCAAACACAGTGTCTTTCTTTCTTTTTCTTTTTGTCACCCAACAAAACTCCATGGAGACCTAGACAAAAATAAAATAAACTCTCTACCCAAATCCTCATGAGTTACATGGAATGTAATTCAGCTCTTTTTTGTAGTATAAAAAGTAAAACTAGTTTTAATTCACCTTTCTCTAATTGCTCCACTTAGAATGGAAATAATCAATAATACAAAACATAAACAAATAGAATAAATAGACAAATTCTGGCAAGAATGTGGGGAAAATGGTAATTCACATATTGCTAATGAGCCTGAGAATTAGGACAACTCTTTTGGAAAGCAGAATGAAGATTCCTTGAAATACCATATGATCCAGTGATCCCATTAGGCCTTGGTATTTATTCAAAAGAACTAAAATCAACATACCATGTATATCAATGTTTATAGCATTGTTTATACAATTCACAATGCTCAACTTATGAAACCAACTTAGGTGTTCCTCAATAGTTGAGTGTATAAAAAATGTGGAATATATGCACCATGGAGTTTTATTCAGCTATAAAGGGACAAAGTTATGTCCTTTGCTAGTGAATGGATGGAGCTGAGAACATGATGCTAAGTAAAATAAGACCATCTCAGAGAGTCAAGGATTGAATGTTTTCTCTCATATGTGGAAGCTAGGCAGAAATAAGAAGTTTATTTTTTTTTAAAAAAAGGGGATCTCATGAAAATAGGAGAACAGTGGAATAAAGGATGTGAATCAATGAGGAGGGAGAAGAGATGGGACAGAGAAGGAAACACAGAATGAAATGACCATATTATACTATGTGCTTATATGAATACTTCACAATGAATTTCACTTTGAAGTATAATTGTATCACTTAAGAAAATAAATTAATGGAAGACCAATAGAGAAAATGGATCCAGGGAGGGAGGAAAGGAGGATAGTGGGTAGTACCAGGGGTTGAAATAGAGCAAATTATGTTATATAGATTTATGAATTTGTCAAAACCAACCCCACAGTTAGGTAAAACTATAATGCACTAATAAAAACATAAATACAAAATACAGTGGAAGTATTTTGTAGTATATAAATCAAACTAGGGTTTATCCACATTTTTTTAAATGTTCATTATTGGTTGTTCAAAACATTACATACTTCTTGACATATCATATTTCATACATTTGATTCAAGTGGGTTATGAACTCCCATTTTTACCCTGCACACGGATTGCAGAATCACATTGGTTACACATCCACTGTTTTACATATTGCCATACTAGTGAGGGTTTAGCCACATTTGGGGGGCCTATCACAGCTCAATTTTGACATTTCCTGGGATCCAGAGATAAGAACGGTAATCAATACTGAGTCAGACCCCAGCAACAATGGTTTCATTGAGGCATGGCCACAACATAGTGGCTTTGGAATCACAACGAAGATGGCACCAAAGATAGTGGACAGCAATTGATGAAAAAGGTCCAGGTTTAAACTTTGCAGGTCGAAGAGACTCCATTAGGAGGAAAGGTTAATGACCTGTGCTACATGGGGACTCTCAGAAATGATGGGCCTGGGGCAGTTGGCAAAGCCTTTTGGTCTCAGAACAGAGAACAAGGATGAGCCAAATATACCTCATTTTGTTGGCAATGTAATTTAATTTTATATTTCTCAGAAACCCCATGACTTTATCCAAATTGTACTCATGTGTCTGTAAAGCCAGAAGATCAGAGAAAGGAGCAACATCATTTCTTAAGTGCTCCTTTTTTTTTTTTGTTTGTTTTTTAAAGAAAACGCAAGGCAATTTCTTCTTAATGATTTGTAATTAAAATCATTCAGGTAATTATGTTTAATGAAGACTATTGCTCCTCGTCTTACAGCATCCTAAATGAGTCAGAAAGGAATATTCTGCGGCAGGTAAACACACACATATATGTGAGCACCTCTCCACCCACCTTTTCCCCCTTTTTTTTCCTCCTCTCTGAGGAACAGGCATTTCCATTATTGGGAGCCCATGAGTCAGAGTCCCTGCAGTGAATAGTCAGAGATGTAGTTAAGGACATCCTTGTCTGATGGATTAGCCAGCAACCAGGTCCTGGGTTTATTGTGACTGTTAGACAAGCTTATTCACCTGTTAACCTCCACACTCTATGGCATGAAAATCACTGTCAAAACTCACTAGGAAGCACTTTATATGTGGACTCAGATCTGCCTGGGCTCCTCTGCACACGTCTTCTGGCTCTTGCCCTTCCCAGATGGCTCTACTTCCTTCATCACTACTTTCAGAGAACAGGAGGATCTACCGGCCACAAGATGCTCCTTTTCCCTAAGAAATCCCACAGAAAGTATATTCTGGTCCCCTGGGTCCCACTGAATGATTTCATCCAGGATTTTGTGGATTTCTTTGAGATTGACATTGATCTTCTCTGTTATTGGACCACTAAGCCAATGCCTCTGGCCAAGGGTACTGCCCAATCCCTTTTAAGTGTTGTACACTCCTGTTCCCAACACAGTGAGAGCCTTTCTTAAGGGACCCAAACTGTTTCTTTCCAAAACGTTGAGCCCCAGATGTTCTCACGGGCCAAGCTGTTCTCTGAATTCAAAGGAGAGCTGGTGCTTTTACAGAGCTGAGTGGTGGCAATTGTCCAGCTCAACTCATGTGGTGAACTTCACTGCCTTGTGATGTATAAAATGTCCCCAGTAAAACTAAAAAATAAAATAAAATTTTAAAAATCTGTTCCTTGTTTACCCTATTCAATGGAAAAAAAAAAGAGTGCCGTAATGCATTTCTAAGAATACTTAATTTTATGTGTGTGTGATCATAATTGTTTAAACACTTGCTAGAATTTTTCCAGAAGCCTTCTTTCCCTCAGAAGAGCCAAAACATTATTTTCCCCACCCCGAATTGTGACAAACAAAATGTAATGAATATTTTCTTCTATTAGATGCCTGAAGGACATTTAACTATGTGGCATATATTATAAGAAAAATTTGAAAGACTGAGTTTATTATCTTCATACTTTCCAAGAAAATATGAAAATGAATCACATTTTTACTAATATTAGAAATACAGAGTTGGGATGAAAGGGCAAAGAAAATTCTGGTTGGCCTTTCTCTCAGTTTTTGTATATAAATTACTGTATGTATTTTTAAAAGTATATGTTTATTCATTCATAGAATACCACACATATAATTTAGTAAATTTTTTATATCACTAGGTTAAACTAGCTGTCCTTGGCCTTCCAACTACTATATTATGAATTTGATGGAGCAGAGAATTTGGGTCAAGGTAAAAACACAGAAGAGAAGGCTGTAGATATCCCATTGGTCTTTTCTGTGAATAACTCAGGTCTCTAGAGGAGCACCTGCTGAACAAGAGAATGCCCAACAGATAAGCAGTAAAATTACTGTCAGGCTAAGATAAACCAGAATCTTGGAAACTTCAGGAAAAAAACATTGCAACTGCAGAGCATGCTTATACTGTTTACTAACCAATTCAATTTCAGTTCTTGGTATTTCATTGATGCATTTTTTTTTTATCCAGGTTGATTGGATACACATATCCCATGCTTTTTTGTAAAGTGAAACAATTAAAAAAAAATCTTATGTGGATACCTGGGATGCTGTGAGAAAATCATGTCTAAAAAAAGTAAAATTTCTTGTGATTTAAAATATGTCTATGATAGTGGTTCTCAAATAGGCTGATTTTGTCCCCTAGGAGATATCTGTAAATGTCTGGAGATATTTTTGGTTGTCATGACTTGTAGTTGCTACTGGCGTCTAGTGGGTAGAGGCCAGGAATACTAGCAGATTTCAAAAAGTACATAGAACAATAGAAACTCTTTGGCACAAAATGTCAATAATGCCACTGAGAAACCCTGGTCTTAGAGGACAAAAGTGTTCATTAGACATTAGCATCAAGCTTTTTCTTTTGTAAAATGAAAGGTCAAAACTATGTCAAGATGTCCTTTTCTCCAATTAATTTGGATGCTTACTACCAAGACAAATAAGTGATGCTCACCTGGGCAAGGTGTGTACATAACCTCTTAGGTAATTAGAAGGAAATCTACAACTCTCCATGACTGAAAAGCTACATTGTCTTCAGAGAATTCACCATTTTCCCTGCTCATGGGACAAGAACTTACCTTTCCTTTAGGAATTAGCAGTGTCCAGGCTACAAAGTACTTTCATCAACACCTAAGCAGAGTCCAAATTGCTATGATTGGTTGGCAAAATTTTTTAAAAAATAAATAAATGTATCAAGATCATTGTACTGTCATGTGTAACTAATTAAAACAAATTAATAAAAAAAGAAAAAAGAAAAAAATAATAAATAAATGGAGAAAAATTCATCGTAGTTTCCTAATTGGGAGAGATAAGTGGTATATACTAGAATGGAGATCTTAGACATCTTTGGGTAAATGAAAAGGAGATGATAAAGAGACATCTGGAAACTGGAAAGAATCTTTTGAGACTGTAGCTAGAGGGCAAAGTTTTACTGGCCCATTGTGCCCACAAAAACTCAGGAGACAGGTTAGTGAGGAAAATAAGTTTATTCAAAGCAGACTTTGAGGAAGATAGAGAACTTTCTGACTCAAACCTCCATCCTCAAAGGTCTCAGATGGTGGAAAGCTCTGTGAGAGGAAAAAGGGGTACTTCAGGACAAAAGGGCAGGTATAGCACAGGTTTCTCCCTCTTCCCAGATGCTGTGGCCCTTCATCATCTAGAAACCTCTTGCCTCCTTATTACACCAAAGGGATGTGGAATAATTTGGGCAAAGAACCCTCTTGGGGCTAGCATTTTGTTTTCATTTTAGATAAACATGTTACTTTTGAACTGAGGAGAGAACAGGTATTGCAGGGGGGTTTCTTTAGAATTGAGAACACCATAAGAAAGGATGTATGTTATTAATGGAGGAATAGATTACGGAAATGGTTGAAGGGGAGAAAAAAGCAGCGCTAAGGGGAAAAAACAACAACTTTTTTTTGAGAAGATATTTTTGCTAAAAATATACCTCCCTGAATTGTTCCAAGATATTCTCAGGCTTGTTTCTTTGTACACTACTAGGGAATAGTTAGTATATATAAACTTACAACCTCCATTAGTGTTTTATTGTGCTAGTCTTTTTAAATTTTTTTATTTGTTTTAATTAGTTATACATGACAGTAGAATGCATTTGACACATCAAACAAAAACAGAATATAACTTCTCATTTTTCTGGTTCTACATGATGTAGAGTTATACAGGTCATGTCATCATATACTCACATAGGGTAATAATGTCCAATTCATTCTACTATCATTCCTACTCTCATACCTCCTCCCCTCACTTCACTCTCCTCTAATCCAAAGTACCTCTATTCTTTCCTTGCCATGCCCCCTTATTGTGAGTAAGCATCTGCATATTAGAGAAAACATTTGGCTTTTGATTCTTTGGGATTGGCTTATTTTGCTTAGCACGATAGTCTCCAGTTCCATCCATTTACCAGCAAATGTCATGATTTCATTCTTCTTTAAAGCTGAGTAATAGTCCATTGTGTATATATACCACAATTTCTTCATTCATTCATCTGTTGAAGGGTCCCTAGCTTGGTTCCATAGTTTAGCTATTGTGAATTGTGCTGCTAGAAACACTGTGGTGCTAGTCTTCAGATCTATCTATTCTTTAATCAGAGGACTGCATCATGTCCAGCACTGGGAAAAATCAGCAGTGAGGAGGTTGGCACAATTTAGGCATGGGTCCATTTTCCATCACAGCAAGGGACCCTCTCCTAGACTCCAGTAGAATCTATGGGCTGGGCACAGAGATCATGGGACCAATTCACCAAAGGCAACAGATCACATTCCTTCTACAGAGGCAGTATGATATTCGTCCCTCGTTTTTTTTTTTTTTTTTTTTTTACCATGTACCCCCAAAACACGAAGAGAATAAAAGATACTGTACTACTTTGCTGCCCATAGTAGCAAGTAGAAAATTAGTGTCATTGGTTTTTCAAGCAATGCAAAAATAAGTGATCATGGTCACAAAATTCACAAACTCCCCAAATGGGCTTTGGAAGCATTTTGATGACAACCAAATATTTTGCATTAATAGCCTACTGACTTCAGTCTCATTACTGATAATTGTTATTTTCCTTGAAAAACTATTTCTATCAACTCTACCATTCATATAAAAAAATCCAAACCCTTACAAAAAGACATGTTTTGGAATGTTTACTACAGTTCCTTTAGGCTTGCAGTATTTGAACTTAGAAGGGAACCACGCAGTGATAGGAAAATCTTGCATATCTGAGATGATAGAGGGTATTGACAAGGAAATGCTGAGTCATGTTGTCTTTTCAGAGGATCATGATTTTCTGATCTGTGTGTCCATATTCCCACCTAAGAAAAAACACCTCATAGGAGGAGAAATATAATCAACTGCAGTTTTAAATCAGTAAAAAATACATCATTCTTCTGTACTTGTCCAAGTTAGAGCATTTATTTTTTTAATTTTTTTTATTTGTTCTTTCTAGTTATACATGAGAATAGAATGTATTTTGATGTTTACCTACATAGAGTATAACCTCTGACTTTTGTGTTCACAGGTGATGTGGAGTTATACTGGTCATGTATTCATATAAGAACATAGGAAAGTTATGTCCAATTTATTCTACTGTCTTTCCTATTCCCATCCCTTTATTCCCCTTTGTCTGATCCAGTGAATTTCTATTCTTCTCTCCCCTTCCGTTCCCCGACTCCCATTCTGACCTCCTCTGCCCCACTTATTGTGAGTTTGCATTTTCATATCAAAGAGAAGATTCAGCGTTTCCTTTTTTAGGATAGGCTGATTTCATTTAGCATGATACTCTCCAGTTCCTTCCAGTTACCAGCAAATGCCTGAATTTCACTCTTCTTTATAGCTGAATAATGTTCCATTCTGTATATGTACCATTTTCTCTTTATCCATTCATCTGTACAAGGGTACCTAGGTTGCTTCCGTAGCTTAGCTATTTGTGAATTGAGTTGCTATAAATATTGATGTCGCCATGTCACTATAGTATACTCATTTTAAGTGCTCTGGGTATAAACTGAGGGGTGGGATAGCTTGGTGAAATGGTGACTCCATTCCAAGTTTTCTGAGGAATCTCCATACTGTTTTTCAGAGTGGCTGAACCAATTTGCAGTCCCACCAGCAATGCATGAGTGTACCTGTTTCCCCATATCCTAGCCAACAATTACTGTTGCTTGAATTCTTGATAATTGCTAGTCTGACTGGAGTTAGGTGAAATCTCAGTGTAGTTGTAATTTGCATTTCTCTAATTGGTAGAGATGTTGAACATTTTTCATATATTTGTTGACCAAGTGTATTTCTTCTTCTTTGATGCATCTGTTCAGTTCTTTTGCCCATTTCTTGATTAGGTTATTTGGCCTTACAGTGTTAAGTTTTTTGAATTCTTTGTATATCCTGGATATTAATGATCTATCTGAGGTGAAGGTGGTAAAATTTCTTTCCCATTCTTTATGTTCTTGATTGTTTCCTTTACTGTGAAGAAGCTTTTTAATTTGATAGCATCCCATTTATAGATTGTTGATTTTATTTCTTGTGTTTTAGGAGTCCTATTGAGGAAGCTGGTTCCTAAGCCAACATGATGGAGATTTGGGCCTACTTTTTCTTTTACTAGGCACAGAGTCTCTGGTCTAATGTTTAGGTCCTTAAACCACTTTGAGTTGAGTTTTGTGCAGGGTGAGAGGGGTTTAATTTCATTTTGCTACATATGGATTTCCAGTTTTCCAAGCACCATTTGTTGAAGAGGCTATCTTTTCTCCAATATAGGTTTTTGGTGCCTTTGTCTAGGATGAGATAATTGAATTTATGTGGCTTTCTCTCTGTGTATTCTTTCTGTACCATTGGTCTATGTATCTGTTTTGGTGCCAATACCATGCTGTATTTTTTACTATAGTATAATTTAAGTTCTGGCATTGTGATGCCTCCTGCTTCACTTTTCTTGCTGAGGATTGCTTTGGCTATTCTGGGTCTCTTATTTTTCCAAATGAATTTCATGACTGCCTTTTCTATTTATATGAAGAACATCACCAGAAACTTAATAGGAATTGCATTAAATCTGTATAGTGGAAACAACCTAGATTCTCTTCAGTAGATGAATGGATAAAGAAAATGTGGTATATATACAAAATGGAATATTATTCAGCATTATTGCAGGTAAATGGATGGAGTTGGAAAATATAATGGTAAGTGAAGTTAGCCAATCCCCCAAAACCAAATGCCGAATGCTTTCTTTGATATAGGGAGACTGATTCATAATGGGGTTGGGGGGGGCATGGGAGGATTAGATGAACACCAGATAGGCAAAGGGGGTGGGAGGGGACAGGAGGGGGAATGGGAGTAGGAAAGACTACGAAATGAGATGGACATCATTACCCTAACTACCTGTATGAAGACACAAATGGTGTGACTCTATTTTGTATACAACCAAAGATATGAAAAATTGTGCTCTATGTGTGTAATATGAATTGTAATGCATTCTGCTGTCATATATAACAAATTAGAATAAATTTTAAAATGTTAAAAAAATATATTTTCAGTGTTAAATAAGTGTTAATTACAAAGTTTATACTATTTCTCCTGTGTTTTCTTAGGGTCATTGCTTTATATTCATTTTTAAAAGTTTTACATATTTTCTGAAATGAAATTCATTGCTTTTCAAGTTCTAAATTAAGCTCTTTTTTTTGCTTAATTTGTGAGATCAAAGAACATTTATAAAGAGTTGATTCTTGCTTCATCCTGGGCAATAAACGCAATTACTGCAAATTAAGGGAGAGTAAAAACTGAGAATAGTACCACTGGCTTTTTGAATTGATTGATGTTATCCTGAGATTTACCCTAACACTACACATGTATACTGTGAATAGTTGCAAGTCTTAATTAAATCACAATTCTAAATTTTAAAAACAGAATTTGAATCATGCTCAACAACAGAATTAGAGAAAGAATTAGTTGTGGGAACCAATTTGGCTTCAAGAAAAAAGAACATATTTGATTTTGTTGGTTTTTTATTTTTTATTTTTTGACTCAAATTGTCTTTATTTCCTTTATATTTGACTGTTAATGAGTCCATAATTTATCTGACAGACCAGCACTTACTAATAGGATTTTACAATATAAAGCAAGAAAAATAGTTAAAATCCACATGAAAATTTGATACATTGGTGATGTATTAAAAACATAATTGCTGTTTTAATATCCACTTCCCTCAATTCCCTATTGGTGTATCTTAATGACAATGACAGATGATAAAGCTGTGTCTGTCTACCACTTAAGACTAAGTTTTTACTGCCTTTTTTCTAAAGTATTTAATAAAACCAACACACTTATATATGATGCTTGGCTTAACTTCTAAGAGTGATCTCACTTTGCATTTGTATTAGATCCAAAGAGAGATCCAAAGAGAGATCCCAGTATCAACCAACAAATAGTAATCATAACTAATTTACCTTGTAGAAATCTAAGGTATAACTACAGTTATGTTTTGTTTTCATATATATATTTTACAGAGCTACAGCACTATCAGCTGCTGCATATAAATCTGTCTTCTAGATTCCTAAGCTAAGCTTTCCAGGGAACTTTCTCAGAGTCTACCCATTCCCTCACTATTGATCCTTCATTAGCCTCTCCTGAACCTCTACTCCACTTAGGCATATGAGAGCTGAAAAGAGGAAACAAAGAACCCTGGAGCTCAATGTCAGTTAAAGGTAGAAACTCTTATCCCAAGAGGAATTTTGTAGAAGCTTCAAGAAAAATCCACTGTCTTTTCAACTCTGAATAGATTTACCTTCAAGACAGTTGGAAATAGCAAAATTAACTTTTATAGGGTTGTTCACATGGAGCAGTTTCAAGTAAGGTGTAGTTATTCCATATTTTACCTCCTGTGGGCTAAACCCTTATCAGTAATTTATCTATCTATAAACACATAGTCAAGGGATGGAGTGTGTGTGTGTGTGTGTGTGTGTGTGTTTCAACATAGTTCTTCTTTTCAGCTTTCTGGCCCCTTGACCATCCTGATCTCTCACCTACACACCTGACACTCTTCCTGACATTAATTCCTCTCTTCCTCCTCCTCCTCCTCCTCCTTCTCCTTGCCTAATTTCTCCCTTCAATTAATTTCTTTCAGTATTATTTTTAAATCCCCAAACACTCACTCTGCAGCATTGGAAGAAATTTGTTTTATAGCCATGCATTTTTAATTGAGTTAATGTAGACAGTCCACTAGTTCTGTTACATATATAAGGTCCTTAAATTAATTTTGGAGTTTTGTATCCAACAAATTAGTTAATTGCCACCTTCTTCATTTATCTAGAGTTTTTCAAGACTGCTCAAACAGAATTCCAGTTCTACTTCAGTCTTTGATAGTCTTTCTCACATGCGATTAGAGAATGAACTATTTCAATATTTCCCTCTTTTGCTTTGTCATGTAAAAATAGCTGATTCTTTATGAAGACAAGATGTCTCTTAACATTTACAACAACTATGAAATTTTTAGTGCTGCTATTGCTTTTTAAAAAGGAAAGAACACGAATACATATTGTGAATTCAGTACATTTTTAAGAGAGGCTACCTGCACACATCATCTCATTTGGCCATTACAGCTCTCTGGAGCTGGTGTTTTTGCTCGCTTTTACTGCTGAGTGAACTTAGGCTGAGCAAGAGAGTCAGTTGTCAGAGCAAATGCAGGTTCTTCTGATTTCAGCCTTTACTATCAATGTGAAGGCCTCAGGTTTCTATGTCAAGTGTCCTTTCCTTTCAATTCAGTCAGTAATTCCATTTTTTTTCTTGGATTTTTTAAATTACTTTTAATCATAATTTTAATACCACAAGCAAAATTTATAAAAATAATTTTACGTGTGCTTTTACTTATTCAAAACACATTTACTATAGTGCATCTACTTAATATCTCTATAGTATGCTGGGTATTATATTAGATTTGAGGAATCCAAGAAAATAACCCCACTGCTACCTGTCAGTAGATTACATTCTGGTAAGGAAGCCAGCTATGTCATGGGTTCACCTTGGTGAGGCATGGTGAGCTCTGTGAAGTGTCAGTGTGGGACACTAAGTGGGAAGGGGAGGCCGACTCAGCAATGTTTAGGAACATCAGAGCATCTAGTGCCCGTCTGTACTGGATTGCTGACTGAGAAACTGGACCAGCTCCTGGATCTACTCCTGGACCTCAGATTTCTCTTCTTTGTCCCATAATCAATTTTCTGCTCTGCAAACTGGTAGTTACCTTTCTTAGGGAAAGGACAATGGTCTAGACATCAAACAAGCCAACTTTGTGGCTAGAAATGAAAATCTCTCTGTTTCCTTTACTTTGATTTGCTTCATAACTATAGGCTACCCAAGTAAACTTTCTTTGACTTGGTTAATTATTTGCACACAACAGGCAATGTGTACCTTATGGGTCACTGAAGGGCTTAAATAATTGATATTTGAAACATCTTTTGAAAATGTAGCATTAAGGCTACTAAGTAAGTGCAAATTATTATCATTGTTAACGTTATCATCATTATCAATCTGTTTCACAGAGAGCCAAAGGCAGTCTGCAAGCGTTAAAACATGATGGTTTTCTTTAGGCCTGGATCCAGGTTCCCAGCTAGGCCCGAGTGTCTGAACCTAACTGCGAGCAAAACTACTGAATTAAGTTCTTTCTCTGTGTAAAAAAAAAAATAATAAATTAAATAAATAAAGAAAACAAATCATCCCTTGCTTCCACTTGTTGCCTGATTCTATTGCTCGTTACTCAACCTTTCTCCCGATCCTCACACAACCATATGTGTATGCACAGAACATGTTACACACTCTTCTATCCAAGTGACTATTGCCTAGACCCTTGAGAAAGCCCTGACATCTCATTTCTCCAGTTGTGTAAAGCACGAAACTGAGACCAGGTTCAAGTCATAGATTTGAATTCGAAGTGTGAATGAGATCACCTTTTATTTAGCAGTTGAAGCTGCGCTCTTATGCATAAATCTTGACAGAAAGAAAAAAAATTACATTAAGCCACATAAACATAATTTTGAATATATTATTTGTAGCTGATTACTAAATAATTATTTGATTTATTTATATCTGTTGTTTTACAAAGAGCACTAATTATGACCAAAATGCAGTTGTTTAGTGAAAATTTTTCATCTTAAATCATACATTTCCCTGTTCCTAAATAAATTTTCTCTTTTTTTTTCTGGATATTCCTTACATATTATTCATGAATCATCTAAAATTATCCCTCATTTAATAAACCTCCCTAACTCAGTTTAGCATGTGATGATATTGTTCTCCCTTGAATATACCTTATTTACATTATTTGTCTATTGTTTTCTTTCACAACTTTTCAAGTATCTTGATCTTCTTTTCACGATTTAATTATACAACCCTTTGTGAGTGGAAAAGAAGGAATATTCAGCTTCATAACCCCTGAAAAATGGAGGTTAGACCATTGGAAATGGTACTGAATGGACATTTTCTCCCTTTTTAAAAGTTATTAGGAAGACTATTTTATATCTCCATGGAATATTATGGAAAGGTTGCTCTACCTGATTCTTTAGTTCCTAGGCACAGCATTAGATTACATTTCCTAACCTCTCTTGCAATTAGACTGTGCCATGTTGTTGAGGTTGGTCAGTGTGGTAATCTAGACATTATTCATACTACTTCCTGAACTGGCCTGTAAAAATCTCCTACATAATCTTTCCTATTTGCTTATACTCTCTTTGCTTATTAGCAAGCTAAATAAAAAATTGAAACAAAGCACATTAAGAAGACGAACCAACATTCCCAGTCTTCCTGCCATCTCTTGGAGAAAAGTTTCCCAAAAGAAAGCAATCAGGAAAATCCATGGTGGACTGTTGCATGAGTGAAAAATAGACTTATTTTCTGAAAAATCACTGAAATTTGACGATTGTTTGCTACAGAAACCTAAATTGGCTTAAAACAATTTTCATAATCATCTCAATATATTTAATATATTCAGAATTAAACTCTTGTTTCCTTTTCCTTCATACCCCAAATCCAGTGCTTTAGCAAGTCTTAACCATCTATTCATTTTTCTGCATCATCTCCCTGAGTGGACACAAAGCTAGCATTATATCTCACAATGCTGTCAAATTGCTTTTCCTGCTTCCATTCTTGCTGTTTTTTGCCCTTTTCTTCTCTCTCTTTTTCCTGCAGTTCTGGGAATGGAAACCAGGCCTCATGCATGTGAGGCAGGCATTCTACCACTGAGCTACATTCACAGTTTTCCCTTTCTCTATGTACAGTCATCAAAGTCATCTTTTAAACCACACTATTGCATTATTTTAAATCCTTTTGCAGTTCATCATCCCACCAGAACAATGTCTATACTCCTAACGTTGGTCTACAAGATTGGACCCTGCCTTTTCTGGTTGTAGTCTAGCTCTCCAAGTTCATCTCAGGTTATCTGTTTCCCACACACCTGAAAAGCCTTGTCAACTGGAATTCTTTCAGTTTCTCTAATAATTAGAACTTTTATCTCCTCCAGGTCTTTGCCCAAGGTGGATGCTCTCGAGCTTTAAACAATTTCCTCTTTGCTCCTCATGTGGTCAGTTCCTTTCTCCTCCTCATATCACCAAGGATCAAGAGTATCTTCCTTCAGATATCCTTCATTATAGTACCTTACTCTTCTTCATGTTAATAATTACCATAATTTAAAATTATACATTCCTGTAACAGGAACTTCAGTTCACACATTCAGAAAGTATAAAATTGTAAATATGTTTTACATAAAAAGGTACAATTTTCTTCTCTAACCTATTTGAAGTCTTCAATTGTTAATTAGGACATAGGTTCCAAATCCTAATACCAAGAACTGAATAAACAGGGATTAAAATGACTGTGTTAAATGGTGAGTCATTTATATCGAAAGTTTTAATTTCTCCTTTAATAGCCTGAGGGTAGGCAGTCCAAGAATGATAAAGGAGTTTGAAGTGTCAAAGTTCCAGGCTCTTTTTATATTGTCATTCTGCCATCCTCAACAGAGGCTTCCATACTTGGGTATGGAAGGGCAAATGGAAGATTAACTGGAATTTTGAGTGGTAGCTAATAGTGGAATCAGGTCAGAAAGGACCGATATTCAACCTTAAGTAGCCATACAATTTTTGCTGAATCTCAATGTGTCAGTTTCTGTGAATGGAATATTCAGAAAATATCTATTGTGTTTTTTGAGTTTCCTTTCTAAGTCTCTTCCAATATTTTCGATATTTTAGTTCTTTCTTAAAAATAAGCAAAACTAAATATTTTCAGAGGAAAGATTCCATTTTTCAGTAATGGAAAGAAAATTCTTCTTGGAGCTTCTCAGTATATTTTCATTAATAATAAAATTTAGAATAATATGGTAATAGACTTTCTAATTGCTTAATCTATAAAGACCAAAATTCTAATGGAAAGTTCCTAAGTAGGCAAATTTTAACAATGAAGATTGTTAGTATATTAATATAATAAACCTTCTAAAATTTATCTGATCTCAGGTTCATTTATTACCTTGTACTGAAAAAAGCCTAAATATAGAATTTCCTGACTTCCATAGGAAAAAGTAATAAATGTTTCAGACCACACATGAAGAGTAGTTTTGCTGTGGTTTTTGAAGGTATATTCTCATGTTTAATGATAAAAACAGAAAGCATTTTAAGAAAAATTTCCATGTGTGTCCAAAATGGAAGACACAGCATCCTCTTTTTATAAAAGAACCGGCAGTTACCGGTGTCTGAAATGGCCAGTTAGTTCACGGATATGTACACAGGGGCTCTTGTGTGCACATGTGCACAAATACATGCCCAGAGACCATTCTGGGTTTTATATGCATGTTTCTCAATGTGATGCATTCCCATATAAGAATTGCTATCCACATGGCTTCTGAATGCAAATTGGATCAATGCAGCCATTGATTCCTTCCTAAGGATACAAAGAAAATGACCAAACAACAAAAGTGCATAAAATCATAGCACTGTATGGAGCACAGGTGAAAGCTGTAAATCAGTTATAACGTCAGCATGTTTCGAATACTATAAATGTAATTCACAAAGTAGGAAATATCTAGGGAGGATTGAATATGTCTGAAAAGAGAGAGAGAGAGAGAGAGAGAGAGAGAGAGAGAGAGAGAGAGAGAGAGATTTCTATGCTATGATAGGCAGTTGTCTTTCTTTGCTGAAAAGTTCAGATTTATATTGGAACCCCACCAAGTTTACAAATTTTGACTACAAATTTAGGTCCTACTTTGTAGAGAATCCACTTTGGGGGGGGGGGGGACAAGAATATTAATTTTCTTGCCCCCTTTTCTGCCTTACCTGATTCCATTGTCTTTCCAAGTAATAAAATAAGGCTAGAAAGTATAAATGTCTGAGAGTGAAAATATTTTGATAAGGTAAAGTAAAATATTACATGATTATCTATCAAATTAATTAAAAAATAACTATTGGTAAATGGAAGAAAGATAAATAGAGGAAAAGAAAGAGGGATTGGGGAAAGGTGGGGGAAGGAGTGGTATTGGGGTCTGAATTACAACAAGATATATTCCATGACTGTATAATTACATCAAAATGGATTCTACTGTCATGTATACCTAAAAAGAATCAATAAAAAATAAGAAATTTTTTTGTGGCTTCTCAAAGATTAAAATAGTCTCTTCTATTTTTGCTCTAGGTTTCTTATTTGTATTGACCTTCATGGCACAACTGAGAAAAAAGGAACACATATCTTCTCAGGAATATTTGTCTAAAAATTTTAACCAAAAATCCAAAAGATAAAAGCAGAAGCTGGATTCAAAAGAAACAAATAAAAGAGAGAAGACAGAATGTTCTAGAAAATAATAAGAGAACTGTGATCATTTCAAGACCACACCAAACAGTGGGTATGAAGCTGAGAAGTTGCCCACATTATGCAAGGGAATAAATAAGCAAAATGTTGTTTTTGCAAACAGGTATCATTCATTGTCAGCTTCCAATTAGAGATGGTTTAGGCATTAGGCCACTTTTCCATGAAATGATTCTAGCAGGTCTCAAGATGTAAGAGATGATATATTATTTTTGTGTAGAAGCAACCTCTGATTTATTAGAGCATATAGGATGGGAAATTGACCACCTGCGTTTGCTTCTTTATCTTCTTTTCCAGATGTATTTTGTGTTTGCACTCTGTTGTCCTAGTGAAATAGACTAGAATTTTGTGAATATTGGCCCCATAATTACATGCAATATTTTTGCAAAATTTGTCTTTAGAAATTTTAAAATAACTTATAGTCCTTAAATTTATATCAAAATCTATTTAGAAAGGCCCTTGTCAATAACAAACTCTGAATTCTTTCTAGGAAAGTCTTCAGTTTTTACTGGATATTACCTGATTATTAGTATAAAATATTTTAATTTTTACTCTCTAAGACAGGAAGCAAAATATTCAGACACAGTAAGTTCAAATAAGGCCAAAATGGAACTGAAGCATGGTCAGTTTGATTTTTGGCTACTTGTCAATTTAGTTTAAAACCACAGTTATCACTGATATGTTCAATTGCATAACTCATTCTACTAAGAATGTTTGTCTCTCCCATGCCACACAAGTAGAGTAGGCTGGACTTTCCCAGAAGTAGGGGTGTGTGGGACGTAACATAGGCAGGACAACACAAGTTTACCAGGGAATGTGCCATAGGAAAAAGGTGGAGACCTCTGAACCATTCCTCAAAAACAAGCTTCTTAAAATGTAACTGGATGCTCTTTTATTGAACATGTACCTGAGACAGAAGTATAAACATTAGATTTGTATTCTCCTACATAAAAAATTATAAGGTTCTTATTTAAGCAAAAATTGATAATGTGCCCCTAATATTATTGAAAGAACTCTCCAGAATCCTGATGCCTAGAGATAATAAGAAAACAGTGAAGGTCTAAATTTCATACATTAAGAACATTCAGGGTAGAAGAGAAGCAGTCAATCTCATATCAAGCCCTTCTGCAATTTAGCTGACATTATTGGGAAATCATCTGATACAGATAGTCAGCCTACATTGAGAAGTTACTGGGCTAAATGAGGTAAGGACGGGAGATTTGGGGCTAAAATTCCATCCCTGCCCTTGAGCAATATGTGAACATATATGTTCTTATAAGGTTTGTTATCCAAATGTCATGCTCTGGTATATCTTTAATTAATTTTGCAACTATAACAAATAAGATGTCACAAAGTTATATAATCTTTTCATGGCACAAAAACAGATGCAGTAATGATGTGCCCTTTTATGATTTCAGTGGATTTTTTTCATAAATTGCTGAGTGGGTATAGCTGTGGTTAAAATGGTACATTAGGATTGACTTGAGAGAGATTCTTTTTCCTTTTCCTTCCAGCCCAATAAACTTGACAAGACCTTGGTTGGTCTGCAAGTTTTTTTTTTCCTATGAGATTTTGTGGCTTGGTGAGACCTCCTTTGCTAGTTTTTAAGCTCAAAAAGTGACTGAAACATGTTAAAACTTCACAGATATATACCTAGTACTTGTCTAAGTGCCTGTCATGTAGACAGCTCTCAATCAATACTTATGGAAAGGAGATGAGGGGGAAAAGAGATGAAAAAAGGAAGGAGTATGGGAGGGAAGAAGGCAGAGAGTCCCTCCTTCCCCAGAAGGGAGGGAGAAAGGACCTTTCATGTACATAATGATCAAACTGAGTACTGAGCTTAAGTAGTTGTAATCTCTATTGTTTGATTCATCCTGTTATTAAGTTGACTGGAACAAATAACCAGTAAAATAGGAGGCCACTCATTTTTGTAAAGATTGGATCCTAACATCTATCTACCTGTTTGATTTGGTGTTCAAAGCATTTGAACTTTTCTTCTGCAAAGATTTCAATACTTTTTTTAAAATCATTTTTGCCAGCTAAACACTAGGTGACACTGAGTACCTTCATATTCAGAATAGTTTAATGTTTAACTTCCAAATTCAGTTTGAACCAAGCTTAAATCATGTTGGACTAACACACATGCACGTAAAGGCAGAGTCACTGCCTGCAAAGGAAAAGAATATGATCATGAAAAATCTTATACACAGAAGAGGAGAGAGACTATCAGATGTGGGCCTCTGACTCAAGTCTTCTGCTGCAGCCACTGAGAACTATGTATAGGGTTGTTTAGTTCAGTTTACTTGTTTATCTATTTTTTTATTTTTAAAACTCATTTATGTTTTTCCTCTGACCAAAAGACCTGACAAGCACAACCTAAAGAAGTTTATTTTGGCTCATGATTTCGAGGTTCAGTCCACAGTCAGCTGACTCCAAAGCTCTGGGCCCAAAGTGAGGCAGAACGTAATGACAGAAAGGTATGATGTAGAAAAGTAGCTCAGAACACAGCTACCAGGTAGCAGAGAGAGCTCTCTTCACCAAGCACAAAACATAAACCCCAAAGGCATACCCCTCAATGACCTACTTCCTCCAGCTACACCCTACCTGTCTGTGGTTATGACTATTTAATTCATATCAGTGGATTAATGCACTGATTAGGTTATACCTCTCATAATGTAATCATTTCACCTCTGAAAATTCTTGCATTTTCTTACACATGGGCTTTTGGGGAAACACCTAACATGTAAATCATAACCAGGGTAACTACCCCTCCTATTCCAACCCTGGGAGCCCAACAACATTTCTGGCAGCATAAAAATTATATGTCAGCCTCTTGTTGCTGTGACCAAAATACCCGATAAGAACAACTTGGAGGAGGAAAAGTTTATTGTGGGCTCTCAGTTTCAGAGATTCAGTTCATGGTCAGCAGACTCTATACCCCTGGATCTGAGGTGAGGCACAGCATCATGGCAGAAGGGCATGGTACAGGGAAGATGTTCAGCTCATGGCAGCTGGAAAGCAAAGAAGGGAGTGGGGTGTGGGGAAGGAGAGGGAGTGCCTGAGGAGCCAGGGACAAGATATAATCCTCAAGGACATGGCCCCTGCTACCTACTTCCTCAGCTACATTTCACCTGTCATACTACCTATTCAAATTATTCATTTATCAAGTTATTAAAATTGGTAATCCATTCAATTGTTAAATGAATTAAGGAATTAATTCAGTGATGAAGTTATAGCTCTCATCATTTTCTAAAATCCCCACCTCTGAACTTTCCTGCATTGGGGATCATGCTTTCACAACATGAACATTTTAGGAGACAATTCTAGATCCAAACCATAACCCAAGATTGCTTTAGAACTTGTGTTACTATGAACTTTCACGTATTACTTGTTCACAAGCAATAAGCACCTGCTGAACTCTACTCACAGTGGAATCTTGCATGGTGCAGGCTGTATTCATAGTGTCAGCAGAATATATCCAATGGATGACCCTGAGTGGTCTCTTAGGGAGGCATTTCTATTACTAAATCCTCCTTTCTCAAGCAACTGGTGTTCAAAGTTTTTATTTTAGAAAGATGATTGCTAATTTCCCCCACTTTCAGGATTCAGGGGATATATTAAAGGTGATGACAAAATGATTACTGATCATTAGATACAATGAGCAAAGTGGTTATCACATGAGCCAAGGGACCAGAAAATGTAAAGTCACACTGTGTCATGATAGCACACTGTCCTTACAGATAAACCACATAGGATGTCAAATTGTAATTGGACCTGTGCTTTATTCACACAGACTCTAAAATGGAGAATCAGCTGTATGATTTGAATGGTTAGCTCCATAGAGGTAGTGATTGAGAGAGAACCTGCTGGAAACTTCTAGGATATTGTTAATGATCTTTTTCTTGGTAGGTACAAGGAGAAGTTTAGATTTTTTAAACTCCCAACAAGTAGTACCAAGTATCTATTTTTACAACATGGATGGATAGACAAATATATAGGTTTAGATAGATACATGCATAAATATGTCACATATATACTCATATATTACATAAAATAGGCATGCACACCTGAGTATAGAGTTAGATCAAATAGAGACAGAAGTAGGTGGATGCAGATATTGGTACATGTGGATGACAGATAAAGATGTATATATAATCTACAAAGTATCAGAATATGAAAACTCTGAGCCACATAACCTCTCTTCACTTGAGTGGAGATTTAAAAAGTACTGGTATGCAGTGTGAAACTGAAAACTAGGAAAAGGGGATGGGTTTTGCTCTGAGCCCTGCTCTGAGCATCATATCCACTCCCAGCCTCAGGAGTGCATCAGAGCATCTGGAGCTTGTTCCTCTTCCCCTCAGGGAAATGTTCCAAGTATTAAAAACTCCAAAAGTCTCTTGCTTAATTGTCCTTGTATCTGCTTTCCTGACCTTCAAGGTACCACTTGCCATAGTCCGATTTTCTCAAAGATGTTCTCTGCCACCTTTATACATATCATCAGATCCAAAGGTCATCAAGAGGTGAACAGATTTACACATGTGGTCTGGGGCATGCCCATGGGTGAGAGTGAGTGGCCCTTTTGATGCAGGTGGAACAAGTAGAAAGAGAAGGGCTGGGAGGTTGAGCTGTAAGCTTGCTACTGTGTTTGGATCTCCTTGTGCTACCAAGATCTAGCGTGAAGATCCAAGTAGTTCTGAATTTCTACATTCAAATTTGTTGGGGCTGGGGTTGTGGCTCAGAGGTAGAATGCTCGCCTAGCATGCGTGAGGCACTGAGTTTGATCCTCAGCACCACATAAAAATAAAATAAAGGTATTGTGTCCACCTCTAACTAAAAAATAAATATTAAAAAAATTTAAATTCAAACTTGTTCTTTAATGTTCTCATAACATTGCATGTGTCCAACAGGTAGAACATATTTTATCTAAATGTATATTAATTTATCTATCAGGTTACACTATTCACTGTTCATATTATCCAGTGTACCCAGTTCCTTCAGAATAAGCTTTTGATTCCTATATGTCACTTTATATAGGAGGCTGCTGGCAGAACCATCTGGAAATTCCCTGACTCTCACCTTATAAGACCCAATGTACTTCATTTGGATGGAATGAGTGGAGACTTCTTTCCTCAGTCTCCAACTGGAGTCTGGTATTTCTCACAGAATCTCCTTCAAGATCTCCCCTCTCAAAAACAAACAAAAAGCTCTGCAATTACACACTAACCTGGGAACAGATCATTGTCATCTAATACGGACTGGTAAAATTCAGATATCATGAAAAATTTGTCACTATGCAAAATGAGCTATAACTCAGTCATAATAACCAAGTCTTTGTAAAATCAAGTAATTGTTCCTCAACTCTGTAGAGGTCATCTTAAGCCCTTTTGAATCCCACCCACCTCTACTTTCCTTACTCACCACTTTGAAACCTTTTACTTAGATATATGAATATCTAACTATTTTTTTTGAAGTTTGTATCATTTGTTTGTTTGTTTGGTACTGGGGATTGAACCTAGGGATGCTGTACCACAGAACTACATCCCAACCATTCCTGTCTACTTTACTTACTGCTGTAACTCCAGTTTCTAGAATACTACCTGACATATGATAGATGCTCAGTAAATATTTACTCATTAAATTAATGAATAAATGCTAATATAATAAATCGAGTTTAAGGTTGAAGCAAGCACATAAAGGCTATTCTGAAGGAACTGTGCCACATTGGAAAATATTAATGATTAATAGTGTGTAACCAGATATTGGATGCATTGACAGAGGCATATTAATCATAAATCGAGATATAAAATATTTGAATCACTAACCTAAGGTCAGTTAGGTGATAGAAACATTATCTTAACAAATTGACTTCTTTAAATGGACAAAACAGTATTTGTTTTCTTTTCTCTTGTATTGTCTGCTTCTTTTAGAATTTATTTAGAGTTGGAGTAGAATGGGGAATCATGGATAAAAAGGAACCACAGTATTATCATCTTGTTGTGTTAGTTAGCTTTTCATTGCTGTAACAAATACCTAAGACAATCATCTTATAAAGAGAAAGGGTTTATTTTAGTTCATGGTTTCAGAGGCCTCGGTTCATGGTTGGTTGGTCCCACTGCTTGTAGGCCTGTGGTGAGTTAGTATACCATACTGGTAAGCACATAGATGACCACACATGCTCACCTCATGGCTAAGAGGTAAAGAAGAGAGAGGAATATACCAGGGTCCCACAATCACTTTCAAAGATATGCTTCTGGTTACCTAAAATCTTCCATTAGCTCCACCACCTAATAGCTCCACCATTTCCCATTAGTGCCATGGACTGGGGACCATACCTTTAACACATGGGCTTTGGGTAGACAGCCCAGACCCAAACTATATTAATATCTAGTTATATGTATATTTATATCTATAATTTCTAATTCCTTTAAATACTTTCTATGTGACCTGATGAGTTTCAACTTTACAAGTAGATGCATTCTAAATGTTCTTTTCCCCCTTAAAATATGTTACTCTCATATGAGATACATTTAAGATGAGGTTAATTCTGAATAGTATATGACAATCTACAGTGTGGAAACAAAATTGAATTTTTTCGTTAATGAAATTTGGTCAAAGAGCTAGGGTCAGAAAGCCCTTCAGATATGAAGACTCTTTCATGCTGTTGAAATATCTTATGACTGTGAGATTCATCTTATGAGTGTGAAACAACAGAAATGACAATTCAATCATTCTCATTTAAGGTGGAGAATACAATGTAATGTATGTACCCATTCTATTGATGAACATTTGATGCTTCTAATTCAGGGTTATTATGGACAGTGCTAGTATGAACTTCTGAAACTTGCCTTTTAGTGGACATCTGTACACACTGAGGTTTGGTATCTGCCTAGGAAGGAGTGCAGTGTCTGGATGGCATGATGAGTTTCTGTTTGTCTTTAGAAGATAATACCAGCTTTCCAAAATGTTTATAGCAATATTACTCCCACCTACAATATATGAGAATAAAAGAGGCCAAGCACAAGCGTTTTCACATTGTATTGTTCCATTTCACATAAAGTCCAAGACCAAACAAAACTAACTGATGGTGACAGAATTCAAAATAGTGGTTACTTTCAGGAGGTAATGACTGAGAAGGGCCTGGGGAGATTTCTGGGATGTTGTTAATGATCTATTTCTTGGTAGTAGGAGGGCGGAGTTCCCAGACTGAACATTTGTCAACATCTGTACTTTTATGATTTGTGCACACATTCTGTAGTCATGTTAAACTTCCGTAAAAGCTTACTTAAAAATATTTTTTTGTTAAACGAGCTGCCTTGCTAGGGGAAGGAACTCACCCTCTGAGTTATTTAAAGCCTAGGATGGACGAACGGTAGGAAACGGAAACATTTTACAGAAGATTGGATGAAATGTTCTTTTCTACCCTTACATTCTGTACTTTTCTGATCTTTGCCTGGTTGCCTATTATCTTCGCGCCATACACCATTCTGACCAATTTCTTCTGAAGGTAGTGCCCTAAGACTGAACTTTAAACCCTTCTGTTCTAATTGCTGCACAGAGTCCTGGATCTCCTGGAATTCCATTGAAGTGGTTTTGGTACATCTGCTCTGGGTCTTTTGTCAGACAGTCCTCAGTAGCAGAAAAGTGACAGCACTGTTCACACTTCATATGCATGCCCCTTTCTCTAAGTTTTTTTCTAAGCTATGCCAACTGCTCAATGTGTTGGGGCTGCTGTTGACATGATGTTTGCTATTTCAGTCCTTTTGGGTTTTGAGCATGTGAAAGGAATACAAATAGAAATGAAAAGCAAAAAAGGAAAGAAAATGGGGTACAAATGTAAGCAGAGAAACCGTCCTTTTCTTAGGAACTAAAGCTCGAAGTAATGTGAGGGAGGAGGATACAGCAAAGAATTCAACTCGGTGTGCAACAGAGGGAATCCAACATAACAAAAAGAGGAGGTTTAATTCTTAGGAAGCCTTGCTGAACTACATATTTGGTTCGCCAGTAATTGTAAAATCTTGGTTAGAGCATACATAGAAAACCTAAAATTTAGATAGTTTATATCAAAAATAATAAATAAAAAAACCCCAAGAATCCAGGAGCCTTGCTGAAACTTTAGCCAGAGACGGAAAGCAACTTATATCTTTCTATTGTGTCATTTTAAAGAATAGCAGGTATTCACCAGCAGTCAGTGAATATCTGGAGTGCAGCTCCCAATTAGGAATACATGCACTGTTCTTGTCTTTATCTATACCCATCCAATTGCCTACCTTTTACTCTTAAAGGCTTTCTGTCGATTGCAACTGAAAGAGTACTAACTTGTACCCAAATTGACAAGTGTTGAGGAAAACAAAACTAAACTAAACTAAACAGAAAAATCTGGAATTGTTCTGATGAGGGCTGGTAGTGGAGAGTATTTGTCTACTCCTGAATAAAAAGCTATAAGATTTTGGTAATAATTACTAATTACCTGTCTTCTCTCTTGGGATCAGACATTATCCTCTTTGAGGCTGAAATTTTAAGGGTTCAATGGTAATATGTTAGATAACCAGAGATTGCCGAATATTTCTTATGGGCTGTATTGCCCTATTTTTAGAGGGTAAGAAGTTCCTATCCAAAGTTCCTTTGCTGAAAAATAGAATACAAGCAACAGTAAGTATGTAACTTTATTGAAGGAAAATCCTAAACTGCTTAAGACCATACAATCTTGGGTCTTTTTGATCTTCAAAATTAGTACAATGTTTTCTAATACACCCTGCTTCTGATGCTAAAGATAAGAACAATTTGTGATTAGAATGGAGATACGCAGGTAAAGGAAACTCCAATTTCGCATCTATATACCTACAGTATATAGTTGTAGTTGGAAATTTAACCTTGGCATAAACTCTGCCTATGTCTCTTCTGTCTAATATGGTAGTCATTATTAGCCACATGTGGCTACATAAATTTAAATTAATCAAAATTAAATTTCAAAAAAAATTAGTTCTTCATTGGCACTAAACTTATTTCACACATGCCACATGTACATAGTGCCTACCATGTTGAATAGCACAGAAAAAAGAACATTCCTATCACTGGAAGAGGTTTTATTGGATACCTCTGATCCACAACAAAAATATTTATTAGCCAAATTTTCTCACTACCCTAGTATGGTCTATTGTGTTTTGTATATGCTCCAAAGCTGAGAACTTAAGCAGAAATTTGAGGATGAGACAGCTAGGGGTTTGCAGTTCAGTTCTGTCTGGGCTGTGAGAGTTTTAATATTGCTAATTAGTAAAGAGTATCTACAACAAAGACAATGGGTGGCGGCTAGTTGAGTACCTATGGCAGGTGTATGCGAAAGATTCATAGGATTGAAAAAAAAATTTACTGTGTTTCTCAGACTCTCAGGCAATTCAGTCCCTAAAATTAACATCAAGAAACTTGAACATCTAAATCAGGAAAATCCAAAAGGGTGCCACAGTTTCTCTATCATGTCTTCTTAGTGGGGGCTACTGAACTTGGGAGTCCATATTGATTAATTAAGGGGTTTGGTCAATTGTAAAAAAGTTCATCATCCATCCAGTGCATACCACGCTATCACCATCAAGAACTACTGAAGATCTGACATGTTTCCCTTCTAGTTTTTGGAGGGAGTGTGGGGGGGATTGGGGGGGTTGCCAAGGACTGAACCCAGGAGCTCTTAACTACTGAGCAACATCCCCAGCCCCCCTTTAATTAATTAATTTATTTATTTTTATTTTGAGACAGGGTCTTGCTAAGTTGCCTAGGGCCTCAATAAATTGCTGAGGCTGCTCTTGAATTTGGGATCCTCCTGCATCACTGGGATTATAAGCATGTGCTACCAAACCCAGTTCCCTTTCTAATTTTTTTAAATAGGTTTTTACTACTGCTATTTTTTTTTCTCGCTACCATTGGATATTGGGCTGCAGTAGGAAGAGATATCATGTGTGTTTCTTAATCCATATATTTTATGTTCCTCAAGAGCTACATCTGGATATGAATGACAGAGCTATCTAGAGAAAAAGGGTTATAGGGTTGCTGAACTTAGACTATCATAATTGTGTATGGAACATTAACAGAAGGCAGTCTAGCCTAGTCTTCTTTTGAATTGGGGTGAGCAGACTTGTAGCATTATATGGAATGAGTAAATCATGTTAAACAAGGGCTCATTAGGAATTGTTATGAAAAAAAAGAGGAAATGCATGTACTAGAGGCATGAAATATACATATATATCCATCTAACTGATGAAATTATATATATATATATATATATAAATAAACTTTTGAGGAAGGTTAATTCCAGATCTGTTAGAATGTCTCTTTTCCATCTGATATATTTTTGATTTTGTACATGGCCCCAGACTCCTGACCCATGGAGATTGGAACAGAGACAAGTATGTATTCCAAGGCTTTTGCCAGTTCCTATCATGTGGACAGAACTAATGAGTCCAGAGATAAACACCTGACCTAGACACCATGAAGTTAAATACAAAAGTTAAGAATATGATCACAACAATGCTTAGGAGAAAAGAACACTGGATTAGGAGCTAGGAAGTCTACTTTCTACTTATAATTAGTCAGTGTATTCAGAGTGGATCTAGTTACTTTTTCTCTCTGGACCTAAGTTTCTTCATGCATGAGAATGAGGGTTTGGTATTAAAATATTCCTATTCACTAGTGTGTATTTTATGAAATGTATGTATGTTAATGGGTACGTACAAAGGGGGGAAAAACTTTCTTGCTCTGATCTGAGTTTACCAGGTTTTTTTTTTTTTTTTTTGCCTTAAGACTTCTCAGACACTTAACAATGTGTATTCTGCATCTGCTAGAAAGACCAAAATATGCATTGTTTAGTTTCTTTGCTGTCATTACTCTCCTGGAGCCTTTCTCAGGGCTCTGTTTCCATAGAAAACACTTTGAGAAATTTGGGGACCTTTTCTGATATCTTTCATTGCTCCTATCTGCCATGGAGTTCATGATCACAATCCAGTGGGGAAGAAATCATTTAATGTTGGGCCTACACAGTTTGCAAACAGCCCCTCATTTCACTCAGAAGTCTTGGGAGGAACCCAGATGCATTGCTTGCACAGTGCCAAGCAGGCAGCTTGACTGGATTTTTCTTCAAATCAGGCAAGCCTATTGGCATCAAGTGGAGCCAGAGGAGAGAGCGTGCATTCCGGGGCTCCTTTTTCATTAGCCACGCAGCAGCTGCGGCTCATGGCTGAGCTGTTCTTCAGCTTAACTGGGCATGTATCCAGCAGCATGAAGAATATAGAATGGAAAGAGAGGGATAGCATGCTTTCTTTTAGGATTTGAAGGACAGAAACCTACTGTCTTATCCTTAACTAAGGGAATCCTAGAATGTGTTCCCAGTATTCCAACATTTGAAGGAATTCAAAAGGTCATCTCATCCAGCTACCTGATGGATGGATACCCAACATCATTTTTGCCATGGTGTTAGACATTTCCATTGATAAGAAACACACTGACTACAAAGCAAACCAATGTACTCATTCTGATTTCATAGGCAAAAAAAAAAAAAAAGTCTCTCTCTTTTATTTTGGTTCATAATGTGACTCCATGAAGATTCCATCTGTTGGTTTAGTTCGATCTTCCAGAGTCATTCAGATTGAATCTCATTCCCTCTCACAGAACAACCTTAAAAATTAGAGGCAGAATTACCATGTACTTCTGAATATCTGATGAAATAATGTCAGTAAAGCTGCTTTGAAAATTTTCTGTTATAATAGACAGGTATAGAATATTATGCCTAGCTTGTTGTCAACTTTTAGTATCATCTTTATCTCTCAAAGTTAGGGTGCACAATCAATACTGAGGTCACTGGGTAGCAATATGAAAAGAATATCTATATAGCTAAAACTAGCAATATATGTAACATAATGCTTTTGTTAGCATATGAGTAAATATTATAGTTGACATTGAGCTGTCAGATAGAAATCCCCAAATATATAAGCAGCAGCTGAAGTCAGACCCTACACTGGCAGTGAGTTATTGTCTGATGTTGAACAATATAATGAGCTTTTCAATGGCCAGTGGGTGAAGCACTCAGAGGAGGGGCCTAGCCAGGGATTCAATCTAGGGCACTGTTTGATCTGTGGCCAAGTTGGTTCCAGATATCAATGACAACAAATCCTACCAGATATGCATATCAAGAACTTAGTAACATAATATTTGGGTCTCCATGGTTTTTCTCTTGGGTGTATAAATGTAGTTAACATGTGTTTCTGCCAATGAGAGGATATTTTGTTAGGTGAATCACCATAAAATTTGGGGAAAGTAAAGAGCTTTCAAATGTTCTAACTACAGAAACTAGATATGCATTAATCAATCCTTTTGAAGTCTTCCACGATCACTTTACATCCTAATTGACTTAAAACAAAACAAATCTTACTATAAATGCCTATAGTTACATGAAAGAATTGTTCCTTTGATAAAGTACTTCTCAAGATACAAGATGCCAGCAAAATATCAAGTTAAACATTTCTATAATCCTGGGGTTTAATCAATTTTTTTTATTTCTTCTGTTCAAATGAAAATTCAGTATATTTTGAGCCTACACTGAGGAAAACTTAGGCCAAATGATTCTTTTTCCATTTTAGTCATTTTAAGAGTTCATCTTTATTGAATAACTTGTTTTATCTCAGAAAAGGGGCTCTTTATTATTCATCTTAACTAATATATCTCAAACTACCCTGCCTTTTCTAGGAAAATTTTTCTCAATATTTTTATCAGAGGTAAATGATCACTCTTTATATTAAGCAAGTTTATTTTCTAGGAGATACTTTAAAAACAAAAACCTTGCATCTTTTCTAGTCTACTCTTTTCTGAGAAGCTAAATTCTTTTTGAAGTATTTGTTGACATTGGACTAAAAACACCATTTAAAAATACTAAGAATATTCCAGAAATACCTATGTTGAACAACATATATCTAAAATTAGCCCCCTTCATTACCTAGTAAAATTTTCTATCTAATGATGAAACATAATAAATTCCTAATAGTTGAATATCTAATATTCTTTCCTTTCTTCCATTAATCTGGAGAGGGAGGTGGGGGGTGGGTAGGTAGAGATGGAGATCCAGAACAGGCAACACGTTGTCCATCCTGAAGCATCTCAGCATTGGTCTTTCAATCTCCCTACAAGCAACACAATGAGAGCAAATGTTCTTTTTAACATGTTTCAGGTTGGCACCATATGAGAGGAACTCTGAAGTGATGAGACCCAAAGTTTATATAGGGTGCCACAATGTGGGCTCATCATTTCTCTTTGTTCTAAAAGGAGAAACCTTTACTTTTGAATGAAAACAAATCTTCCCTGAGGAGGGGGTGATGGAGGAAGGGTTTGCCTACCTTGGTATGTAAGTAAATGGCTCCGGGATAGGTTAAGTCTTTGAAACTCTTACACCACATGCTATTTCTCACCTCTACGAAATTTTCTAGTCAATCATTCTTTAACCAAGTTTGCTAGGGTTTCTTGCTTCTAAATCTGGAAAACATAGAAACATAGAAATATTCCTGGGTCTCCAAAACACTATCCATTGATACATCCAATGAACATCTACTGAGCTCTTAATAGATCTTCTACATGGAGACATATTACACATAATCCAAGCACAGAAAGTAATAAAATAGGCTTATCATCCTCTGGATATTCACAGCATGGAGTTTGTATTTCTCCAGTGGCAAGGGTTTCCACTGCTTCACAATGTAGTTCATTTTATTTCTGAGATGTTCACATTGTTAACAAATCACTTCTTATAGTATACTTAAGTCTAATTTTATGCAATTTCACTTACTTATTGGTTCTTTGTAGACTTTCCAGAGTAACTTAAAATATTAAGTTACTCTGATTGTTTTCAATTAATAAATTTAAACTTTCTTATTATGAATAATTTCTGAGCATGTTATCATCTGAATTATTTAACCCAATAGTTTTCCAAGGCTTACTTAAAATTTCTTCTAGGCATTTTTTTAAGCAATCAAGATACAGAATGAAACTATCCCCTGTATATTTTGTCTGTATGTAACACATTTTTCTTGGCCAACTATTATAGTTAAACTGGCTTTTTGAAGTTATCTTTTCTATATCTAATAAATTATTTATAAGGAACCTTGGTGCCATGAATAATACTGCTTTATGATAATCAATAGAAATGGTAACAGTATCATTAAGAATTTTTATTCTGCTAAAGTTAATAATAATAATGAAAATCATGCTTAACACTTCTTCGTGAATTCATGTTTTGAACAGTAGGTCTCTTACTAGTGTTGATGGATCCAGCTTAGACTGACTACTAAAATAACTGGACTAATTCCAGTTATCAGGATAACTCTGCTAATGCACATGTATATTTAAAACTGAGTCTGAATTTATTTTCTCTATACTTTATCTGCTTTAATGAATAGACACTATCATAATTTAAATTTGAATCTAATTTTCTATTAATAGTAGAAATATAAGATCTACTTAAGAAATTAAATAGAAAAATACTCAGAGATTATGGAAAGTACTTTAAATCATTAGTATAAAGATTAAGAATTCAAAAGCAGATATTTTTGAGGGATTTTTATGTTCAGTAGACTTTTTTGGGCAGGAGAGTATAAATAACATTCACTGGACTTACAGACAAAACCTAATAAAGTTTACTTCTAGTGCAAGAGAAAGAATAAACAAGATGAAATAAGTAAAGCATATTGCATGAGTTAAATGACGACAAATTTTCAGGGGAAAAATTAAAATTAAAGTGGAGAATAGAAAAGGTGGTATAAAAGGGAATGGAAGGAAACATTTTAGACAGGTTTAAAGGTGCCTGGGAACCTGCCCTTCTAATGTTCATTTTAATTTCAAATCACACATCCACAAGAAATTAAAGCTAAGTTTTAAGAAATCTTCTTTAGTAACTTAGCTTGTTGTTGATGTGTTACTTTGTAGTTCAGAAATTCCCTTTTCTGTGTTTTAGCCTTACTTTTTCTCTGTCCTCACCAACTTTCCCATTAGAAGAGGGAGATGACCAACTACATGGGAAAATCTAAGACACCCACTTGATGGGAATTCTTAACAATTTTGTTAGTGGATGCAAATCACATGAGAAAAAATATCTCAGCCCAAACACCCAAAAGCAAGAATGTGTGAAAATATGACAACTTGGACTTAAAATGAGGAACTCCCAGATGTTCTAGGGCTGTTTGTGTTTAGCCACAACGACGTGAAATGGATTCAAAAATACTTTTCTCTGTTTGATCCTAGCTTGGCCTCCCTGCTCTATCAAGTAGTGCTGAGCACACAGAGCTCTACACTCTCTAATGTGTGCTGAGAGAATGGATGCTTTTTAAAGTATTGGCCTGAACACACCAAAATAAGGAGATAAATAAACTTAAAATAACATCACACATATTTGGATTCCAAAGTAACTTGTTTTTGAGTTATTTGTTTCCCTGGCACAAATATTCTAAGATAATTAAAGGTAGGTATGCTTTCAAGGGATAATGTTTCATGTTTAAAGCTCTTTTGGGAAATAGAAGCTAACAGGAGCATGACTCCTAATATTTCCATGTATTCACCTGTGGAAATTCTACATGAAGCCTCATCTCATTTCTTCTCCTCAATACAGCCTTTGCCAACCAAACTAATGTACCTTGACATCTCTTCCTCTGTGGCACTTATTATTCATGAGTGGATTTGTTAAATTTTCATGTTTTTTCTCCTTTCTCTAATATATAATTTCCTTAAACACAAGAAAGTTTCCTCATGAATATTTCCCATATTCTTCATTACACCCAAAACCTAAGTGCCATTCAAATAGTTACCTCTTGGTTGATGGACTGATTCTTCTTCTGGTCTTGCTTATGGTGACTCTTGTTCTATCCAACATGGTAGATGGGTAGCATAATTGCAGATTATTGGGAAATAACAGAAGTGACAGGACCAATTTGAATTCTGAAATCGGAGGAAGTGATGGTCATGAATAAGAAAGAGAGAACATTAATCAAGCCTTTGGGCAGCTGCACTTCCTAAGAAGAGAATCCCAGAGCAGAGTGCATTAGTTTCAAACTCAAGCACAAGTGTTCTGCTCTGTTTCTTTGCTTTTATTTATTGATCTTTATTTTGCTAATCATGAGCACTATAGTAGGACCCTCTGGCAGAGTTCTCGTCTTCCAGCCATAATGAAATCCAGAGGAAATAGTCATTCGAGTGCAAAGAAAAGTCCCAACTCAGGATGACACAGGGAAAGATTAAAAAACAAATGCACATTGTAGCTTTGGAACTTACATTTCAATTTTCTTTTAAAAGATTTACTTCTCCCCATAGCACTTAACTTGGATTCTTATTTGCAAGGTGGAGACTCAATAAAGTGCTAACATCAAGACTTGTGATTAAGAAAAAGCACTACGTAAAATCATTATTTTAAATGATCACAAATATATTTTCTATGTAATTCTGACATTCTTTTATATTAGAAGAGTTGGAAAATTTCATTCTAAAATTGAAAATTGTTTTTATCCTTGATCAAACTCGGAGGGATAGTTAGTTAACTTGGCTTAGTGTTGTCATCAATGCAGTTCTCTCATTTGCTTTTTCCCAACTTGATTTTTCTTGTGCCTCTCCTATGCCTAAACATTCCTCCAATTTCCTCTTTGAATTATCGTATTTTGAGACTACAATCTTCCCTCTCATCTCAGCCCCCATTTCTACCATCTAGCCATTCTCTCAGGAAGACCAGTTACTTCCTGCTTTTACATCAACTTCTACAAAATTTTATCTGAAGATTCTCAATCTTGATTCTATCTTATCATTCTTTGTCTCTTTTCCTTTCCCTATATTGCTAAAGATAACTGCATAACTCTGCAGCTATGTCACTGGATACTCAGATTCCCAGTAGGAAAGGACTATCATCATCACTCAATAATCCTTTCATAGTTGTGTAGATATTCTTGCTCATTTCTTCATTGTTATGTTGATAATTTGTCATGTTCCTCTTTTAGTTCCTTTATCTTCTCTCTCATTAAATGATATTATGTTCTCTTGCAATCTAGGTCTTAAATATATAGATCCATTGTTTCTGTACCTATTGGGTTATCTTTTCATTTGCTGTGATCAAAATGCTTGACTGGAACACATTAGAGGATGGAAAGTTTATTTAAGCTCATGGTTCCTGAGGTTTAATCCATGGTTGGTAGAGTCCATTGCTCTGGGCACAGGTGAGGCAGAATATCATAGCAGACAGGCTTGGTAGAAAAATGCTGCTCCATTTATAGCAGCCAGAAAGAAGAGAGAAGGAAGTGGGGCCATAGGAGAATGAATCTTTTCAGGGCACAACCCCAGTAATCCACTTCCTCCAGCCACACCTTACCTACCTATATTTACCACCCAGTCAGCTCACTCAAACTCAGATGGACTGCTTAGGTTACAACTCTTATAATCTAATTATCTCATTTTTGAGTATTCTTTTATTAACACAGGAGCATTTAGGGGACACTTCATATCCAATCATAGCACCTATAAAGTCATCGCTCTTCTATTCCCTTTCTGATTTCAAAGGAATGGGAGTTCTTACCCTTGATCCAGCCCTTTTTACTTCATTCCCCATCCCCTTGCAAGATGAGATCCACCTATTGGTTGTATTCTCTTTTCCTACCACTCACAAAGATGCTTGAGTCTCTTTCATAAAATCCAAATTCCTAAAGATTTCTGTCACCTGCTAGCTATTACCTTAAGCTTTCCTTCTATTCAAACTTTAGCTTGTAAAAGAACAGTCCACAATGATTCTTTACTCTTTAGCATCCTTTGCTCTTTTCAAATTAGTTTCTAAAGAGTTTATTTAAACACATGTCTAGAAAGTGCACAAGTCCTGCATAAAACTTGATAAATGTTTCTGAACAAATCTCTACCAGCACCCTAGATGCCTCTTTGCCACTACTTAAAGTCACTAGTAGTACTCAACATTCATTCTTTTTTCAAATTACCCTTTTTTAAAGTATGTTTTTATTATAAACCCTAAATATAGAAAAGTGAACAAAATGTAAATGTACAATTAAATAAAATATTATAAAGTGAATTACCATGTAACTAGAATCTAGGCAAAGGAATGAGGTACTGTCAGCAGCCCAGAATCAACTCAACCCTTCTCTACACGCTACACTCTGACCTCTTCTTCTTAATCAGAAGCCATCTAGAGGCAACCATTTTCTTGGCATTTACAGCAACCAATCCCTACTGGTCTTAATAGTATAATCACTATGTATTTATTTCTAAATAATATACTTTGATCATGTCCTTCAGATAAGCTTTTCACTTAATATAAATGAAATCATGTGCTGCATGATTTATGTTCAAAGATTTATCTTGATGGAATAAAGAATTAATACATTCTTTATTTTTCTGTGCACCATCCTATACCTATAAGCACATGTATCCATAGGGTAGAAACCTAGGAGTAAAGCAGCTAAGGCATGTGATATAAATCTTCAACTTGACTAGAAAATGACAAACTATTTCCCAATAGATTTGACTAATTTATGTTACTCCTAGCAGGGAAGGAGTTCATTATCTTTTCTTTTGTTATTATGTAGCCAATCTAAGTTGGACTTGTTTCTTATTAAGATTGTACAACTCTTTCTCTATTTTATAGGTTTACTTTTTTCCTTTCATCTTTTGATTATAGGTTTATGATATTTCTTTATATATTCCTGATATGACCCTTTGTCAGTTATATATAAATGTATTAAGTATTTCCCCCACCATGGCCTGACATTTAATTTTCTCATGATATCCTTTCATGAATTAATTTTTTATATAATTTAATGTCATAAATGTACAAATGCTATTTGACTTAAAATTGAGTTATATCCCAATAAATCCAGAGTGAATTGAAAATATATGTGAAAATGAATTTAGTATACCTACCCTACCAAAAAAATCACAGCTTAGCTTAGTCTACTTTAAACATGCTCAGAACATTTACATTAGTCTACAACATTGTGTGAAATTATCTAACATAAAGCCTATCTTATAATGAAGTTTATAATATCTCATTTTAACATTGTACCAAAGTGTAAAACAGATGATTTGGGGGGTACTACTCCTTATTAACATACACAGCTGAAAAGCATACTGGGCCTTAAAAATCTGTAAAATGTTGAATTAAAACTAATTATAGGATAGTGTAGGTGTTACAGAAACAAGGTCATCAATTTCTCTTTCTTTTGAAGAAGTTCAAGAACAGCTGGTAGAAAGCATGGACAGACACTTGATAGTTTAGCAGATATGAGTGTTTTTCAGAAATATATCAAATTTTGACTAAGCAGTGTGTATCTTCTTTTCATTATATATTTATTCATCACAAGCAAGAGCATCCTGTGTCTGCCTGTCAGTTCTTGTGAATCTCTTGTAATTGACTTCCATTTCTTCTAACATTCATGTACCATTGCTGATAGGAGGAACTACCTCCATTGATTTCTTTGCTGTGAACTTTCTTGGTGCCTTGGATATAGCTTCTCCTTCTCTGTCTCAATTTCTTTAATTCTTTCTTCCTCTAATTCTTTCCATTCCTCATTAGAAAGCTCTTCTTCCTCAGTTCCAACCAGGTCGTGAGTATCTTCTTTGTCACTGTCCAATTCTATCTTTTTCCTAATCACTAACTGTGTTGCTTTCTATTTCAACAGAAGAATATTTGTTAAAAACCTTTGAATGTATTTACATATTTCCTAAAAACTTTATTCCGAATGCCATTCATGCATTGCTGTGTGGCTTTTTTTCATGCTGCAGCAGTGTCTGGTTACCATTTAGTATATTAAAACCTTTCCCAAACTTTCTGAATGTTTGGTCAGATTAAGTAGCTTCGATAACTTGTACAAATGTTTGCTGTAAATAGTGTGATTCGAGCACAGCTAGTGTGCTTTGGTCCACTGGTTGAATGAGTGTGGTTCTGTGCAGTGGCAAATACAGAACCTTTATATTAAGTTGCACATTGTTAATACAGTGTAGAGGCCATGCATTATTGTTTTAGATGAGAAGAATCTTAAATAGGTGGTTGTTTTGTCTATAGGATTCTCCATCTTCCAGAATTTAACATTTCAAACCAGTCTTTAGACAATGTTGATGCCATCCAGTTCCTTGTCATGGTAATAACAAACAGGAAATACATGCTCGCTCACATTTTTGAATGCTCTGGGGTTCTTTCGGTGATACGTTAGAAAAAGCTTTAAATTGAACCCTGCAGTATTTCCATCCCAAAGAATCATTGCATGGTCATCGTTCTAGACAGTTTTTGTGTTTCTGTGACCAAAATACCTGACAAGAACAACTCGGAGGAGCAAAGGTTAATTTCGGCTCACTAAAGCAGAGATCTCAGTGCATAGAGGGACAATTCCACTTCTCTGAGCCAGAATATCATGAGGGCAGAGCACATCAGAGAGAAGCTGCTTCCCTGAAGGTAGCAAGGAAGCAGAAAGATAGTGAGAAGGGCCACAGAGAAGATGCATCCTTCCAGGTCATGCCTCCAGTGACCCACCTCCTCCAGCCATGCCCCAACTGCCTAGAGTTACCACCCAGTCAGTCCATTGGAACTACGATGGACTGATCAGGTTTACAACTCTCATAATCCAACCACTTTCTTTATTCATGCATTAACATAGGAGCTTTTTTGGAGAACATCTCACATCCAAACCATAGCAGTCACTGAATACCTTGCACTGTCTTGGACTCTCCCTGAATGGTTGTATACTCTGTCATACACTGGCAGAACAAGTTTGTTTAATTAATATTAAATGTTTGTTCTGGCAAATATTTCTGATCTACAATTATCCTATGCAGCTCTCCCTTACAAACTTCATCACCTGCACTATCAGCACTTGCTACCTCATTGCTGACCCTCATATCATGAAAATGATGACCATTTTTGAAGCATTGAAATCAACCATGCACAAATGTTTGCATACATATAGGATCACTGGCATGTCTTACCTGGATTATCAGTAGGCTGAGCCATATGCACTTGTGCCTCTGGTCTTCCATCCACAAGGCAAATAATTTTTCCATATCATCAATTGGCCCAACTCTTTCCTTTGTGATGTCAGTGAATTTAACTGACAGTTTTATTGCATCAATGATCTGCTTCTCATCCATTAAGATGCTTGAGACCATTGATAGTGATAGTTCTAGCTCACATGCCATGACTCACAATCTTCAGGTAAGAAATCTCCTTGAGTTTCATCTCAGGAGTAATTGTCTTCCTCTTCTCACTAGAAATAGAAGATACAGTTGAGCAATTGTTTAGATGCAATAGAATTCATTAAACACAATATCAAAAGTTGTTGGCAACTCAGTAAACTATAGAGTATTTGTTGTTTATCTCCATGATCACATGGCTGACTAGGAGCTGCTGCTCACTGCCACTGCCCAGCATTGTGGGAGATTCATACTAGATATCACTATACTGGGAAAAGATCAAAAGTCAAATTTTTTTTTTTTTTTTTTTTTTTTTTAAAGAGAGAGTGAGAGAGAGAATTTTTTTAATGTTTATTTTTTTTTTAGTTTTCGGCAGACACAACATCTTTGCTTGTATGTGGTGCTGAGGATCGAACCCGGACCGCACGCATGCCAGGCGAGCACGCTACCACTTGAGCCACATCCCCAGCCCAAAAGTCAAATTTTAATATATGGTTTATATTGAATTTTCATCTCTTCCATACCATAATGAATTTGAAAAATCTTCATTTGGGAACTGTGTGTCAAATTTCCATTTCTGTAATAAAATACCTGAGATAATCAACTTCTAAGGTTGAAAGGTTTATTTTACTTATGATTTCAGAGGTTTCATTCCATGGTTAGTTGTCCTGTAGTTTTGGGGCCTGTGGTAAAGCAACATACCGTTGGAGTGTGTGATAGAGGAAGTTGCCCACTCATGATAGCCAGGAATTGTCCCAATACCTCTTTGAGGCCATGTCCACCAGCTCCTAATAGTGCCACTGGGTGGTGTCCAAGCCTTGCACACATGGGCCTTTAGGTGACACTTATCCAAACCATAGAAATCTGTGTTATTTTTTTCTTTATGGATATAATGTTAATTTTAGGTATCAACTTGACCTGATCAAGGGATACCTAAATAGCTGGCCAAAAGTTATTCTGGCTGGGTCTGTGAGCATGTTTCCAGAGAAGATTGGCCATGTAAGTCAATGAGATAAATGGGGCAGATCCACCATCTGTGTGGGAGGCATTATCCCCTCAACTGGGGACCTAGATAGATAATAAGGTAGAAAAAGGGATTTCTTTTCTCTCTCTTAGAGCTGGAACAGTCTTCATCTTCTCCCCTTGAACATCAGAACTCCAGGCTCTTCAGCCTTTGGATTCAGAATTCACACCAGTAGTACCCTAGGTTCTCCTTCTTTTAACTTTGGACGGAGAGTTATACCATTGTTTTCTCTGGTTCTGAGGTCTTGGGATTTGGACTGAACTACACTACTTGCAATCCATTATCTCAAGCTTGCAGATAGCCTGTCTTGAGATCTCTCATTCTCTGGAATTATAGGAGCCAATTCCCCTAACAAATCCTATATCTATCTACCTAATGTTATAGGTTCTGTCTCTCTGGAGAGCCCTGACTAATAAATACTATGGTCTATAGGTTTTGCATCTTGTTTGGGATGTTTTTGCTTCTGGATTTTAAAGATACTCCCCAGCCCCTCAATATTATCTTTTTGAAATTTCTTATTTGTATTTTATATTTAGATCTATAACTCCCCCTGTTTTAGTCAACTTTTTCACTGCTGTGACTAAAAGATCTGACCAGAACAATTGTAGAGGAGGAAAAGTTTATTTGGGGGCTCACAGTTTCAGAGGTCCTAGTCCCTAGATGGCTGGCTCCATTCCTCGGGTCTTGAGGTGAGGCCGAAGATCATGGCAGAAGATTGTAGCAGAAGGAAAGAGCTCAAATGGTGATCAGAAAGCAGAGAGACAGCCTCCACTCTCGAGATACAAAACATATGCCCCATAAACATGCCCCAGTTCTCACCTTCTATAGCCACACCCTCTCACTTCAGTTACCACTCAATTAATCCCTCTCAGGAGATTCAATTACTGATTATGTTAAGATTCTCACAACCCAATCATTTCTCTGCTGAACCTTCTTGCATTATCTCACATGTGAGCTTTTGGGGATACCTCACATTCAAACCCTAACACCCCTTCAACTTTTTATTATATTTGTATGACACAGAGTGCAACTTCAGCTCTCCATAGAATATCTGACTTTATCAATATCACTTCTTTAAAGGACTGTCATCTCCTGATGACTCTACAGTGCCACCTTGTTATACACTAAGAGTCTGTTCATGTTTGGGTCAGCTTCTCAGTTTTCTATTCTGTTCCATTCAATTGTTTCCTTATTCCTGTATCAATTATGTATTATCTTAATTACTATGGTTTTGTAAATCTTGGCATCCATAAAGCAAGGCTCACCTACATTTTCTTCATTAATTATAATTTGTTTATATTTGTTAGAAGTATTCCTAGCTAATACTTGATTCTTTTGATATCAAATAAGTCTCTTGTTAAATTTATCCACTTTGTGCTGGCATCTATAAAATGATTGTCTTTTATATTTTATCTTTTCTATTTTAATCTAGCTTGATCAAAATTCCTTATTAATTAAAAAGACTCTTTTGGACTTTCTATTTAAATTTAATTTCTTCCTTTCCAATCTTTATATGTTATTTCTTTTCCTTTCTACTAAATGTTTAGGACCTTTAGTTTAATATGAGTCTTGATCTAGAGTATTATTGTTATTTTAAATCCTTAAATTTTGGTTTATTATATAATAATTGATAATGAAACCATTTTCCTCCTATTCTTTTAGGGATTAGTTTAGAAATTCTAATGTGTACTTTTTAGTGTTATGGTTTATATCTGGAATGTTCCCTAAAATCTCATGTTCAGAAAGCATGGTTCAGAGGTAGGGCTTTTAAGTAGTGATTAGTGTTCTGGCCTCTTCATTGCATTAATCTACTTGGTGGTTTAATTCATTTATAGTAGAATAGCTTACAGGTGGTACCTATAGGTAAATAGGTCCCTCCTTCCTCTCTCTCTCTGTTTCCTGGCTTCTGTGGGCTGAAGAGTTTTCCTCTGCCATGCACTTCTGCCATGATGGTTCTGCAGTGAACTCAGATGACCCGAAGCCATTTCTATGTTTAATCTGAGACAGGGTCACACTAAATTGCCAAAGCTGGCCTTGGACTTGCAGTCCTCCTGCTCAGCCTCCATAGTCACTGGGATTACGGGCAGATTCCCCTGTGCCCAGGTCTGGGTTTTGTTTTTGCTAATAAGAAATCAGTTGTCTATCTATTTATTCTCCCTTTGAAATAATCTTTTCGTATCTCACTGATTTATAGATTTTTGTGTTTCCTCTGTCTTCAGTTTCAGTAAATTGGGATTACGCATGTATTTCTCTTTTTTTCTTTTTGTGCTTGAGACTTGATCTACATTTTTCTTTAGTTCCAAAAAATTATCAGCCATTACCTTTGACAAATATTGTTTGTGACCTCTGATTAAACTTATAATAAAACTTCTCTGTCTGTTCTACTTCTGTTTTCCTTGTCTTCTCTTCTGTTTTTGCACTGTGTGTGGGTGGGGGTGAGGGTACTAGGGATCAAACCCAGGGTCTCATGTGTGCTAGGCAGAAACTCTACCACCCAGCTATATCCCCAGCCCCCCACTTTTTTTTTTAACATCAGTGCTGCTTCCTGAACAGTGCTGCCTGGCCTGCTTCTCAGTTCACTTGCTCTCTCTTTTGCGATGCCCATTCTTCTGTTAAACTTGTCTACTCCATTTTTAAGTTTCACTTGTCAAGCTTTTTTAAATTCTGGAAAATGTATTTATTATTCCAAGTCTATTATGCCATTCTGTAGTCTCAGTTCCGTGAAGATGTATTCAATCCATTTTAAAAACCTATCTACATCTGCTAATTTTAATATATGGGTCTTTGCAAATCTTTTTCTATCATTTGTATTCTTTAGTGTGGTTTCACTCACTGGGTGTAAATTCCTGATCTGCCTGTTTCTTTGCTACATGCTAAGTGTTTTATTTGTAGTAATAATTTATATAAATAAAAAAGTTAATATTTCTCCAAATATGATTTACTATTGTTCTAGCCAGGGTGCTTATTCTCTTATAGTTTGGATTCACCTCAAACAAGATCAAAGTGATTGTAAATAGTCTAATATTCTCCCATGAGAAGTTCAGTTGGCCCTTACTTTACTGTAAGTAAAGACCCTAGGCTCTTTTATGTGATTGAATGGGAGTATCTGTTCCTTTTACTTCTGTCCTCATTTGGGAAGACTATCAAAATCAAAATTAAAATAACCAGGTTCAGTAAATGGTTTCAGAATAAAGCAGCTCAAGAACTCATTTTTCTATTTTTAATTTTTAAAAATTCTTTTATTGGCTCTTTTTAGTTATACATAACAGTAAACTTCATTTTAATGTACTTGCACAAACATTTATTTCTCTATTTTATCTTCACTTTTGAACTAATGTTTTCTTTTTGGGTCTCTTAAACTCTCGTAACATGATTTTTTAATCCACATTTTAGTTGTTGCTTTTCTTAGTGGAAGAAATGAATCAAATGAGTTGCTACTCACTCTTTAAGATAGGTGATATATTCCTTTCTAAAGTCTAAATTCAAATAATCTTGACAAATTGCCCTGTACTGAAGCTGTACCAATTTGCAGTCTTACCACTAGTACATGATAATGCTTGTTTGTTCCCATCCTTATCCAAATTGTATGCCATCAAAATTTGGAGCCTGTAATAATCTGTTAATACAGTGTAGCTTTAATCTATATGCCTGATTTTAAAATTATCTTTATTTGTTTAAAGCCTTTTTTTGCAGAGGACTCTTCAGTTCTTTTGAAGTTATTTTAAGTGGGGAGACTTGAATCTATTTTTGCCCTGATGGCTTCTCCATTGTCCAACTTCCACTTATTGAGTCACATACTTTCCCCCATATGACATAGTTGATATATAATGGCACCTTTTCTCCTGTTGAAGAACATGATATATTTTTCTACTTATTTAAGGTTTCCTTTCTCCACTGGTAACATTTTAACATTTTCTTCTTATAGATTTTGGATGTTTCTTATTAAATGTGTTTCTGAATAACGTCTTACTACTTTTCTTTCTTGAAAAGGCTATATATTATGCCATTTAAAGCCCAAACTAGGGTTCTTTAGAGAAATAGAACCAACAAGATATATATACATATATATACAACAGGCTACATATACAATGTACATATATATGTATACATATATAGATACAATTATTAAACAGGATTTAGATATGTCTGTATATATATATATGATTATTAAAAGGTATTTATTAGATTGGCTTAACAACTAGAAGCTGGATAGTCCTACAATGGCTGTCTGCAGACTGGAGAACTGGAGGAACTAGGAACTGCACAGTTCAAGATGCTGAAGCCTCAGAACAAGAGGGATCAACGGTGCTACCCCATTCTGGGACCCCAGGCCTGGAAACTCCCTGGAGAATCACTGGCAAGTTGACTGTAAAAGAGTGATAGAGCTGGAGTCTGATGTCTTCAGGCAATTGCAGCAACAATCACGAGCCTGTTCAAGAAGAATGGAGCTTTGCTTCGGTTGCTGCTTCATTGTTCTAATTTTTATTCCATCCAAACCTCAAACCTCTTGGACAGTGGTGTCCACATTTAGGTTGAGTCTCCATTCACTGTCCTACATTTCCATCATTCTTAGAAACACCCCCATCTACACACCCAAAAAACCTTTGGCATTACTTAATCCAATCAATCGACAATCCAGATTAGCCATTACAAAGCCATAGTTTAGGGATTAAGACTCCCCAAATTTAAATTACAGTCTACTACTTACTGATCAGAGAACCAATAGCAAGCTATATAAAATCTTTGTCTCCATTTCTCCATCTGTGCTATGGGATTGTTGTGAGAATAAATCGAATTAGCTCTTGCATGCTCTTAGAATAGTGTCTAGCACACAGTAAGCATTCATTATTAACTCTTATTGTGGCTATAAATAAATCTTTCTTTCCATAAGTCTTCCAACCTTTTATTGTTTATATAAATTGATAATATCGGTTTCTAGATGTGTTTATTTTGAATCTAGCAAGCATATTAAGTTCTAATTTTTTCATAAGCATTTTTCCAACTAACTTTCTAAGTGTATAGTCATATGAGCTTCAAATAATTATATTTCTTCCCCTCCTATTTTTAAATTTGATTTTTTTTCTGTTTTCTTTTTACATTAACACTTCTAGAAAAATACATAAATCTTTAAAATTTATAAATAATAATCAAAATCTTTCTTAAACTCAATGGCTACAATTTCTTTTGAGAATCTATTTATAGTTTTCAGCAGACTTTTATCTTTTGCAGGATCTTATTCCTATGGATGTTCTTAAGTCTAAAAATGTCCCCAAGTATTCTCTTTGTCCACTACTTTACTATATATATATATATATATATATATATATATATATCATCTTAGAATAATCGTATCCAAATTTAAAATTATACCCCCAGCATAATGACTCACAAAATTCCATCTTTCCTAAGTGTATTTCTTACAACTATAAGCCTACTTATCCAATTTCCATTGGGTATTTCCATCAGAATATCTCATATATATTTAATCCCAACATATTCAAGATGGAGTGCATCCTCACCACTAGCCCTCCCCTCCCCAACACAATATTTGTTTTGTGGTAACTGCATAAATACAGTAAGTAGAGCTTAACACACAGGTTTTATTCTCAATTCATCCTTTGCTGTCATACTTAAAACTCATTGGCCACCAAGTCCTGGGGATGACATCTCTCAAGATCATTCTTCACCCTCTAGCTGAAGTTCTTCATTTGTTTTCACACTATTGTCACATTGCTCTAACTAATTTCCCAGTTGAGTGACCAACTGTCTTGCTTTGCCCATGACTGAGAGTTTCTACAGGATGACTTTCAGTGGTAAACAAGAAGATTCCAGACAAACAGAGATGAATCAGTCACCCTGCTTTTGGGCCTCCGGCATCACCCTTTATTAAGATATGAAATTCAGAAGTATAATATAGACCTTTCCTACAACAAATATAGAGGCATACAAGACTTGCATTTAACTACAGCAGTTTAACAGATGCTCTGATTCTACAGGTCAATTGATCCCAGGTTTGAGAGCTTTAAATTTCAGTTTTCAACCAATTCTCATATGACAGACAGAATGATCTATTTAAACCACAAATGTGACAATGCTATCCATATTTGAAACATTTTCCAATGACTACCCATTGCCCATATAATAAACATTAAATTCCATCAGACACATAGAAGAAAGATATTTTGTAATCAAAAACATGCCTTCATTTACTTCTGTATTTCATAGGGTTTTGTTTCTCATTCCTTCACTTTTATCTGCTTTGCAAATACACCAAGCTCTCTATTCCAATGTAACCTGTAGTACAAACATTTTATGGTTCACAGTGCCTTCCTCACCACTACTATGTCTGCCTTAGAATGAACACATCAGGAAACTTGTGCAAAGATCTCCCCTCTGAAACATTTCCCTGTAAAATCATCTCATTCAATTAGTAATGTATTTTTGGTGGTACTGAAGTTGGTACATCCTTCCATAACACTTTTCTTCTGATCAAGTTACACTCTACAAAGCCTTTATCTGCAAATATACTAAGATTATGAAGCAAAGGCACTGTCACATCTTACTGAGCACAATGTCTGACACATTCTAGATAATAAAAAAAAGGTCATTGAATGAATTAATGAATGAATACGGCAGGAACATAGGGTCATCTTACTGTGCATAGGTGGGTAATTTACAGAAATTATTTAGACCTCTTTACCTAAAATCATATGTACTTTTAATAACAATTATGTGAACTATCTAAATGTCTCCATGACCAGTTTTCTCATTAGCATATGGCACATTAAAGCCTATGAATTTGATATCAACATTCTGCATATTAGGAAGAGAGAATGCAATACTGACTCAAAACTGCTACTTCATGTTATAGTTAACCTTTACTATAGATCCCACACTACACTGGCTTAGGAAGTCTGTACCTTATAGTTTTCAGGAAAGACAAGGAAAGAGCACGTATCATGAAAGTAAACTCCAGTATTTAAAAATTACATTATGCAGGCATATAAACATCATCTTTGCAATAATTTGCTACTTCCTTTTTTTGGCCAAAATTCAAGCTCTTAACAAAAAAACTGATCAAAGAGGATTTTTAACATTTTGAATCCTGCTTTTCGTATGCTTTAAAATCTAAACTGATATACATAAAGGTACCCAATTTTATACGTGATTTTATCATAAATTACACCACCCTAATTAAACCTATGGTTTCCAATGCATTTATAACACACCATTCATCAAATGCAAATAAAAATAATTTGCAAACGGTATAATTCTGATGAGCTCATAGTCTACTCTGACTTCATTACGGTGGGCACTGTTGGGACTCACTAATGAGCTCTGTATATTGTGTTTCTCTTTGTTGTTTGCCTACATGCTAATGAAACAAGCTGGAAGCAAAAGAGCTAATTAATGGTCCAGTTTTATTCCATGATGCAACATGCCAAACTTCAAGAAAGGGTTGGCAGCGTGTGGGTGAGGATTTGGATATATGTGGGAACCACTGGGAAACAGTCCCTGCACATCAGAATGGAAAGTAAACGAAAAATTGATGTTCTCAAGAGTTAAAAAGTCATCTGTGAGTACATGACAAGAACAAGTAGTGAGATACTGGTTAATAAACTCAAGGAAATCAGTCACAGATGAAGAAGCAAGAGGACCTTTGGGATCAACTGTGCAAACTAAAGTATGAATGCACCACATTGAGACGAAAATCATTAATTACACTGTCAATTGGCTAAATGTCAGTCTTTACTTTCTGTTATGTTTCACAAGGAATCATAGCAAATGTATGCCAATCAATCTCCAACGTCTACTTAGCATTAAACATCTCTCCACCAGTTTGGGATGGCTTCAAACTGGTGGTTTGAAATAGGAAAGATGTGGGTGGCTTCGCCTGCTCTTAATTCTGCTCACTACCTTCTGTATTTGCTAACTCTTTCATTCTCTTCAGGGTTGCTTTAAGGGAAGGAAAAGGAGGACAAGAAATAATTTTACTTGGGCTAAATGGCTTCAGCTCATCACCAGACAGCTGTCTAAAATGTAAGCCTGAAAGATGATTTTGGTGGACTTTTTCTCTCATGGATGGCCTTTGAGGGTTTGTTGAGGGTTCTGTTCTTAATCTGATCCAGGAAGGTGCCTCTTCTAGGTGATCACCCATAACCCCTATGTCCCACTTAAAGATTCAGCTGTAACCTCTTTCTGCTGAGTTTAATTGACCTTTCAGCCATGTTGATTTAAGAACCATTCAAGATATTTCTCCTGTATCATTACGTTTTCTAAAGGAAAACACTGTTCCCCATCCTGACAAAATGAAAGGCAGACTGACTCTACCAACAGAGCGACTGGCTGGTAGAAAACAGAATAATCTATGCCTAATGAAGCTTTTTCATACATAGTTCAGACAGTAGTCTGTGTCTCTTGGTGGCAGGAAACACTTGCAAAGTCTGTCTAAGGCTGTTAAGTGTACCCACTGAGGCCCCTCTCTGTTTGACGTAAAGGTAGCATGCACCATGTTTTCCTCTCCAAAGAGTTCTCCACTAACATTCTCCTTAAATCTTCTCTCTTTCCCATTGTTACTTCCTTGAATTTGTTGAGAGTTCTAGGAAGTGGAATGGACTCAGGTTCATTTCCTGTGTAACTCTGCTAAAAATGATTGAAGTGATCTATCCCATACTCATTCAGTGTCCTGATAATTCTCAGGAAGAGTTATATTGTAAATTCTTATTTCTCCTCTTTCTGAAACGAGTAGGTCTAAACTCTAATTGCATGTTAGAACTACCAGCAAAACTTTTAAAAATATGGCTGCCTGCCACCCCACCCCAAGCCTGAGAATCTGATTTAATTGCTCTGGTTAAACATTTGTATTTTTTTAATCTCTTGATGGTTTTAATTTACAGCCAGGACTGAGAACTATTGATATAAATAAATGTCAACTTATCTCTTTGACCAACATCTTTGGATGGAATATTCTTTATTGATTTTCTTTCTTCATGTTTGTAGACACAATGCTATCATTCTAAAAATTATTCCTAATAAAAATTTACTTAAAATCTCCCTGTAAGTTTTTCTAAGAAGTTATTGTAAATATTTATGAAAGGATTCATTCTGTACTGAGTTTTAGCTCATTTTCCTTGACAGATTTTAAACTGTCTTACTACAACGTAGGAATCATGCTGTTTGTTGATTATCAACTGTATTTATCTAAAGTAGTAATTATGCTGTTGGTTGGTTATCAATTGTATTTATCTATACCCATTAAAATTTTCATGTATTTCTTCTCTGTTGGATAGCGTTGTGCACTTAAATTTCCTCATCATTCTTACTCTTTTTTAAGAGTGTAGAAAATAAACCAAGAGGGAAAACTGAAGAAAATAAAACAATAATTTCTCTTTAGGAAAAAATAAATAAATGAACTGACCCAAAGGAAAAGTTGACATGAAATAAGTCTGAAGGAAACACATTTATATCATTTCTATCATGTTTAAGATGAAATTTCCAAAGAACATAAGATGGTCTCTTGACATTATTATTCCAGGAAGGCTTTCACATTTTCCTACCCTAAAAATTAGATGGTTCCCAGGTACAGAGATGAGCCTAGCTGTCTAATGACATCCACCATCAGTGCCAAGTACCTTTAATGTCCAATTTTAACCATAAAAAGAAATTAAATCCATTGATTATTTTTCTGGACAAGGCTGATATTCTCAAACATTGTTAAAACTTAAACATAAAATTCAATAAGCCTGTTTCTCTGCTTCCCAGTGTGAAGCCCTATCAGCACCAAAATTCTACATTTAGGAATTCATTCTACAGATGCAATTAGCACCTAAACAAATAAATGTTCCTACCTGCATATACAAACCCAAATGGGTCTATGGAAACATTATTCATAATAACAAAGAATGTGAAACAAGCTCAATATCTCTCAATGAGAAGAGAGTTAAATAAATAATAATAAAGTTATTAAACAAGGCCACATTCATCTACCTATGCTGATAAGAAACAATCTGTAAAATACATTGTTAAGTTTATTTTATTTATTTATTCTTCATTGTTAAGTTTAAAAGGAAAAAATGTGTTTAATATGCTCATGTCTCAGTGTTTGGGTCAAAATGTGTAGATAATATATAAATTTGTTCCTATAGTTAATAAAAAAAAAATTTTTTTTTAAGTCTTAAAAGGCTGCCCCAGGGAGTGAGTTCAGATGTGGTTTGGGTGGGACACTTTTCACTATATGTCTTTTTGAACTGCTTCAATTATTTTTATTGTCAAGTATATGATCTGCATATACTTTATGCCAACACTCATTTGTTCAGGTGCTTGGTTGCATCTGTTGCTCGATTGTATATATGTTGTTGACTTTTCATTCTGCTAGTTGCTTCTTTTGCCATACAGACGCCTTTAATTTTATGAAACCCCCCTTCTCTATTTTTGCTTTTCTTGCCTGTGCTTTTGGTATCATAGTAAAGGAATCATTGTCCAGTTCAATGTCTAGAAACTCTTCCTATTTGTTTCCTTCTACAAGTTTATTGTAGTCAGGCTTAATGTGTACGCCTTAATTAATTTTGAGCTCAAATTTGTATGTGGTAGGAGATAACAATCTAAATCCATTTCTTAATATGTAAATATCAGCTTTCCTACACCATTTCTTGAAGAGACTACTTTTCTCCATTTGTATTCTTGGCAAGTTTGTTGATGATTAGTTGATTATATATGCCTGAATTTGTTCTGGGGCTCTCTATGTTGCTCCACTGACCTATATGTGTGTTGTCACATGTGTTACACACTCTCATGACCATCAGTACCAGCCTATTGTGGTAAAATGCTTTGAAACCAGAAAGTATGCCAGTTCCAGCTTTGTCTTCTTTATCAACATCAATTTAACTATCTAAGGTCTTCTGTAATTCTAAATACATTTTAGGGATTTTTGTTTCTCAGAGACGAATGTGATCAGTATTTTGATAGGGATTGCGTGGAATCTGTAGGTCACTTTGATTAGTACAGACATTTTAACAATATTAATACTTCTAATCCATACAGATGGATATCCTTCCATTTATCTGTCTCTTCAGTTTGTATTAATGTTTTCTAGTTTTCTTTTTATTCCTTCCATTTCCTTGGTTAAATATTTTGTAAATAGAATTGATTTCTTAATTTCCCTTTTGGAAAGGTGGTTGTTCCTGTCAATCTTCAGTTACACAGGATTATCTCTATGTTCATGCATTGCCTCTACAGACTTGTTTATTTATTCATTCAGTAAACATATACCCAATGTTTTCTATGTGAACTGAACAATCACTACTTCCTATTGATTTCACAGTAAGCTGAGGGTAACATTTCTCATTCATTTAGTTGTTCATTGAATAGCTCACACAGTAAACTCAGTTTAATAAATATGTATCATGTACCACATAAACCTATGTCAGAGGCATATACTTTCTCTTTAGACATAGGATGGCCACAGTGAGAAAAATCTTTAAGATGTCTATCAGGCCAACCTGACACAATCCCACAAAGACCAGGCCAGAAAGTAATGTTTCTATGGGTCGTGCGACACTGTGGTTCTGTTATTCCATGGAGAAGTAGAAAACTATGATCACTTACATGTTAATATCTTCACTGAACATTTATTACTTCAGCTCTCTGAAAGCACAATTCTATGGGCTTTTTCAGGATATAAAGTTCCGTAAGACATTGCCTTTACCTTCAAGAGTTTAGAGCCCAGTAGATATATTTGCCTGATTTTCTTTTATAAAAGCATTTTGGAATTTTTAAAACATTTTTATTCATTACTTCATTGATTCTAAAAACAATCTGTGTAGTAAGTATGACAGGTATTGTTTTTCTCACTTTACAGACAAGAAGTCAAAAATTTGAAAAAATAAGTGCCATCATCAAAGTGGCTGAAGTAAGAATAGAAATCGGTTTACCTTTTTTTACCTGCATATGCCATACCCTTATTTTGGGCATCCCTGCATTTTATTATGAAAGTAACTGGACATATACTTGACAACTATGTAAAGAGATTATGGCAAAAATTATGCATTTATACTTAACCCACTTAAAATGATTTAATACATGTATAACCATTCTCCAATCTTATTCTCATAGACCTGTGACTTTTCTTGCTGCATGGGCTGTCTGATTAAATTTCCACATACACTCATGATACATCATTTATGATTAATCCATTTTGTTTTCTTTAGAGTGAGGACAAAATTATAGAGACAGGCAAAGCAATCTGAATCCAGAATCCTTCTAGATCTTCACAGTTTTCTCTAATCTTTTACAGTCATCTTGCCCATACTTAATTTGACAGAAATATCTGTAGGGTATTCAGTGTAGGCTTCAAAGAAACCACAACTCTCTTAAGGGGCTCATATTATGCTGATGTGCATATTATTTTGTTATAGGAACAAGGACAGTTGTCACAAATGTAGTTATGAGCTGGCCCAACTGACTTTGGATAAGTATGAGACGTGATAGTGGAAACAGAGGTGTTGGCGGAGCATGAATCTGTGAATTATGGGTCAGTCCATGTGATTTATAAAGTGAATGAAGAGAATTCACTACCTCTGAGATCAATAGAGTTTGGTTAAAAGAATTTATACTATGGTAAGTAAAAAGCATGTCATACTAAACATGTGTTTAAGTAGAAAATCGAGCACCTTTCATCTGCTGTGGCTACCTGTGGACTCTTTAAGTGACTGTGAAGTTGCATCCACACCATTGCCAGTACTAAGGTAGGGAAGTCCATTTTAACTGGGCAATCACCTTGTTAAGGTGGAGGCTACTGAGAAATTTTTATTTAAGTAGCATTCAAGAGTATTTGCCTACTTGTAAATGTAAAATTGATCCCAATTATGTTTTTATATTTAATTAGAAATACTCATCTTCATAAGACATAGATTCATCATTGAAATAAAAATAATAATAGCAATACTTTCAAATTTTATTCTAAGTCTCTTGAAGAGGACTGTTTTCTTATTCTCCACTCTTGGATTTATTACATGGTTTTACTCAATACATAAATATCTATTGAACTTATGACTAAAAGCCATCTTTAGGACATAAAAATATGGGATTATTTTGAAGCTTTAAGATTAGATCATTTTCCTTATAAGTCATTACCCCTGTTTCATCTGCTCTGTGTCAAATGTAGCATTGTGGAGAGGGTAATTTTATGAGGTGGGACATGTACTAGGGAAGACAGATTCTTATCTAGGTCATTATGAAAATATGTTTTGGTTTCCATTTTAGAAATTCAATAGACAATGCAAACTTTGCTTACCCTGTGATTATCTAAGTACTCTGATTTGGGGCTACAGAATTGACAAAATATTGTTGAGATCCCCTTTTTTATATAAAAGATACCAGTGTGATTGGCAACTCTAGATGGTGCTTCTCTACTAAGCTTTGGGGTCATCAGTTCCATGGTGAGTTTTGTGGCCTGTCTTATCATGGTTTCTGCATCCCTTTGGTTCACAGAAGTGGGAGGGTGTGTTTTTTTCTCAATAAATCCTTCTCCGGGCTAAACCTACTTTTTCATTTTCACAGCCAAAACTTTTGTAATAACAATTGTTGTCTGGATCGATTTGAGTCAAATTGACTTTGAGTGAAAATCTTGTGCTTTCTCTAAGGAATAGAGAATCAAAGCCATTTTTTTGTGGAACATTTAAGCAATAGGTTTTCTGTTTTGATGCTAAATTGGACTTAAGTGAATAATCCAAATAGAATTAAAAGAACATGCAAGTATTGCAATCCACAGGAAGAGGATGATAAGTCCACTTCATGCCTTTTTTCTTTGCCCTTTTATTTTCCTTCCCCTCTTTCTTTCTCTCCCCCCTCCCCTTTCTTCTCTTGCTTTCCCATTCCTTTGTTCTTTGTTCTTGGCCTTTTTCTCCTTTTCTTTCATTGAATCAACTTCTCTTTTCTGTTTCTCCCTTCCTTCCCAGTCACTGCCTCAGAGCTTCTGGCCAAGGTTCGTCTGGAATGATGGACAACCTGCCTCTGCAGAGATGGGTCCCATGACTGAATTTTATCAGTCAAGATTCAGAATCAGGACAAAAACAGGAAGGGAAGGTGCAAACAAGTGATCAGGTGCTGGGCACATTCTCAAAAAGATCAAAAGATGAAGGAACAGAGCACAAAGGCAGAAAGAGGAGCCCATTTGTTTTGAGTCCTGTGGAAGTGGCTGGACCACCCTCTTTGGGGATGCAGGCCTAGCCCTTGGTGGGAGGGTGAGTGAAGCCTGGGAGAGGGGTGCAAGTTCAGGATGAGTTCTCCCTCTCACTCTTCTCCTTATTTCATTCCCAAACTTGCTCCTGGTTTCTTTCTTTTCTTCCTCTGTTCTATTTTCTTCAGCAAGATAGCCCTAAATATGGTAGCTATTAAAAATGTTTAGATAGCAGAAAGTACCTGTCACTTCCTTACTTTCTTATTTTTTTTTTATTTCAAGTGGTTATTTCTTTGACATTACGAGTTCACTCACTGGAGAAAGAAAGGTGAAGAAAGACTGTGGAGGCGCGTTTACGTGAAGAGAGAGACTAACAAGCAAACCAATAACGAAAGGGATACATGGTATATGAGAGGCCATCAAAATGCTATGGCAAGACCAGATATCTGCTCGTGGTAAGCTCTCAGTAGGGACAAAGGAAAGGGAATTCCAGGATACAACAAGTCCAGTGACTTCCAAAGAGCTGGAGGACAGACACAGACCTGGCTGGAGGGATCTTAATCACTGGTGCTAGAGGTCCTAAAAAAGAGCCCAAACCTGATTTTTTGTGCAGTGCTGATATAGACTGACTAAGTATGAGTGAAAGAGAAAAAGATACAATGACAGTGATCAGTCAAGTAAATTTTATCTATGGTACAGCTTCTGTTAACATTAGTTATTGCTTATACTATCTCACATATATAAACTTTACCTTTGAGTTTTATCCCAATATAAAAAAGCTCAGATAAGTTACTTTATATACTACCAGACAACTGATAGGTTATACATGAGTTAAAAGTTTATTCTCAGGTACAGTTTGAAAGGTCAGCTTTGCAACAGTTTATGAATTTGGCAAAAAAGGCCTGGGAGGAGAATAAACAACGAAAAGGCTACTACAATAGTCTAGGTCCCATACCCCAGCAACCGAAAAATGGTTGAGGACTTGAACTATGATATAAGGAGGGCAGAGGAAGAGGAAAGAATATATTATCAGGATATTTAGCATATAGATGCTGGTGGAATGTCTTAGTTCATATGGCAGTTATAACAAAATACCTTAGAATTGAGGTCATTTATAAGCAGTACCCATTTACTTCTTACAGTTCTGGAGGTTAGGAAGTCCAATGCTTCCAAAGATCCAGTGTGTGTTCAGGGGCCATTCCTTATAGATGGTGCTTTGTAGTTGTATTCTCACACTGCAAAAGTAGCAAACAAATTCTCCATGGTCACTTTCACAAGGGCACTAATCCCATTCATGAGGGATATAATTGCCTCTCAAAAGTCCCACTTCTTCATACCATCAGCTTGGTATTGAATTTTGGGTAACATACACTTTTGGGGAATCACTAGGTCAAAAGGGTAGACCTAGTGATTATGCTAATGTTGAAATTGAGAGTAAAGAGGAACTGAAATATCAGTAAATATCTTTATGTAGAGATTTATGGGTACAATGCTGTCTTGCTATGCAGTGACCTCCAAGTACATGAATTCTAAATAAATCTCAATTATTTTTACATTCAAACTAGATAAATATTCCTTTATTTGTAATATGTTATTTTTGGTACTTCCTCTAAGAAAAATAGATTTTAAAAATGTGTAGCTTAAAATATGAAATAAACCAATATTATTTTTAAGGTAACTGTAAAATGCAGAAACTAATGTAAATAGGTTTAAACTAGGACAATCACTCATACTTTGGGTATGTAAGGCATGGATTTTACCTCACAGTCATTACTTGCTATTCAGAATTGATCATTGCGTGAATTCCAAATAAACATCTAAGACTCAGAATGCTAAGTAATTTGGCTGAGGATACATTTAATGGTTGGTAGTAATTGATTTTATGTCACTATAACAAAATGCCTGAAGCTGGGTCGTGTATGAACAAAAGGAGTTTATGTATCTCTAAGTTTTGAAGCCTCAAAGTCCAAGATCAAGTGACCTATTAATCCCACCTCTGGTAGATAGCACCACAGCAGGAGCCCATGTGAGAGAGAAGTCACATGGTAAAAGAGGAAGAAACAGATATTCAAAGGCCAAGTTTGTGCTTTTTATAAGAACCTTGCACCCTAATCCAATATGACTAATGTTGGAAGTAACTGGAGTCCTGTGAAAAACTACATTAATCCTTTCCATTTCAAGGGTGATGCCCCTAAGGACCAAAATATATTCCACCAGACCCTGTATCTTGAGGTTCTACCACCTCAACAGCACCATGCTTGAGACCAGTTTTCCAGAACATGAATTTTTGGGGGTGGACACATTCAAACCATACCCAAACTGAAGCAGAGCTGAATTTATTACTATCCCCCCACCTCAAATTTATATGTCCAAACCTCCAGTACCTCAAAATGTGATTGGATTTAAACATTGGATGTATAAAGAAGTGATTAAAAGTTAAAATGAGAATGGATTCTATTCCAAAATGACTAATTTGAACACAGGTAGTTAAAGACCAAGAGAAGACAGCAATATACATCAAGGAGAGAAGCCCTCAGATGAAACCAATGCTACCGACCAACTCCTCTAACTCAGACTTCTAGGTTCCTGGACTATGAGAAAATAAATGTCTTTTGTTTAGGCCATCCAGCAGGTAGTGTTTTGTTTTAGCAGCCCTAGCAAACTAATACAGAACATGACTCCTAGATAGATGGTCTACACTAGACTGGCCTTCTAGCTAGCCTGACTCAAAACAACAACCACCACCACCAAGAAAAAATGACCTCTTTTTACCACAATCTTCAAAGAGCTTTTCCTGAGCCCCTCTGTACTCCCCATCTGGGAGTACTGGATGAATCATCATGGTTCACACTCTCTAATTCAGGTACATAAAATGCCAAGAACTTTCCTTCCAGCAGATGAGCTGCTACTCTAGACTGATTATGATCTCTAAATTTATGATGACAATGATTGGGGCAGAGAGAAAAGTTTAAAAATACTATACTATATTAGGGGAAGAAGAATGGAATTTCATGCTAATGTGCCAAAGCTTTTGAACTCTAACTTCTATAAATGACTGAGAACTTACTCAAAGGCTAAGAATGGTATTCTTGGATTGCTCAACTGATAAAGAGAGAGAAGAGACAGCTTTGTGATACAGACAAAACTTCGCAATGAACTAAAAGAAGAAAGAAACTAGCTAAGTTAACTGTTACCTTAAATCACATCAATTCAGCTAAGCCTGAGGTCCTTCCATGACAGAATGAATGTCATATTTTTTACATAGACACAGGATCTTTGCATTCTTTTATAATGACACAATAGTTTTTCCTAACTGTGAAAGTTGCTAAGCCATTACCCATGGCAATAAAGTCACAAATCAATTTAGTTTATCTGTCCAGAGTTCCTAATGCTTTTCTTTGCAATACATGAACTTCCTATAACCAAGGATTTATGAAACAGAACCATATGTGACCTCTATACTTTCCTCAATTTTAGAACCCTATTCTACTAAAATAATTTTTTAAGAATTATTGGTTGAGAATTAACAGGCAAATCATGTTACATGGATATTTATGAAACATTTTTCACTTTGGTTAAATATCTACTTTCTTTCTTATTAAAGAATTCAGTATAAGGAAAATAATAATATCACCATGTTTCATCCATTTTATTATATATTTGATATCTGACAGTGTTCTTATCCTTTAACAAATTCACAAATTTTATCTTGACTTTTTAAAAATAAATTTATGGTTTTAATTATCTGTTTTTAAAAAAGGATATTTGAGATTGTTGGCGAATTCCTTTCTGTCCCTTCCTTTTCATCCTAAATACCTGGTCTAGGATTGATCTTATCACCTATATCTAGATGGTTACAATAGTCCCTTAATCTGTTCCTTGTTTTATGTCATTTACCCAACACAATCATCCCTACACATTGCTGACAGCTTAATATAATCCCAAACTAGATCGTTGGGTTAACTCCTCTGAACAGAAAACATCCATGGTTTACTATTAACTAGCTACAAGATAAGGTCCAAATTCCTGAGTTATCCATAATTTGTCCTCACCCAACCTTCCAAACTTTCTGGCTTTATCTTTTAACACTCCTCCATTGTGAGCTAGCCAAATTGGTTTCCTGAACTCCTATAAGACTTACTGTCTGTAATATTTCTTCTTATTAATCAAACACAGTTTTCAGGCATCGGTAATCATCTAAGTTCTTTAACTAGATAATCAACATCTTAAATTTTGATTCAATTTCACTATTAGCTTCTTGAGGGTATAGTCAAAGCTATTTGCTTGCCTCTTTTATATCTAATAAAGGTAAATATAATTATTTCTGCTGCTTCCCAGAGACGTTTTTAAGTTTCTTGCAAAAGATACAAACGTGACCAAGGCATAGTTCTTGGTCTTGAATAGTTCACCTCTAGAAGGAAAATGAAAAACTACATAGGTGAATATAATGCAGTATGAAAGTTTTAGTCTGCAGAAATTGACAAAGGACAGCATAAGCAATGCTTATGCAGGGAAGAGATGTTGGGAGTGGGGAGGAGGTTCATATGACCGGAAGTCATGAAATAAAGTTTGAATTGGACCTTAAAGAATTTTTTCCTAGCCACACAGGATAATTTGTGATCAGAACACAGAACACCACTATTTTCACTTTTACATATCTGTCCTTAAGAAACAATTGGAGGAGAAAAAAAAAAAGTCTGAGCAGATTTTTGTTGTTGTTTTGTTTTTAATTTGCTACTTCCAGGAACCTACAGGTTTCTCTAGTATAAAATAATGTTTATGGTTATTTCTCAGATCAGACAACTTCCCCAACCTCTTAGTGGAATTTGAGTTATATACATAACTTTTTGTTAGAATTCTGATTTGGGGGCGGCTAATTCGTTTTCAACCCATGGCTACAGGCAGGTGGCCACTTCTCAAAACACCTCCCTGAATGTTTCTGTGGAGGTTTTTCAGGCTTTTTCAACTCACCGTCTTATGCAAGGAGCTCAGCACAGACTCCTTAAAGAGTTTAAGTTCCATAGACTTAAGCCTATATCTGCCAGCAGGTGGACATTAAAACTCCAACACAGGTTTTGAGACTCCTAAGGGTTACTCAGCTTTAACTTTGACTCAAGTCTCTAATTTTGAGGTTTTTGTTTCTGCATGTGGTTTATTTTCACACACACACATACACACACATACATACATGTACTCACAATTTTTGTTATATTTTATCCAACATTTTTGTGTGCCACATACTGAAAAGAAAGGGTTCCCATGTGTCACAGTGATGGGAAATATTAGGATTTGTTCTAGCCTGGCACCCTGATGCATGCCTGGAATCCCAGCTACTTGGAAGGCTGATACAGAAGGTTGGAAAGTTCAAGGCCAGCCTGGGCCAACTTAGTGAGACCCTGTCTCAAAATTCAAAAATTTGAAAAAGGACTAGGAATGTAGCTCAGTGGTTGAATGCTTGCCTAGCATGCTCAGGATCCTCAGTTCAATTCCTAGACTGGGGAGGAAAAAAAAAGAATTCTTTTAAGTTTATTGCCTTAGGATTATTGTCTAGAACAAAAACATAGGGTTAAATAAAAATTACATTTTAATAGTATAGGACATTGCTGTAGGAGGGAGCTATTAAGAAAAACAACAGGACCATCCTGTCAACACCTTGTTCACAAACAGGAAAGCACCTTGACCTTGATCATTGTTGTGAAGAAATCTTCTATTGCATTCTCTTTCTCCACAGGAACATGACCCCAAAGCTTTCTTGGTTGCTCTAGTAGTGTTTTATCTACACTTAAGTCCACAAAATCTTCTTTACAAAGGTGTGACAATCTTCTGAGGTCATGCAGTTTTCACTGTTTTTCAAGTGTCAGTAACTTTGTTCATAAAGGGCCAGTAACTTTGTTCATAAAGGGCCAGTTGGTAAGTATTTCAAGCCTTGTGGGCATATGCTTTATTGCAACTTTTCTGCTATTCAATTATAGCATGAAAATAGCTACATGCAATGCATAAAAGAATGAGCAGAGATGTGTTCTACTAAAATTTTATTTACAAATATAGGTGGCAGGGTGGATTTAGCAGATGGGTCACTGTTTTCCAACCCTGTTATAATTAAAGAAACAAGGCATACATATCATAATTCTCAGAGAAACAGATTCACTGGGAAATTTCTTTTTCAGAGAGAGAAAGAGAGATTGATATTTACTCGTGGAATTGGCTCACACTATTTTAGGGACTAGTAAGTATGGGCCAGCTGGCAGGCTAGAAATTCAGGTAATAGTTGATGTTTTAGTCTTGAATCCAAAATCCATAGAGCAGGCCAGCCGGCTGGAAATCCAGGCAGTAGTAGATGCTGCGGTCTTGAGGAAAAATTCCTTCTTTCTCTGAGAAATCTCACTTTTACTGGGAACATCCTCAAGAGATTGTATGAGACTCATCCACATATGAAAGGTAATCTTCTCTACTTAAAGTCTACTTAAATTAGCTATAGATGATTTGCACATCTAAAAACATATCTCCAAGGAAGCATCTAGACTGTTGTTTGGCCCAACAACTGAGTACCATAGTCTAGTCAAGCAGATGCGGAATTAACTTCAGAGTATGTACAGTAAAATAAGAGTAGACATAGAAATCACATCATTATGTATTGCAGAATGTATCCAATTAAGTGCTGAAATGCTATGCTAAAGAGTAATGTGTTGAAACAAGGTGATGAATTAAAGTGCTTTAATTTTGAATAAGATTTTAATCATAAAAATGAAAACAATAGCACTTTGAAAACATCTAACATGTGTTGAGCAGTATTCTAAGCTTCTGTTGAGCCCATTCAGTCCTCACAAAAACCTGGTCATATAAGCCTCGCTGTTGTCCCCACCTTGCAAATCACATTGACAGGGTGCTTACACATCACCATAACTGGCCACGTAATTGTAATTTAAGGATATCTTTGGCATGCAGTGCTCTAGTTTATTAAAAGCTTTCATTGAAAAGATGACACAAAGCAAATACATAAAAGGACTTTTTAAATCCTGGGAGTTTTAAAGTTATTTGCATTTATAAGAATATAAAGTGTAAGAGGGGGAGTGACATTTTCTGAGCACCTAGTAGGAATTGAGATAGTTATTCACATTATCCTAGTCCTCAAACTACCCAGGGAGGGGTATAAGCTCCAATAAGAGATGTCGCTTAATGGATCTCAAACTGCCACAAAGTTTTCACATGAAGGAATTACTAAATACATTTCTATAAAACTCATGTTCAGCCCCCTCTATTTCACTGCCTTGTATTAAAGTGCAAATAGGTCCTCAAGAATTTCAGGATTATTCTACAAAAAAGGAATCCACCAGCATGTGAGTTCAGCAGGGCAGCACAGCCACAGCTGACACCTATTGGCCTCTTTCCATGTGCCAAGCAGGAGAGGGGCATTCTACACGCTTGACCTCACCAGATCTTTTCAACCAGCCCATGAAATCCGGGGTATTATTATGCCCATTTTGCATGGGTGGCAAGTATGACTTGATGCAATTAAGGAGCTTTCTCAAGGACACATGTGAGCAAGTGGTTGTGCCAGACCCTGAAAGTACTGAGCATTAATACCCTCTGCTACCAGAGATCTGTTACCCTAAGTCACCATCCTATCCTCAAATATTCCCCCAAGATGCTATCTGAGGAAATATGTCTTCCTCATTCCAAGAGCATCGTATTTCCTGTGAGTCTCTGCTACACTGTGGGAAACACACTTCTCTCTATGGAGAGAAAAATGGAGTGGTCCAGGTGTCCCCAGAGGACAGAGGGATGGAGATAGCATATCTGGGAGTATGACAGCATTCTCCTTTTCACATTATTATTGTTACCATTATTCGTACTGTTCACAAATGGATGCTTCAGTTCCACTTGAAGAGGATGAGGCAAGAGAAGGGTATTCAGTGAAAAGAGTTACAAAGAGTCAGGGTTGAATCAGGGATAATAGCAATCTACCCCACAAGAACAATTAAGGGACAAAGATACTAAGTTGTGTTTTGAAGATGAAAAGAATATATCTAACGCATGTTATTTTATGATGAGGCCAGAGTACAGCCTCTGCCCCTTCTCAGAGAGCCCAACCACTGAGTTGCCTTCTACATCCACCAGACCATTCTGGGGACTAAAATTAATCATCCAAAGGAGGAGATTAGAAAGTACGGGGTAAAGAAATCTTCCAGGACATAACTTTCCCATTTAAAGTTATTTTATTTACTTATTTGTTTATTTGTGCCACAGATGTTTCACCTTACAATTCACATAGGAGAAAATTCCCAATGAGGAAAAAAAAATAATTTGAGAGTCAGGAACAAATTGGAACCGACACTGATCTCAATAGCAGGCACTGGCAGGGGGTGAAATTATTTTTCAAACACTTTTGCCTCTCCTGGTAAAGTAGTTAGTGTTGTATTTTCATGCTAGAAGGAAAAAGTGATGAAAAGTTTTTAAACCCAAAGAAACAAAACCCTTGATTTGTGTCCAGACTTTTTTTTTTTTTTGCAAAACAAGATCCCATATGGCCAGTGCTGGTCTTAGTAGGTCTGAAACAAATTGGATGATACGCCTTTTAAAGGTGGCTTTTCTTTACCCCTGCCCCCCATTTCTGTCAAGATTTTGCTGCTTGGTGTGTTTATAGGTCTTGCTCTGGGCATTTAGCTGAGTGGGAGGAGCAATGTTGTCTCTGGTTTCAAACTCACAGATTTCCAGTCTGGCTATATAGGTAGGGGTGTGTGTATGTGTGTGTGGTGTGTGGGTGTACATGCACATGTTAGCAATGGTGTTCATTTGATGAGTAAGGGTAGAGGAGGAACAAGGTAAAAACACATCCACCGGATGCACTGACCACTACCCTGCCCCATGTTGGACCATGCCAAGCCACAACCAAGCTCTTCACACCAGGCTACATTTTAAATGGCTTTTGTTGTGCTACAGAACAAACTGAGGACTCTTATCAGTTTTCTGCCTGCTTGGACCTTAAAGGTCAGCAATTCCAATCCCAAGCTTAGTAGCAGTCTTTCTTGAAGGGGAGAATTCTAGAGCAGCATAAACAGAGAATATTTTCAGCAAGTTTGTTGCTTGTGCCCTCCCAAGTTCAAAGAGAAACCTCTGTCTCATTAAAATGACTCCTGGCTTTGCCTGGGGAAATTTCAGTCTTCAACAGTTAACTTTTCTGGAGTTATAACTTTTATGCATTTCTCTTTTTATTGGGTAGACATTATGATTGGTTTTACAAGCAAAATAAACAGCTTAGGAACAAATGAAAGACTTTTTTTTAATTCCTCTTTTAACTGTAAATTTAAAAGCTTGAAATGAATTTGGCAAATAACTCATAATGCTGAGGAGAGCTGTGGCTGAAAGGCAAGATTTCCAAAAATTCTTGAAAATCCAAGTAATACCAGGAATAAATTCCAATTTCAACTTGTTGAGCCGTGTGTCTCTCAGAACACTTTTTCTTCTCTCTTAAAACAAAAAAAAAAAAAAAAGAAAGAAAGAAAGGAAAAGAAAGAATAAAAAAAAATCACAGAACCTCTGCTGGGCTGCCCTTTGACAGAATGCAAAGCTGGGCTCTGATGGACCTGGGTTCAGCAGGTCTGACACAGCCCCAGGGAGCAGGCAAACATGTGGTTCCCAGTGAGTTGAGGAAATTCACTCCCACAAGTAGGAGTCAAGGCCTCTGGAAATGTACTTCAAGGTCAGGACATAGAAAGTTGTTCTTTTATATGTCTCATATTTATTTTTTCTTTTTCTTAAGGTTAACCTTGAATGTTGGACCTGACTGATGAACTTATTTTGACCTTCTAAATAATCTTGAATTATGTAAAATTGATCACAAAAAAATTAATATGCACCAGGCAGATGGCACTAGAATGTTCTTTCATTAAAGGACCAATTAAAATTTCATTCTTTGGGGTTAGGGGGAGCAACTCAGGGGTAGAGCAAGTACTTAGTATGTGTGAGGCCCTGTTTTTAATACCCATCACTAAAATTTGATCAATAAATAATGCATTTTCTGCATTAAAAAGTTTTCCTTAACTTCTTTCCATCCAAATTATCTATTGCATCCTTCTGTTAATTGTCACTGCTCATTGAATAACACTGTGTGTCAGGCATCACAACAGTACCTGCCTTTTACGTACTTGACTTTTAATTCTCCAAAACCAAGTTCATGTTACCTGACGATAAAGAAACTGAGGCCTCTAGGTTCAGCCACTTCCTGAGTGGTCAATGATGCAGTAGATTTTTGAACCTAGATTTGCCTACCTTTGTTACCTGTGCTTTTCTGACCTGGTTCCAATGTATAATCATATAGCATTACTAGTTTCTAGGTAGCATTACAACTCATTAGTCAGCTCTTTCAGAATAGGAAACTGGTTTTATTATTCTCTAAGCAGTATTTAGCAAGAATGCCTGGCAGTTCTTTCAATGATTTTTTTTTAATAAGTGTATAACCTTGGTGTTATAAACTAGTGGAACAATTCTATTTTTGCTAAAATGATATAGTAGGGTCTGAGAGATGGACTTCTAACAAAAGGCACATGATTGGACAGCTGGCACATGACAATTCATGTGATAAACACCATCTTTTTTAGTAACAATAGTAATAATCACCACCACCTTTAATTGGGTAAGTTTCTGTTGCAAATCATTTTTCACTAAGTGCTTTACATTCATTCTCACAAATTTACATTCATTTTCACAATTTAACCTTAGAATAATTATGAGGGGTTCCAGGGAATTTTTATTCCCCATATTGCTGTTGAGGGAAGGAGACTCAGAAAAATAAAATAACTTGCCTAAAGTCATTCAGTCTAAAACAACAAACAAACAAAACTCACCATGCTCTGAACATTCACATGAATCCCACTTTATTTAGTGCATCTGATCCTCACTAAAATATTATGGCAGTTTAATTATAGCATGGGACAGAAGCAAGATTGAGAATCAATTTTACATAAAATCTTATATAAAAATATAAACAAAGCTTGAAAAATATAAAAAGCAGAAAGAACCACCTGGTCAGGATAGAGGACATGGCCAGACTAATCCAGGAGAATAAATGGGGTAAGTAGACCATGCTACATTTCTTCATGCTTTGCTGTATTTTTCTGCTTTGGTGTACTATTGTACTATTCTGCTTTTGTGACTATTGGGCCTGAAATATTGACATACTGAGGAAAAGAAATCATATAGGAACAGCAGGACTTCCACAGCATCCTGATATCACTCTTTTAGTTCCCAGAAGAGTAGCACTCATTTATGTGTCAGAAACATTCACACGAATCAGTGTGATAGGGTAGACACTGACCACAAGAAAATGAATGATACAGAATTGTCTTTTTAAAAAATAAAATTTAGGTATGACTTACAGCCACCAGAAATATAAAAAAGGTAATGCACGGAGAAAGTGTGTTAGATTTCTGTCACAGTGACAAAAATGCCTGAGAAAATCAACCTATAAGGAGGAAAGGTTTATTTTGGCTCATGGTTTCAGAGATTTCAGTCCCTGGTGGCATGCCACCTTGCTCTGAGCTTTCAGCAGCACTGTACATGGTAGGAATGGATGGTGGAAGAGCTCCTTTCATCTCCTGGTGGTTAGGAAGCAAAAAGAAAGAAGAAGAATGGCCCAAAATCCCAATATCCCCTTTTTGGTAACCCCACCAAGTTAGGACTTCCCTCCGCTAGGCCCCACCTCCTAAAAGTCCCATAACTGTTCAGTAGCACCACAGGCTGGGGACCAAATTTTTAACACGTGGGTCTTTGGGGGACATTTAAGATCTAAACCATCACAGAAGTGCATCAATAAGTCCTGTACTTTCACAGTAAATGTTTCATTTTTCAAATAGAAGTTAGTGTTGATATTGTTTTGATCCAAAGAGTTATTTAAGAGTATTACTAGAATACTAAAAACTAAGTCCTTGTGGTTTCTATTCTCATTCCTTGGGACTTTAAGGTGTAGGAATCAGTGACCAACATGGGCTTTTAGGAGATGTGGCTAAACTGGCACACTGGAATCCATCATTTAAGAACTTAGTGAGTGTCTGGAGAGGCTGAGGCAGGAGGTTCAGGAGTTCAAGCCAGCCTCCGCAACTTAGGAAAAACCTGACTCAAAATAAAATAGAAAAAGGGATGCAGACGTGGTTCAGTGGTTAAGCGCCTGTGGGTTCAATCCGTAGTGTGTGTGTGTGTGTGTGTGTGTGTGTGTGTAAAAGGAATAGAAATCATTCTATTTGTAGACCATTAATTTGAATGTTTCTTACTTTCTCACTACACTGGCTTCTACTGTTGATGACTCATTAATGATTGTCAATCTTTTGGCTTAACATGAAAATCAGGACTACTTTGTAAGTCCAACCTGGAATTATACCCACTCCTTCAATGGCAGTGAGGTAGTTCACAGCAGTTATTAAGAGCTTGGTGTATATAAACCTTAATAGACTGTCAGATCCAGCTTTGCTACCTATTGGCCCCTTGAATTCAGGCTGATCACTTAAAAACTTTGGCTTATTTTTCTTCTCTTTTGCAAAACGCCATGTAAGGTTTCAAACCTTACATAGGTTGTGTGCAACTGGCCAAATGCCAGTAATGACATGATTGTTGTGTAAATTACAAACTATTATACACACACACATACACACACACACACAAAATGACGTCTTCTTAAGGGGCTAACAAATAAATCCATGGCTATTATGTTTTGCGTCTTTAATTATGAACTTATATGATATCATTAAGGGAAAATGAACATAGGCATAACTAAAACATAGTCCCAGAGTATAGTATAATTTACATCTGAACATTAATAATAATGAATTGAATTTTATAAACACAACATTTTAAAATAGGCAGTTAAATATGATGAAGAAATAATTTTAAATTTACATTATTTTGAGGTAAAAATGAATATATCAAATTTTATATAGCTTATGAATGCAGCACTTTAAAAGTTTATATATATCTATATTTATCTATCTATCTATATTTATATAAGCAATTTGGAATACTTTAATTTTAATTGACATTAATTGTGTATATTTGGGGGGCATTATGTGATATTTCAATACAGCTATATAATGTGTAATGATCAAATCAGGGTAACAGGCATATTCATCCATTTAAACATCATTTTCTTGATTCAAAATCCTCTCTTCTAGATATTTTTAAAAATTCTATATCAATTTGATTTTTAAAAAAAATATTGAAGATTAAATAAAGTTACTTTCAGCTGGGTGTGGTGGCACATGCCTATAATCTCCATTGGCTCTGGAGACTGAGGCAGAAGGATCATGGGTTCAAAGCCAGCCTCAGCAAAATTAAGGCACTGAGCAACTCTGTGAGACCCTGCCTCTAAATAAAATAGAAAATAGGGCTGGGGATGTGGCTGAGTGGTCAAGTCCCCCTGAGTTCAATCCCTGGCACCCCCCTCCAAAAAAAAGATTAAACAAAGATGTTTTCAATTAAAAACTACAAGTTCTGTGATATTTTAATTACCATCATATTCTATTGGCATTGCTCTATAATCAATTTTTTGTTTCATGGCACATGCATGAGACTTCATTTACTAAAATTATATCCACTTTTGATATTCTGACCAGTATTTTTCAAGTTAAAAAATTCCTTTCGGATTTCCTGTTTCAACACAAATTACTAGATGACTACATGCCATACCTTTGAATTCAAATCTTGGCTTATGACTTGTTTCTCAAGGATAACTTGGCCTTCATTGTTTGATATCTTATAAAACACAGTATGCGCGTGTTTTGTGGTTAACTTAATATCTACAAATAAAAAAAATGCATTTGGCTCTGTAAAGTATTCTGGTAAAAAGAATCTCGTGAACTAAACTCTTGCTCTCTCAAAATACAACTTTAATGTTTCCCTAAATGAGAAACGTATTGCGGGGGGCGGGGGGTATTATATGGAATTGCAGTTATATAATTTCTGCTGCCATCACTGCAACAGAATAAATACCTTTTGTAATTGAAAGGCATTCTTGTAATGCTGGGGCTAAATGGAATAAGAAATTAAATGATCACTTCTTGAAGATATAATTGTTTGCTCTGGGGGAGGGAAAAACCTTTTGACTGAGAGTGGAGAAAGAGGAAAGTCTTCATAGATAATTTGTTTTCATCACTCCTTCCAATGCCAGCTGCAAATCTTGAATAATAAGTCAAGTGCAATTTCATGAAGGTACGTCAAATGACATTTTATTCTTTTTTAGATCTAGAGAAATGATTTTAAGGATGAGGAATGGGTGATTCAAGCAAACAGATTAAAAATAGAACATTACCTAAACGTTGAGTAATTCAAATTTAAAAAGCACACAGACATTCACATGTAAAACTAAAGTTTTTGGCTATTGAGAAGAAAGGTTGTGACCTGGCTTTAAGTCTGTCTCCATTCTTGACCTCCTTTCTTTTAGTTCAAAGAGATTAAATCCATTTTCCTGGGCCAGTCATGGATGAGAACATCATGGACATTTTGGCTTTGAGATAGAGAAGGAAGAGATGGAGAAAAGGGACTATGAGCCAATGGGTCTTTTCCATTCCTGTAGCCTGGGCTTCTGCCATTGCATCCCACACAACCCAAACTCCAGCCACATGGGCTCTCTTGCCATTCCCCAAACACACCACACACTTTACTAAGTAGGGCTTTGCACATACTGTTCTTTCTGCTCTAATACCACCACCCGCATTTCTGTTTTGCAAACTCCTACTCATCTATCAGGAGGTCTCACCCACTCTGTGAAACCTACCCCAACTCACAAACAGAGCTAGTCGGTCTTTCCTGTCAGCTTTCATACCACTCTGTTTATTCCCACACTTAGTCTATTTAATTGAAATGTGTCTTTTTGAACTTCTCTTCTCCCTACTCTCAGCTCTGGACTTGTAAGGCAAAGGAGCTGAGCCTTCTGATCTTTTTTGTCCGGTTCTTTACAGATGGCTAATAAAGGCCCTTGAAGAAAGATCCGTACACTCGCACTCTGGCTACACAGATGGTGATGTAGAAACAGAGACAGAGACAGAAGTGAGATAGAGATGGAGACAGAAATTACCCTTCCTATGCCTAAGGGGAAAGGCTCAGAACAGGGTGGCACAGGATCTTTCTATGCATGCTTACTCTGAAATCTATAATTGGGATAAGTAGAAAAAAGGAATGGTAACTCAATTTGCAATTATACTGTGTGGCACATTGGGGTTGGGGGAAGAGAATAGCAATGTCCCCCAAGTACTTACGGATAATTTATTTGAATTTAATTTGTTGTCTTCACAACTGAGTTCTAAATACCAAGTAGGATATATCAAGCATATGTTTGAATAAAGTGTAAATAAAATTGTCTCAAACAAAGGAAAAGCTCTTCATTGTCAAATGAAGTGGCAGAGATCTCTATTATATTAAAGTGTATGGAAATGGAATCTTCATACAATCATGTCAAATATACATTCCAGAAAGAGGTTGGACTTCAGAAATAAGAAATATAGGAAAACAGGGCTGGGGATATAGCTAAGTGGTTAGAGTGCTTGCTTTGTATGCACAAAGCCCTGGGTTCAATCCCCAGCACCACCAAAAAGAAAAAATAATCAGGAAAATAATCTAAAATACTCCTCCTCCTTTGCGTGAATCCACCTGCTAGACATAGCCACAAGTGAAGAAATGAAAGTTAGGCAGTCCTTTCTTGTGCACAGTTCAAACACATGGTGTAAAAAGATCAGACTTATTAGGTACTGTTATGTTTGGGAATGCCTTTAAGAATGAAAAATTAAGATATAATCAACACTCAACACCAATGCACCAAAGAACATAATCCAGATGAGCTAATCTGCAAAACTGGAATAAAAATGAGCTAATGCTGTTTAGGGGATTGTATGTAAAATATGGCAAGACATCAATAACAATTGAAAGGAGGAAGAGGAAAATGCTGCTCAGCTGCTAACAATAAAGAAGCAGCAAATTTGCAAAATGCATTAACTGTTTCAGTAACTGGTAGCACAGTGTAGTTAACCTCTAAGACTTCACACAGCCATCAGGAGTACTGACCAGATATATCATACATCTTTGTTTCTGGGCCATGTTTAGTAGGATTTCTCCTCCCTTATTTTTTACTTTCCTTGGCGATAGGGGCATGGAGGAAGAGGAGCAGGGGACAGACAATGTGCTTGCCTTTCTCTTATTCTCCCTGCAGCTGGCTCAGGAATGCCATCTCCAACTTGACAAAGAGGCATGTGCAATGCTATTCAAGCTGGTAGTTGAACTGACAACACATTTTCTATATCACTCAAAACATTAAAGAAGAAAAACGCTGTCGTGAATGTAAAAAAACAAAATCAATTAAAAAAAATATTTAAAACAAAAATGTTCAATAACCTAGCATTCATTTGTAAAAGCATTAAGTTGGCTTTACCAGCTGAGAAATTGAATTTGTGAGCTGTGAAATGTCAGAGCTGACCCCTGGGGGTTTTTGAGGTGGGATGATGTGGTGAAGGGCAGGTTTTAGGTCATGTTTTATACAAGAAGTTTAATTGTCCTGGCTAGGAAGTAAAAGTGACTCATTGAACTGAAGTGGTCTCTATCTCCCAATACAGATTTCAAATGGGGGAGGATAGCAGCAGAGCAATAATATCTTTAAAAGAATTGGGCTAGTTCACTTCAGTCATTTAACTACTTCCATCCAGATTCATTTGTTTTGGACACAAAAATTGACATCAAGCCAATGATAGCAAAAAACAGCAGTGTCTTTGCTGCCCCTTTTGAACCCACACAAACCTTTTCGCTGTGTTTAAGCCAGGGTTTTTTTTTTTTCTTTTTCTTCTTCTTCTTCTTCTTTTTTTTTTTTTTTTTTTTTTTTGGCCAAGGAAAATTACATGTTCTTCAGCCTTTTCCAAGATTTTATTGAAGTACATTAAATAGTTTATGACTGTAAAGAATTGTAAAGTCATCATGACACCAAGTTCGTGGGATGGTATTTTCCAGTTGTGTTTTGATTATTCTCTCAGAAATTTTCGTCCCACTCAGAGATGAGTATTTTCAGTTTGACTTCAGGAAATTATTCATGGTGATTTCTTATCTATAAGGCTTAGATGCTGGGTTTAACTCACTTTGAAGGCCTTTGAATTTGCTTGGGTTCTCTAACCACAGCATTTTCTACTCACCTGCCAATCTCCTTAGCCACTCTCCTTTGGCCACTGATAATACTAAACTTCAAGCCCATGTTTAAGTTATCTCCTTATTGTTCAATCAACCTTGGTTCTCTGAAGAAAATTTTACTCCAATGAACATGTTGACATTTGTTTAGAGTAACCACTATCTCTTCAATCTCCTTCCTCAATGGAGTAATCAGAGTGTTCAAATGCAAACTGAAGCAGGTATTCTCAAGGAAGAAGATATCAGAGATAACGGCCCTGGACAATTAAAGTACCTACCAAAGGGAAAACAGGAGCTAACTAGGGGGGTTGGAGAAGTGTTACACCCAGAGTGGGGATATACCAAATCTGTGCTGGGAGATTGATAATGTATAAGTTAAGAGAATCCTCATAAAAGATAATACCAAAAAGCTATACCAAAGGGAGGTTATAAAGGATCTCAAATTGCTAGGCCAAGAAGATTGGATTTGATTCTACCATAATGATAAAATTAATTAAAATATGACAGATTCTTTTTTTTTTAATAGTCTAAAAATTTAGGGCACCATTTTGATTGTCCAGCTCCAAGGCAGAGTGATAGGAGTAGAAAGAGGTCAAATTTGCTAAAACAAATCCTGGAGGTAGAAGTAACAGAATTTGGTCATGAATTAAAATAAGGAATAATGAAGTAGCTGAAAGAATCAAATATCTGTCAATCTTTTATAGCAGTAAAGTAAAAAATAATGGGTTCTTTTTGGGTTGAGATGAACTCAGGGCATCTGTAGATCACTCATGTGGACCCTGATGAAGGCAGATGAAACATGAACCCAGAGACTCTGGAAAGGACAAGGGGAGGGGGGCAGAGTCCAAAATCAGCATTGTGAATCTGATTGTGGAAGTCTAAGAGAATGTGAGCTCCAGACCAGGAATAGGTGATGTAGATAGACACTTCTAGTCAAGCAACACCAATGGAAAAGATGCAGCTACTTCTGATTTCCCCTGAAATACCACCACAATGATAATAAATGGATTAAAAAGAAACCCTCCAAGGCAAACTAAAACAGTTGAGAAGAGCAAATGTGATATATCAATGACATACAAAAAGCTAGAAATCAGAGGAACATAAGAGGTACCTGATGTGACATTCTAGGGAAAAAACAAACAAACAAACAAAGGTAACAGTATGTTTTAAAAAGCCAAAACTAGAGCCAAATTTCATAATGTTATGAAAAATTCAAGAATTGTAGGTGGCTGGGCCCATTGAAGGTGGAAGATGTCAATCAGTCCAAATACAGAGGGACTGTTTTAGATTCTGAAAAATAAAAAACCTATTAAATCTTTATGTCTTTTCCTCACGTCCATATAGGCCAGAGACTTACTTACCTCCTGCCCAAGGAGGTGGTAGGCTACATGTTGACTCTCCAGAATGGTCAAAGCTAGGAAACTCCAGACTCCAGGGATCCAGGAAGTGCTAGAACAGGAGTCATTCCCAAAACAAGAAGCCATGTGAAAACCCACTAATAAATGGGCAGAAGCCAAGCTGCTGTCCCTACTCAGGTTTCAGAATACTGCTGGCAATGCCTACCGTACATACCCAGCTAGATGTTAGATGATTCCTTTGGGGTAAAGTATTGCCCAAGAGATGAGACCCATGATTGGCAACACTCTGCTTTCTGAATTAATTATGTCACCATCAACAACAGCACTTTGCTGTTTACTTGTATAGTGAAGCCACCCCTGGACAAAAGCCCTTTGCTAGTCTCCTTTTTTGAAGCGTTGAAATATATCACATAAAAATACAAATCATTAGCATTCAGTTCAGTAAACAATGACAAAGGAAATCTTACAATCACCACATCCTCACCATTAATTCATATGCCAATAGTCTTTTTAGTGCCTCACCTTTAGATACAAATGGCCAAAGATCATTATACATGTAAAGAAAGAATTTAACACAAAAAAACTACGATTGTGTATATGTGTGTGTATGTTACTTTATATATATATATATATATATATATATATATGTGTGTGTGTGTGTGTGTGTGTGTGTGTGTTTGTGTGTGTGTATACAAACATAATTTTCTATTAACCATGAAACCAGAACAGAATGGAACAAATAAGAACATTAAGAAAATCAAAAAGATTGACCTTGGTAATGTAATAGAAGAAATAAAAGTTATCATAGAAGAATTAGAAATCAGATTAGTAGACCTGTAAGAAAGTAGAGCAAACAGCAGCTCAAAAGTGAGAAATACAAATTGGAAAATGAGAAGATAAATCATCTCCAAAACCAGTATATCACCAATAAAAAATTAAGAAATGAAGATTCAAAAGAAACAATGACAAGGAAAAAAAAATCAAGAAAATTTCCTAAAATCCAAGAACATGAAGTTCTAAATATAAAGAGATTATCACAAGTTCAAGAGACAAAGGAAAACAGATTCAGACTAAGGCACACTATTGCAGAATTTACAAACACTATGCACAAAGACACATTTGAAAGCATCCAGAGAAGAAAAACAAAAGAGTTCTCATAAAGGATTTGAGAACTGAAATAGAATCCGTCTCCTCAAAAGCAACAACAGAAACTAGAAAAAAAAATGGAGAAACAAATTCCAAACCCAAGGGGCAATATTTTCCAACTGGCAGTTCTTGATTATGCTAAACTCTCAGGTCACAGAGTATGTTAGAAACAAGTTTTCAACATGATGGTTAAGGGATTTCTCTCTCCCATACCCCTTTCCCTGCAATTGTTGGAGGAGATGATTCAACAATAGAAATAGTAGCCACTTCTCACACAATTCTTTTTGCCATGAACTTTTCTAAATGCTTTACATAGTTCATTTATTCACTACAGCCTATTTTGATACAAATATTACTATCCCATATTATAGATTAGAGAATTTGAGACACAAGAAACTAAGCAATACGGCCAAAGTACAAAACCTGTTAAGGAAGTCGGCCCAGGAACTCTGTCTCCAGAGTTTATGCTCTGCAACAAAATGAAGGAGAAGATTCCAGGAGATACTCACAGGAGAATCAGGGAACTGGAATTCAGCACAACTGAGAGACAAGGAGGATTCCTGTTGATGGAGATGAGAGAATAACAGTTGTGTAGCAGTACATGATCCACAAAGACCCAGATGGCTAATCAGAGTCAAAGGAAGCATTATAGTGATTGTCAAAGAGCACAAAAAGGGAGACACATTCACATGTGGGGGCCCTAAAGCCATGAGCCACAGCTGTCCCGGTCCCCTTCCCCTTCTGGCTTTGCTATGACTACATCTGGGTTCAGAAGCTAACATGGGGAAGCTGTTACATTTTGAGTCTCTCAATCTACACACCTTGTTTGTCACATAGTCATAATTTGACTATATGACTAATTCCCATTGCTCAATGCAGCTGTAGCCCATCAATCTACAAGCTGCAGGTTTATTTATAATGAAAATTCTAGGTACCTCCTTTTGAAAGCATTCCTAGGTGGTGAATCAATGCATAGGGATTGCTGCAGAACCCCTATAGATCTTTTAGCTATATTTATATTTCAGGCATGATTCAAGGTGTATATTTCAAAGGTCAAGCTTGCCTCAGGTGTCCCCAAGGAGGGGAGGTGAAAGTAATAGATTTGCTGTTAACACTTTCCTTCCCAGTGAACCTCAAGGACAACCCAGTGCAAACTGGAAGAGGACTAAGGAAAATAATGCAACCAAATAGTTACTTGATTTGTTGGAACATATTGTAAGAAGATTTAAGTTTCTGGTGGGGAATTTGGTATTCAATTAGAACATACCGTTCTATGTTGTAGTAGTAAAATATGTGATAAAATTTGTGAGGTAACCATGTTTGGAAGATGAAAGGTGAAGAAATATGTGTATAAAAGGAGTAGAGAAATCTAATGTATCATTTTTCATAGTAGAGACCCAATAGGTTACAACAGGAAAAAAAAGAAAAAAAAATAACAACAAAATCCCAGATTAATGGTCATGCACAGAAACAGGCTTGTTATTTAAAAATATAGAGATAAATACCATAGGAACCATCTAAAAGAGTTGAAAGTGATTTCCTCCAATAAGCAGTATCCAGGATATTTGAGAGACACAAAAAACTGTTCTTTTCCATTATGAGACTTACAAGACCATTTTTCTTAACATATGTCTAAACATGACTTTGATAATTTGGGGTGGGGTACTGGGGATTGAATCCAGAGTCTTGTATTGTTGGCTACAGCCCCGACCCCTAAATTTTTTTTGTTTTTATTTGTGAATAACTGTTGTCATAAACATTTTATAAAATACATACAACAGAACTAAGAAATGATAGAATTGAAGTAAGAATACTGCTAGTATGAAGGAGAATTTAGGACTAAAGAATAATGCAACCCAAATTATAAGAGGCTGAGAAATGAATAGGAGATATGGAAATGAAAAGCCAGTCATATAGATAATTGTTAATTTTTTTATGAGAAAGAGATTTTAAAAGAGGAAAGAGCTTCTAATTTGCAAACTATGAAAAAGATAATCTTTAATGATATAGAAGACTAACATATGTTATTCCTGGAATAAAAAAAGAGCAAAAATGTTAAAAATTCACAAAAAGGGTATTATTTTTTTAATCAAGATAACAAAGTAGTGGTTTCACAGCATCCAGATACAGTCACAATTCATTCACTCAGGCTTATGGTGCTGTTGCTAGGTTCAAAGTTGAAGGGCAGGATGGGTGTAAAATACAGATGAGAATAAAGTGCCCTCTCTGACCTCCAAGTGCTCATGATGTGAATAATCACTTACAACCCAATGGAGGCAGAGGAAGTCTAAAATGCATCTTTGCACTCAGGAAGCAGCCAATGATTTTCTCTTTGATACACAGGGGCATGGGATCACAAGGAATTGGGAACGCTGCATTGGATCAGGCCACTGTCTGCCTGGTATTTGTTTTAATGCTAGAAATGAGTTATTGGAGAATGTAAAAGTTGCTCTCCATGCAGTCATCATCAAAGGTTAGGAATGTGCCCAGAATAGTCTATGCTTCCCTTCTCAGGCCACTCTTTTCACTTCTGCCCAGTGTTTCTTTTCTCCACCCTAAACTATTCCTGGCATCAAGGAAAATCAGTGCTGGTGGATTTGCAGCCAGAATCATCATTTTCCTTGCAGAAAATGAAAAGTGGTGTAGGCAGCCTTTTCAGAGAATTACTATAGTGTAGAAAGGATACCTATTCTAGAATGTGAAGCAAATACTCAGTTTTGGAGTATATATTCTTGGTTTTTATAATACTTATGTCATGACTTCAGTTGTCATCTCTCTGCTGGTGTCCCTTAGTTCCCAATGTGCCCTGGAATCTTGCAAACTCCACCTAGATCTATAACAATGCATTCACTATCTCTGAGGTAGTGGTCCTCACAGCTTGTTTCTGTTTTTTGTTGTTCACTTTATTGATGAATCAATCCCCTCTTAGTAAACACATGAGCCCATCTTGCAGGATGACTACTTGATACAAAAAAATGATTCAGGGAGCCCCTGAGTTCTGCCATGTGAAAGAATTATAGACCCAGATTTGAACATTATAGATGTAGGTAAGGGAAGAAGAAGGAGCAGAAGGAGGAGGAAAAAGAAGAGGAGGCATCTAGGCAAATAGAGCATTATTTAAGAATGTAGGCCTGTGCAGTGGCACACAAGTATAATCCCAGTGGCTCAGGAGGCTGAGGCGGGAGGATTGGGAGTTCAAAGCCAGCAAAAGCGAGGTGATAAGCAATTCAGAGAGACCCTGTCTCTAAATAAAATACAAAATGTGGCTCAGTGATTGACTGCCCCTGAGTTCAATCCTATGTACCACCCCCCCAAAAAAAAAAGAAAAGAAAAGGAAAAAGAATGTAGAAGTTACCAGAGAGGTATCATAATAAATGGTCTAAGCTGGGGTTCAGCAAACTTTTTCTGTAAAGGCTCAGAAAGCAACTATTCTCATCTTTGCACACCATAAATCAGTGCAGCATCTCAACTTTGCCCTGTAGCAGGAAATCAACCATATATAAACAAATAGGTGTGGCTGTATTCCAATGAAACTTTATTTATTTTGCATATTTTATTTGCATATAATTTTGTCATAAAATATTATTTTCTTTTGATTTTTATCAAATCAACATGTTATGTAAAACTCATTCTTAGCTCATAGGCTGCAAAAAAAAGTACTCAGTAATCTGGGTTCAGACTCTGGGCCACAGTTTGCCAACTCCTAGCTAAACAGAGGCAAGCCTAGAGAAGTAACAAAATGAAATCAAGAAGAAGTAAGCAAAAAGACACAGGAGAGAGAAGGCAAGGGCTAGTCAGATGGAACTGAGCCCATGAGTGATGAGCACATGTATTTCCTTCATGGGGACCTTGACTGAGGAGTGCTAAATAATAGAAAACATGGCTTCAAATGAGTAGTTTAATGGGCACATTATATTATACTTTCAGTAAATTTTAAAAAATATAAAAATTGCCAAAGTGTTGTCATATATCTATTTTCTGGCAAATATTTAGTGATTATAATGAAAGGCTATATTTTACTTGAACAACTACTAATGGCTTGTGAAAAGTCTGTTTTCTGTTTATGCTTTGGGCCTAGGGTGGAGTTTTAAATATTCTACAAAATGTTATTTTTCCTCTGTGTCTCAGAAAAACCATAATTTATTTATTTTTAAAAGAGGAGAACTTAAAATTCCTAGTTTCAAAATTTGAAAGACATTTACACTGTCAGTCCAAAGATCCATTGCTGAGCTGCCAGGTAAAAGTAGATAAAAGTAATACAACTATCTAAAATCAAGTTTTCAAAAATATGTAAATTAATAAAACTCTTGAAAAATAGTTAAAATAAATGCATAGCTTATTTAAAAAATGCAAGAATTTCTTCTATAAAGTCATAACAAGTTTTAAAATATGCAATGGTGGAAACATATGATTAATAAAGTTCTCTAAACATTTTAATGCTTTCTGTTTAACATTTTTTCCTATGTTCAAATATCTAGAGAGATCTGTGGCAGGAAGGAAAAGATGCTTTAAGGAGAAAGAGCTCTAGAAAAAAAAGGGTACTACTTTCTGCCCCAGAAAAAAAGGTGTCACTTTCTCTTGTTGCAGAGCACTAACACGTTTGAGCCAGGTAACTGGTTTTACCATCTATTATCTTAGCTCCCTTAGTGATGTAGTCTCTTTAAATCTAAAGCCTTTGTTGAATGATAGGATTTAGATGAAATCATCAATTGCTCACCCTCTCTCATTTTATATGCCAATACTTTGTGGGGGATGGTGAAATTAAAACAATGATCTGTATATTTGTGTATCTCCAAAGTTCATATTGCTATTTCCCCTCCTGCTAATATATAAGTTGCAGTTAGAACATAAAAGTGTGAAGAGGTAGGGTTTTTAGCAATTATTAAGTCACAAGGGCATTACACTTATGAATGGGATTAGTGGTCTAATGAAAGAAATTGACGTGTACTACCTTTGTCTTACACCATGCAAAGACGAGGACACAACAAGAGGTATCATTTTGGAAGAGAAGAGTGTTGCCTAATCAGACACTGAATCTGCTGGTGCCTTGCTGTTAGACCTCCTGGCCTCCAGAACTACAAGAAATAGATTTCTGTAATTAATAAATTATTCAGGATAGGATGATTTTTGTTATAGCAGCCAAATGGGACTGATACAACCATGTACAAATACTTCTTTAAACACAAGTGAGACGTGGAGACAAGAAAACAAGCAACTGTGGCTTTGGCTTTCAATTCACATTGCTCAGCCAAATTCCACAAGATAATTTCTTCTCACTTTGCTTCTCCAGGGCCCTATTCTTGTATTTAGCAAATAAGCTTCACGGACCCTTCATAGCAGAACAAAATAATATGCTTTCAAACACAGGGCCATGAGTGGTAAGAGAGAGAGAGTAGCCAGAGTGTGGGGACAGAGCCCCACAAAACAGCTTGCATATACTTGCAAAGAGGTGGGTGAAACAGATTTAGAGAGAGAATTTCATTCTACCGAAAGTCAGTTTACAATTTGCTGATAACTCCTATAATCTTGTTTTTAAAAGTCAAACTGAATCAATTCCTGGGTTGAGAGTGGAATACTTCCAATATTGTACTGAAACATAGAGGGCAGTTTTCATCATTTGCATAAATCTTGGACTATAGAAAAAGCACTTAAAAATATCAGAATTAATTATTTGCCATGCAAAGCTACTCTTAGTATAGAAGTATATTTTACTTTCCTTTCCCTTGGATTAAAAGCAGTTACTATAGCAATTACATAAGTTGATATCAATTTTTGTGATATTCACCTTCCCATTGCTGAGAACCAGGTATGTAAACTGAGAAGAAAACTACAGAGACTCTTAGGCTCTCAATGAGGTTATATCATCATAAACCCACTTAAAGTTGAAAATATCATCAAGTCAAAGATGCATTAATATACTTGTCTTACCAAACATCATATCGGATCAGCACAACGCACTGTACAATATAGGTTGTTCGCTCTCACGATCACATATTTGACTGGGAGCTGTGGCACACTGTCATAGCCCATCATCGTGAGAATATTGTAGTGCTTACAACTAGCTTGGGAAAAGGTTACAATTCTAAATTTTAAATGGCTTCTACTAAATGCATTTCACTTTTGTACCATTGTAACGTTGAAAAAAAAATCATGAGTGGAACCATCATAAGTTGGGAGCATCTGTAATCAGTTGACTCCTTAGCCATCAGGTATTCACTTTCAAAGGAATCTGTAAGAACAAGACAGGGTTTGCACGAACTACCTCTGAATCAGGAGCAGCAGTTGCACAGAGTTCACGTAGCTTTTTCTTGCCTCAGAGGAAAGAAAAGAGTTTCATTGTGTACATTAACCCCAAAATCTATTGATGTCTGCAACAATACAATTGACTATAATTTAGCTATTCAAGGAGAGAGGATTCCTTGTTTTGGTAGCACAATCAAGGACTCTGAGGAAGAGCTATCATACCTGCTTAAATCACCAAGACTTCCTGCTAATATATAGGCTATGGTAAGAAGAATCATGGACCCCAGAGACATCCACATCCTCCAAATCTGTGACCATGTCAAATTACATGAACAAAGGAAATTAAGGCTGCTGATGGAATTAAGGTTGCTCATCCCTGGACCTTATGATAGGCTGACTGTCCAAATGGTCTAGATGGGCCCAAAGCCAACACAATGTTCTAAAAGTAGAAGAGGGAATCAGAGTCAGAATCAGAGCAAGAGATGTGTTGACAACGGCAAAGTCACAGTGATGTAACTGCTGGCCTCCAAGGTAGAGGAAGGAGACCATGAGCAGCCCCTAGAAGCTGGAAAAGGCAAAGAAACAGATTCTATCCTGGAGCCTCCAGAGAGAATCATCTCTGCCAACATCTTGACTTTTGCCCAATGAGACCCATTCCAAACTTCTGAACCAGAGGAGTGTAAGATAATGAACTTATGTTTGTTAATTTTAGTTGTATTTTAAGGCCCCAATTTGTGATAATTTCTTGGGGCATCAATAAGAAACTAGTATCTCAGAAGAGAAAGGGTGTCAAAGGGGAAAGGAAGATTAAAAGATAATGACAGGAAAGTGGCATGAGGTAGGAGGTTTGGGTTCTGACAGAAAGTGACACAGCCCAGAAGGTATTTTATTAGATTTTAAAAATAAAGTCTATACTTTTTGCTTATAAGGCACACTTAGGGAGTTTTCAGAAATTAAAAAAGAGAAAGGATATTTTAAGAAGTTTACAGTCCCATTAGGGAGATGGTGGATGAACTTCCTTGTTTCTTTGTTCATTTGTCTGGAATCCTCCAAGAATTGTTCATTCGAAGCACAAGAAGAAGACACCGGATTTGGGTTTCTTCAAGAAAATAGAACGGTATTATGAGACTGAGGTCTGAAAAAAGCAAGCTTGAAAGGGACAAAACAAAAACAAGGCAAGGTCAAGGAAATAATGATAAACAAGCAAGCCACTTTGTATGACTCATGGGATGAAGTAGTGGGTATGATAGGAAAGGCTGGTTGGGATTTGATTATGATGAGCATTGGCATTTAAACCATGCTCTTTGGATAATGACCTTTTTCCTTGAAGATAAAATAATGAACAGATATGTAATATACCTTTGTCTTTTGGTTTTGAGTAAACTGGTGGAAAGATGAGGTAGACAAATTGGCCTTTGTGTGTTACTATTCGCAAGGAAAGAGAAAAATGAATGTTTCATGGTAGCTATAAAAATGGAAAGTCAGAAACAATCTTGGGAAGAAATTATTGTTTTCTTGAGAGCTCTGAGATACATTTTGAGAAACTAATGAAAAGATTTAACAAAGATGTTTATTTATGTTTTTGAAAGACTTTCGGACTTCTTTTAGTATGATTTACTTTATTTCATGCTCTCCCAGTGGATCCCCCATTTGACATTTCTCTGACAAAAATATTATAAAAGTCAAGTACTAGATAATAATGTTATATAAATAAGTCCACAGTTAAAGATAGGAATGAGATGTATTTATTATCTTCATTATGCTTTTCTCAGAGGTACAACATGTTCCATTGCTTTCTGCTTGCCTCCAGAAACTGAGTGTGTGTGTGTGTGTGTGTGTGTGTTAGTCCATGAATGTGTGTGTGAGAGACAGAGAGACCAAGATAGAAATAATAAGGTAAAGACAAAGTGGAGAGGACTGAGCACAAACACTATGTGTATTGTAGGGGAGAACGGAAGGCTGCATACAACAATATACCACAAAAGGAAAAATACTTTGAAAATCTTGCATGTCAATATACTGACCGCAATATATATATATATATTTAAGTCATTATATGTATAATGACTTAAATATATGAAGGTATTAACTTCATAATTTTTCTATAAATCTAAAAGTGTTTTAAAATTATATATATGCAATATAATGACTTAAATATATGTGCTCATTATAAAATATATAAATCAAATTGTTAATTTAAAAGTTAAATTCTCTAACAAACTGCATTATAAAATGCATGTTCCCTTGTTCATTTTTCTTCTTTCATCCCACTGTAAACATTCCCTTGGAATTTCACTGATTATAGTGGGCTTTTCTAATAGACTTTAGCTCCTATGCATTTCCCCTTATTCATTCTCTGTACACTTTAAAAAATTTTATTGCATATATATAAGACATAGGATGCTTAATAATTATAACACTCAATGATTTAACACAGCCATCAACATCTATAGTTACCCCTGCCCCGCCCCGTTTTGTTTTTTTGTGTGTGTGATGCTAGAGATTGAACTCAGGCCCTTGTGTATGCAAGGCAAGCCCTCTACCAACTGAGCTATATCCCAGCCCTAGTTACCCCTTTTCTGAGTAAGATAAGAGCATCAAAAAATTGAATCTCTCAGCAAATTTTCAATATAAAATACAATATTATTAACTATAGTGTCCATTCTATTACATCTGTACACTAATTCATCCTCATCCTACCTAACTGCAAATCTCTACCATTTAATTTTTATTTTAAAACAGTTTTATATTTATAGAAAAATTATGAAGTTAGTACCTAGAGTTCCCATATACCCTATACCTGTTAGGAACATGTAATGTGAGTATGGAATATTTATGATAAGTAATGAATTGGTATTGGTACATTCTTATTAAAGTTTACACTTGAGTCAGATTCCCTTAGTTTTCACCTACTGTCCTTGCTCCATCCCAGGATCCATCCAGGACCCCACACTGCATTTAGTTTTCCTGTTTCTGGAGGGTCTTCTAAGCTGTGGCTTTCCTTATTTTCCATGACTCAAGATGGTTTTGAGAGATACTAGTCAAGTATTTCAATTTCAATTGAAACTTGATTAAGTTGAGATTTTTCAATTGAGATTTTTTTGATGTTTTTTTCATTTTTAGACTGGGGTCAAGACACAGAAGAAATATTCCATTTTCATCCCCTATCAGGGGCATAAACTATCAATGTAACTTGACAGCATCAATACCACCTTGCTCACCTGGGTGAGGTACTGCCTGTCAGATTCCTCTAAGTTACTCTTTCTTCCTTTCTCTCATTGCATTCATTGGAAGAAGTTCACTATGTGCATCCGATGCTTACGGAGCAGAGAGTTATAATCCACCTCCTTGAAATCATAATATCTACATAAATTATTTAACATCCTTCTGCATGGATAAATTGTATTCTCCTTTGTTATTTTATTTATTCAGTCATTTATTTATAGTACTGTGGACTCATGGACAGTTATACTTTAGGTTGTAACTATCCAGTTTAACCAAGTTGGTGAATCCTCCTTATCTGAAGTTCTACTCCATTCAGTTTGGAGACAACCTTTTCTTTCCAGAAAATCCTGGTTTATATATGACTCCAGGAGAAAAACTCAAGCAATCAGAAAGCAGATATCATCCTAACATAAAACCCACTGAAGAAGGATTGACGAAGTGGAAGGCCTTGTTTAGGTGCTTACCTTTCATCAGATTATTTCTTCCCTTGGATTTATCACTTCAAATGTAAATCAAACCTAATTACTTCATTTTCTAGGTTTACTATATCTTTTAACAGAGCAATTAATTTTTTGAAAGATTGCTATATTCTTTAATGATATCCATTCCTCTATTTTCCTCAAGGCAACATGCTACGCAGACTTTTTTTTTAAGTGCATTTATTAGGAAAATTAGATATACCAGCATTATTAAGTTCTGGGTATATTAACATGTACTCACAACTACTCTGGCTTAATGCAGATATAAGAAATAAGTTATTCAGGGGCACTGGTTCTGGGGCTTGAACCCAGGGGTCCTTTACCACTGAGCTTCATCTCCAGTTATTTTTATTTTTATATTTTAAAATTTTGAGACAGGGTTTTGCCAAGTTGCTAAGGGTCTTGTTAAATTGCTGAGGCTGGCCTCAAACTTGAAATCCTCTGCCTCAGCTTCCCAAGTTGCTGGGATTACAGACATGTGCCGCTCACCACATCTTCAGGTTTATGATGGCATGAGTTTAAGGTCTTTTTTTTTCCATTCAAATAAACGAAATTCTGGAAGACACAAAAATCTCTTAGAATAAAAGACACTCTGAGGCATAACACAATTCCAGAATTTCCAGGAATAAAGTATCAAGAGTTAAGTTAGAGTCACCTCTTGTGACTGATAAATACGGATTTTATTTGCTCAATACGTGGAGAATGTGTGGACTAGGTAGGTCCTGTCAACCTTAATTCTACTAGCAACACTGAGGGTTACACAGGAAGTGAGCATGCTACTGGGAGCAGGAAAGTACCTCTCACTCCCTTTTGTCCTCTTGCTTTTGACATTTCCTGAATGCCCCTTTCCCTGGACATCCTCCACTCTACAATTGAGATCTTGGCTACCATCTTGGCAGCTACTCTACTTCTCTACCATGGCAGCATCTTCAGGGACTGCTTTAAAGAACACCACATCCCAGGTAGGCCTGGACACCAGGATCTGCCAAGGAGCCCCTCCCTTCTTGCCCCCACCTCTCCATCCTACCCATTCAACCCTGAGGATGTGATTGACTCTCAAGTTTCCTCTTAATTTAAACCAGTTATTGCCTCTCAGCTGTCAGTCCTCATGTCTTCTGCTCATCATCATGGAGTCCAAGCAACAAGGATTTCCAGGAAAAACCTGTCCAACAAGATGCCATTGGCACTGATGACATCTCTTCATTAGTTAATATGACAAGTGAAGCTTCTCCCTTCCTCCTTTATCTTTGGTGTCACTCACAGACCTGCCTCTCAGCCCTGTCCTCTCACATACACACACTCCCATCCAGGGCTCCCTTAGAAGTGATCTTCAGTAACAACCTTGGTAGCCACAAAAAAAGTAAACTGGAAGAGAATTCCACTTGTACTCCTTGTTCTTTGTGTCCCTCAGCCCAGGAACTGCTTTCTCGGATAATGTTTCTGGCCTTAGGTCCATTTCTCTCAGCCTAAGTACTTCAGAAATCAAATGCAGTTTGCCTTTATTCTTGGAATGCTGCAAGACTCACTCTAAGACAAATGTCAGTCTTTGTCTTTCCCAATGAGATTATAGAATGTGAAGGCAGAGAAGTGAATGAAACAGAGAAGAAAGTCTCCCAGCAAGATGCCCCAGACACCTATCACTACCACCCTCCCCCAAGAAAACAGTGGAATCCTTCTAAGAGTTCAATACAATGAACTTTTATAAAACACCTATATGTGACATAGGATTTACAAAGATGAATAAGGCATGAAACCCACTTTCTAGAGCACATGGCCTACTGGGAAAATGGGACCATAAAACAAAAAATACAATGAATCATGATAAGTGTGGCAGCTTGAAGAATATATGTGATTCTATAGAAATTCAAGGGTCTGAAGCAGAAAGGAGTTCTTTGTCTTGCTGCCAGGGCTGTGTGTGTGTGTGTGTGTGTGTGTGCCTGTGTATGCATGTTCTTAAGAACAAGAGACCACAAAGCATAATGGAAAAAAAATGGGGTTTTGGTTTGAATCTTAGTTTTGCCATAATCCGAGTAACTGTGGGAAAGTTATTTGAAATAAAGATAATAATATACCGTTTCTATCTTACATGGTTATTATGAAGATTAAATTAGAAAATGAGAATAAAGCATGTAAAATAGTTTCTGAGGCTGAGTTGGAGCTTCATAAATACTGTGCAATTCAAAGGAACAATTTAAGTTAGTGCTTAAAATGAATTTTTCATAGAAATACTAATAAATTTTGTAGTTGGTTAAAAAGGATTATTACAGAAAATACTTGTCCATTAGCTATGCCTTAAATAGACTTATTGATTGGATCATGAACATTAAAAGTATTTTAAACATTTTGTATAGTTACCGTGTGACCAATTTCTAAGCAAATGATTTAGAAAAAAAGTTTTTGAAAACCAAGATGCCTCAGACTTGCATATATCTAAAAGACTGCCTTAAGATGTGATAGTCTTTCTTTGTGGCAGAATTATTTCATCCAAAATAAATTGGTTCTACATTTTTGAAAATATGCATAGTCCATAGAGAAATAGGAAAAAAATCTGTTGAAAGTTATAGAGGGATTAAGCAAATTCTTCTCATAGCAAACAAATATGTTAGTCTTCGGAGTAAAAACTTTTAATTTTTGGAATTAATTTTTTTCTACAATCCTGATGCCAGAACATGGAGCTTCAATTTAAATGCAAAATTGGTACTGTGGTTATCCTCATTTTAGAGATAAGAATATTGAGGTGCATAGAGGTTAACGTGTTGCTTCTATTTAGTTTAGAGATTTGGGATGTTAAATCTGAGGATGTTATCAGGCTCTGTGTTCTTCAATACTACAATGAGTAGTCCAGCAGAAAGAAAGCTTGAGTTATAATTGTTGCTCCTGAATTATTTTCTTGAACACTGTTCATGCAACTAAGGAATAAAACAGAATAAAATATATTGTTTCTTCAATTTTTAAATTTTGAAAACTTATTTCTTTACTAAGAATTGTCTTGAAAATTGACTATGAATAGTAAGAAAATATGTAGCTCATATTTAGTTTAATAGCCTGCACGCAAGTTCTCTGCACACATTGCTTGATTATGATGTATGTATTAAGCATCCACTCTGTGTACTTTGTGTGTAGAAAACTTAAATGGACTTTATATAAAAGAGGAAAAAAACTTCCTATCTTACACTGTTCAAAGTTTACATAGGAAGGCTGAGGATGTAGCTCTGTGGCAGAACTTTTGCCTAACATGCACAAGGATCTGGGTTTAGTCCACAGCAATGAAAAAGAAAAAAAAAAGTTTAGATAAGAAAACATAATATCTACATATCCTCCTTCAAAGCATTAACACAAAACCCATTCATAGAATAAATTAAAGATTCAAAAATGAGATTATGTTATCATCCCACACACTGAAAAGGAAAAGGAAAAACTTATCATATGTTTTGCTGGATATGTGATAAAATCAGCAAAAATATTACATGATCTAGTAAATTAGAAGTTAAAGGCTAAATATAGTAAGTTTTCTGGACACAAGGTGAATCCACAAAAATCAATTGTGTGTGTGTGTGTGTATGTTTGTGTATACATATACAGAGTAAATGGAAATTGAAACTAAAACTATATAATTTGCAATAGGATAAAAATTTGAAAACTTAGAGATAAATCTGACAAAAGATGAATAAAACCTGTATATCAAAAATGATAAAACAGGGCTGGGGATATGTAGTAAAGCTCTTGCCTAAAGTTAATGTATTACTGAAAGAAATGAAATCCCTAAATATATGGAAAATGTGATAAATGTGATAGCTAATTTTATGTGTTAATTTTGTTGGACCACAACATACCCAGATATTTGGTCACACATTATTCTGGATATTTCTGCAGGGGTATTTTTGATAAGTGTAAACTTTACATTGGAAGACTGAGTAAAGCAGATGGTATTACATTATGTAGGTGAGCCTTATCTAATCAGCTAAAAATATGAATAGCACAAAAAAAACCTAGCCACCCATGAGCAGGAGAGAATCCCCAGCCTCAATACTTGATTTGTAACATCAACCCTTCCTAGTTCTACAGCAGATGGCCTTGAAACTGAAATCATAGTATTGGCTCTCCTGAGACTCCAACCTGCCAGCTCACCCTGTAGGTTTTGGACTTGCAAACCTCTGTAATTGCAGAGGCCAATTCCTCACAAACACAGACACACACACACACACACACACACACACACACCAGTTCAATTTCTCTGGAAACTCCTAACACAGAGAGATATAAAGGGCTTAATTCTCTTCAAAATGATCTATAGACTAAATGAAATTCCAATCAAAATGCCAGAAGGAGTTTTTTGGTTTTTTTTTTTTTTTTTTTTTTTTTTTTTTTTTTTTTTTTTTTTTTGTGGGTGAATAGAAATTATTGGTTCATTATAAAATTCACATTAAATTGCAAAGACTCAGAATAGCCAAAACTAAGCTAAAAATATAAAACTGGAGACCTAACTCTGACTTCAATATTCATTATAAACAAGATTATAGTAATCAAGTGGTGCAACATGGGCATAAGGAAAGATACAGAAAGAGGGAATTGGAACAATGGCACATAATAGAATCTAAAAAGAGACCCATGCATATATGGACAACACATTTTTGGCAAAGGTGTAAAGGTGATTCTCTGAAGAACACATGGTCTTTTCAAAAACTAAGGGTGAATTAATCAGATATACATAGGCAAAAATGAACTCCAATCCACCTGAAATAACAAATCCAAAAATTAAAATGGCTAATGAGTCTAAATGTGAAGTATAAAACCATTTTCATGTAGATGGAAAAACTCCCTCTGGGACATTGGGTTAGGCAGATTTCTTATATATAACAGCAAAAGTACAATCCATAGATGTGAACCACAATGGAACATCAAAATTTAAAATGTGTACTTCTTCGACACTATTAAGAGAATGAAGAGACCAATTACAGAGAAAATATTTGTAAGCATACAACTATGAAAGAACTTGTATACAGAATGTAAAAGAACTTTTGAAACTCTGTTTAGTAATAAGAAAATTGAAAGTTCAATTTTAAACATGGGAAATTGAACGAATATTTTCATATATGTCAAGTAAGCACATGAAAAATGGTCAACATCATTAGTCGTTAGGGAAAAGCCAAGTCAAACTATAATGCATAATCATTACATTCCTATACAGGAAGTATAAATTTTGTAAAAGACTACCCATACCACATGATGGTGAAAATGTGAGAGAAATTAGATTTCTCATGCATTGTTGGCGGGAAATGTAAAATGGTACAAGCACTTTGGAAAATAGTTTGGTGTTTTCTTTAAGCATACACCTACTATGTAATCCTACATTTCAATTCTAAGATTTATTCAAGAACAACTAAGGCAAATCTTTATTTGTAATAGTCAAAATGGAAAACAACTGCCCATCAACAATAAAAAAAAAAAAAAAAGTAAGGGGAAAATTATAAAGGAGAAAGAAAAATGATTAAGGAACATGAGAAAACTTTTCTCCATGGGGAAGATGCCTGTGTGTCACCATTTATAAAATGTTCACTTTACAAATGTGTATGCTTCAAATACAACATGTATCCATACACGCAAGGTGAGGGAACATATGCATGGTGTGTTCCTCTAAAAAGGGGAACAAGAAACATGGAGAGGAACACACACACACACACCCACAGGCTTATATAAAATATTTTTCCAAATGCTATAGTTTGGATCTACGTGTTAAAAGGCCTTATTGTGTTAAAAGCTAGGTCATCAGCCTGTAGTGTTACTGGGAGGTGGTGACACCTTTAAGAGGTGGAGCCTACTAGGGAAAGTTTGGTCATTGGGATCTCTGTCTGGACAGGGTTGTGGGAACCCAGCCCCTTTCTCTCACTCTGTCTACTCTCAGCCACCATGAGGTGAACAGTTTTGCTCTACCATGTTTCCTGTCACGGTATGTTACCTTACCACAGGCACAAAAGCAAAAGAGACAAACGACCATGGACAGAAATCTCTGAAACTGTGAGGCAAAATAAGTCTTTGAAATTGAATTTTCTCAGGTATTTGTCACAGTAATGAAAAGCTGACTAATTCAAATTCTACACACACACACACACCACACAGAGAGAGAGAGAGATATGTGTTACGTGTGTGTGTGTGTGTTCCGAAGGAAGTTATGGAAAAATAAACCATCAAAAATCTTGATGGTTGCCTATAGAGAGAGTATGAATTTGGGAAAAATGAATATTGCTCAACACCAACACAAAGGCTAGAGTAGTTACCAAATCTTAAGAGTTAGTATAGAAGCATATAAGTAACAAGGTAGAAAATGTTGCAGAGAAAACTGGAAATCCACATGTAGCAAAATGAAATTAAACCTCTCTCTCTCACCCTGTACAACTCAAAGCGGATCAAGGAACTAAGCATTAGATCAGATTAGATCAGATACCCTGTGCCTATTAGAAGAAAAAGTAGGCCCAAATCTACATCATGTCTGCTTAGGAACCAATTTCCTCAACAAAACTCATAAAGAGCAAGAAGTAAAATCAAGAATCAACAAATAGGATAGTATCAAACTAAAAAGCTTCTTTATAGCAAAAAAAAAAAAAACAACAGTTAAGAATGTGAAGAGAGAGCTTAGAGAATGGAAGAAAATCTTTGTTACCTGTACCTCAGATAAAGCATTAATCTCCAGGATATATAAAAAACTCAAAAAACCTAATACCAAATAACCCAATCAATAAATGTGCAAAGGAATTGAATAGGCACTTCTCAGAAGAAGAAATATCATCAGTCAATAAATATCTGAAAAAGTGCTCAACATCCTTAGTCGTTAGAGAAATGCAAATTAAAACTACACTGAGATTTCATTTCACTCCAGGCAGAATGGCAATTATCAAGAATATAAGTAACAATTAGTGTTGGCGAGGATGTTGGGGAAAAGGTACACTCATACATTGCTGGTGGGCCTGCAAATTGGTGCATCACTATGGAAAGCAGTATGGCGATTCCTCAGAAAACTTAGAATGAAAACACCATTTAATCCAGTTATCCAAGTCCTCAGTATTTACCAAAAGGACTTAAAATCAGCATACTGTAGTGACTTGACCACATTGATATTGATAGCAGCTCAATTCACAATAGCTAAACTATCTAACCAGCCTAGGTGCCTCTCAACAGATGAATGGATAAAGAAAATGTGGTATATATAGACAGGATGAAATATTACTCAGCCACAAAGAAAAATGAAATTATGCCATTTGCCAGTAAATGGATGGATGTATCATGCTAAATGAAATAAGCCAATCCAAAAAGAAAAAAAGAAAAAAAAAACAAAGGCCAAATGTTCTCTCTGATATGCAGAAGCTAACTCACAATGGAGGAGGGGAGGGCGGGTAGGGAAGAATGGAAGTACTTTGGATCAGACAAAGGGAATAAAGGAAAGGGTAGGAGAATGAGAATAAGAAAGACAGTAGAATGAATCAGACTAACTTTCCTTTGTTTGAATATGAATACATGACCAATGTAATTCCACATCATGTACACCAGACGAACAGGAAAATACATTCTACTATCAAAATACATTCTACTGTCGTGTATAACTAAAAAGAACAAATAAAAAATCAGAATCATTATTAATCAAAAAATTTAAGAAATAGTGCCTGTGCATGTTTACATTATATATTATATGTACTTATTTTGTAAGTCATCAGGAAATCTTATTAATATATGATTCTTCTTATCAAAATATATTTTAGTATAGAATTATTTTAGTGAAAAAAAGTAACAAGGTAGACAAAATTAGTTAAAGAAAAGGGAGAAAAAAATTTCACCAGATATTGGGATGTCAAAAGATACTGGAATGATATTTACACATTTATAAGGGAAAGAAAATATGACCCAGAAATTTTACATGGAGTCAAATCTTCTTTAAAAGACAGATCCTCAGTCATGCAAGAACTTAATGAGTATGAATAAAAATATTCATCTTATTCTCAAAGATGAATAAAGATAATGAATTCAGGATTGGAGAAACCCTGATTAAAATGTTAATGAGCCATGAATTTTTTATACACACACACATATACAAATAATGCAAGTGATTATTGGAAATACAGTTTTATTATTATTAAATGTTGGTTTTGTTTTGACCATGAAAACAATTATACAATTCAATGAACATGGTAGGGCCATTGGAAATCTGAGAGCACAGAATTTTATTTTTTATTTGCAGCAATTAATAAATAGTATAAGTTTAAAATGTTTATGTAGTTGAGCATAGTGAACATAGTCACTTCAGAGTTTGACAAATTATTTTCAAAATCTGAATTATCTTGTAGAAACTCAAGTTCTGCTGTGAAAAAAACCAGTATTCAAAGTTTATCTATTTCTATGTTTTCATGTTTGGTTTTACATTAAGTAATTGTAAATTTAACACTTCTAATAAAAAATGGCATATATATGCTTTTTTGTAGAATTATCTGTTTGTACATCTACCTATGAATCTATCTACCAGTCCTTCAATCTATTTGCATGTGTGTATTTGTATTCCAATGTTGACAGTGATTATTTTGGCATGGAAGAATTTAGGAAAATTATATTTTCCTTCTATCCATTAAATTTGCATGAGCATTATAGATTTGTATGATGACTATGAATCATTTATGCAATAATTAAGATTTTGAAAGATTAAGTTAAATTGATCAAACCAGATTGCACCAACCCCAACCCTAACCCTAAGGAATCAGAAAGTATTATGGACTGAATTATGTTTTCCCAAAACAGGATGAAGCCTAATCTACAATATAAATATATTTGGAGATAGAGTCTTTAAGGAGGTAATTAAGGATAAATGAGGGGCAGTGATTCAGGGTGTACCCATGCCTATAGGAAAGGCCAAACGAGGATATTTTAAGAAGACATCTATCTGTAAGCCAAGAGAGAAGTGTCATCAGGAACCAACCCAAGTGGCACCTTGATCTTGCACTTTGAGTTTCCAGAAAAGTGACAAAAAACAATTTGTTGTTTAAAACCAGTCTATAATATTTTGTTGTGGCAGCCCTAACAGACTAATACAGTGAGCCAATTCATCTTTGTTCCATTAAGCAGAATAATAATATAAATACCTGGAAAATGTCTTTGATATATTAACAGATGGTAAAGCAAATTTCATGATAATATTTGCGCAGTGTGAGTCAATTTCTGTTTTGAAGAGAACAATAGTAAAACATAGTAAAATATATGTGTACATGTTTTTACGTTTTTATAAAAGGATACACACAATAATATTGACCTTGATGATATTGTTGAAGAGCCATCCATTTTTAAAACACATTTTTGTATTGTTTTAAGCATGCCTGTTTTCACAATTAAGGAAAAAAATTAGATCAATGAAGCCTTACATTTACCAAAAAAAAACAAGATATGCTTACTTATTGCTTCTGTGGAATATGCATATTGATTTCCATCTACATGTTATGTATTGGCCAGTACTTCATCAAGGATCTTAAAATCTTTCTATGGAGCATTTTCCCCATGAATGCAAATAACATAATAATACACCCTTTTGTGTTTCTGTAATAATTCTCAATTTACCTAATTATTTCTTTGTTCTCATTTTTTTCTCTATATTAGTTCTCACAAGATTTGTGCATTCTACATATGCATATTCATTTCTGTATGTTTTTTTAATTGATTTTATTTTTTAAATACATGACAGCAGAATGCATTTCTGTATGTTTAAGTAGGCAAAAAATGTTGGTCTGCAAGATTTATTTTTTATTGCATTTCAGTTCACAGTTAACAATGGAACAACAACAACAAAAAAAATCAAAAGAATCTTTTTAGGGTGTTTTCAGGGCCTCTATTATTTGTTACATACTACACACTGCTAATTGTGAGTAGTAATTGTATTAGACAGCTATAAAAGTAATTTAAAATAAGAAACTTAAGTGATAAAATATTACCGACATATACTTTTTTTCTCAATACAAAATTTTCAATCTAGAGAACTGGAGACTTACCTAAAGCCAGATTGATGAAATATGTTAGGAAAGGCTCAGGATTGAATGGCTGCCTGTGGAAGGCGAGATGGAATTTATCAAGTAAAACAGGAGTAGGGGTCACAGGGCCAAGAATTAAAAACAAATGCAAATCTATGAGCTGTTATTTTAAAACCAAAGAAAAGTAGGTTACACAAGCCACTTCCATTTTTAAATGCTACCCCTCTGGTGGTGCAGCGGAAACCTTTGCCCACTTGTCCCTTTTGCTAAAGATGCTGTTTTTCCACGGAGGCAAAGAGTAATATTTGAGAAAGAGGTTTTACAGATGCAATTACAGCAAGACACTGGGGCTCAGGTCTGCACGTGGGTAAACACGTGCTTTCTCACCCAGAGAGAAGTTTGGCTTGGCAGGCTTAAGCTGCAAGCATCACTCTGATCCCAGAGAAAGCCAAAACTACAGAAACCTAAGTCATCTCCAAAAATAACACTAGAATTAAGGCCTTGAAACTCCTCACACTTGTCATGCTGCGAATGATGATACTCCAATGCTCAGGACTCGCAAAGCTACTGAATCCTCTGCATTCTCTTTGTGAATTCACTTTTTTAAGCATAGTAGCCTTTAGAAGAAGTGAGGTTCAGGACTTGACTTTCAGGTGCCAACTGTTAAATTTAGAATACTTGCAGAAGCTTCTAGGGGAAAAAATGGCAGAGATCTTTGAAATGTTAGTCCAAATTTTTTTATGCTAGAAATAATCGATAAAGTGAAATTCGTCAAATTCTATGAAATTTAGTGCTTATCTACCCCAAACAAAAATATCATTAAGAAGATAAAAATGTTAGCATCAGAATGAGAAAAGTACTTGCAATATGTATAATTGAACTATAGCATAGAATATAAGGAACTTCAATAAATTTAATTACTAAAAAAATTAAAATATTAAGCAAAAGATTGAGCAGATTTCATAAAGGAAGATATTCATATGTGCAAAAAAATAATCCCAGGAAAATGTTCAGCATTAGTAATCATCAGGGAAACACAAAGTATATCAATAATAAAATTCTACTTTACATTTGCTATGTTGGCAAATATGTGTGAACTCCAAATATTAAAAAGCATGTGAAGAATACAAACTCTAGTAATTGCTGATGAGATGTAGACCACTCTAGTAAACTCTTTGGCATTTTCTTTTATAGTTGAACAATATACTTATTCTTTGAATCAGGAATTTCACTCATAGGAATTTGCCCAGAAGAAATTATAATAGTCACATAAAGACTTGTATATAAATATTTATAATGGCTTTGTTTACAATTGCCAACAAAACGAAACTGGGAACAACCCAAACAGTGGTCAACAGGAAAATGGATAAACTAATTACAGTTTACCCCTAGAATGAAGTACTACTTAGCAATAAAAAGATATAAACACATAAAAATCCTCAAAAACATTATACAGAGTGAAAGTGGACAGATACAAGAGAGTACAAAGTATATGGCTTTATTTTCATGGAGTTAAATGTCGGGCAAAATTATTTATGAGGATTGGAATCAAAACAGTGATTATCTATGAAGGAATTGGAATTGGCTGGAATGAAGCACAAGGAACATTCTGGAATGATAAAATGGCTTACACCTTGATGTGGGATATTGGATTTTACAGATACATACAATTATCATAATCATCAGACTTTACACTTAAAACAATGTACTTGAGCTGGGTGCAGTGGCACAGGCTTATATCCCAGCAACTCAGAAGGCTGAGGCAGGAGAATCACAAGTTCGAGACCAGCATCAAAAAGTTAGTGAGGAAAAAAAAAAAAGTTAGTGAGGTTCTCTGCAACTTAGTGAGACCCTGTCCCCCACACCCAAAAAAAAGGCAGGGGCTGGGGATGTGGCTTAGTGCTTAAGCACCTCTGGGTTATATCCCTAGTACTCCCTAGAAAAGATGTGCACTTTTCCACATTACAACTTTACTTCAATTGAAACAATTGAATACATTGCTCTATATCCAATTTATCAACTTTAAAGAATTTTAACATGCATCAGGGTTCTGGGGGGCTTAGGAAGAATAGATGGAAGTATAGGTACTATTTTCTTTGTAGGACATTATTCTATTTTCCATGAAAATTAGGATTTTTTTCCATATTAAAAAAGGAAGTAAAAAAATTCTATATGTGAATGGCAACCTTACATAAGAAAACAACACAGGAAAACATTAGTCTGTTGGATAATTATTACTTAGTCCAATAATTATTTAATATTAAGTATTGTTCGGCAGTCTACATGAAGGATTTTAGTGTTATCAGAGGGCACAGGCTTTAGCGACTCAGCCCCTCCACCTGTCCAGGAATTCTTAGGACCTTGTCATATAGGGAAGAGTAGAGTAGAAGATAAAGGAAAAGGGATTGGGGTCAGAAGACTTTGGGTAGTCTTCTGGGCCCAGCCACTGAGGTTGCTCCTGCAGGTGACCCAGTAGGCAATGCAAGAAGAAAGCAAGGCTCTTCTGGAGTCCTTCCTGAGACAGCTTTGCAGGGACTGTCTTTATGTTAACTCTTATATGTACCCTGAGATTGGCATCACAAGACCACCATCAGGCTAAGTCTCTCTCTTTTCCCCTGATGCACTTTATCACAAGTAATGTAAACCACTGACTAAAGTTAACAAGGAATTTAATTAATTATGGCAGAATTCATTTTATTATTCCTATGACCAAGGAGTGTGACTTCACAAGAGCCTGGTTCTCCCATTTGTAACCAAGAGCTGAGTCGCTTACAGGGGTAAGGAGAAGGGCAGAGGACCTGCTTTGACAAGCATGCAGGTGACACCTGCTCAGTTTTGTAGTAGAGCTGGGACCTAGGGTGGGAAAGGGACCATTTTCTAACTAGAGAAACCAATGTACTTGCCTGGCCTCTTTGAACCTGGTCAAAACACCCTTTTGCCTTCCCCTCCATATCATTCCCTCATCATGCAATTGATTTTTGCAAATGAAATACTGCTTACAGAAAGAAAAATTAAAGAATAGATGTCTATGGACTTTTAAAGAAACTTTTTAAAGCTAACTCCAAAGTTTACAGAAGCTTTCCTGCTTCCCTAAATAGAAATCTGTGGCAGGCTTTGGAGCATTAGAATTCAAATCTGCAAACATATCCATCTTGGAGTTGAAAACAAAATTGGGAATGCTACGGCTTGCATGCAGCAAGCAGACTCATGATACCACCACAATTTTTCACAGCTCTGGAAAGCACCTCCTGGTGAAACTCTAGCACTAAGGGCTGAATGAGCTGGATAGAGCAGCAGCAAGAGAGTCGACAGGCAGATGAAAGGAAATTCCACATTTATGCACTGTGATGAGCAAAAGTCTTCATCCTGTTCAAACAGAGAGGGTCTCTGCAAAACCAGCACTTCGGTAAAGTCTGTTTCATGTGTGAATTAACTGAGCAATTATCTATGTTAGTCAACCTTGTGTCGCCATGACCAAAATATCTAACAAGAACAACTCAGAGGAGGAAAAGTTTGTTTTGGCTCACAGTCTAGAGGTTTGGTCCATGTATGGTCAACTGCATTGCTACCCTGGGGTTACCATGATTTCCATAATTGATCCTCTGCAAAATGATCAGAAATAAGACATGATGCCAGAAAACCCTGGTCTGGGGAAGATACCAACAGAGGGAATTTCTCCTTTTGGTGCAAATGAGTAGAAAACTAGAACTTCCAGAGTTGTCAATCAATGTGATTTTGATGTTATCATGATATGTTTTTCCTTGTTTCATTTAAAGCTTTCTCTACTTGTTAGTTATTTTGAAAGAGGCACATTTCTCTTCTGGAAAACAGAAAAGCCTACCATTGGCTGAAGTGTTTTAATCTAGTTGGTGCCTATGACAAATATAAAATAATAATGTTCAGTTTTATCATACCAATTTGGCATGGGTAGAGTTTCCAGCCAGGAAAAGTGCTAACAATTCACTAAACTCAGAAAAATATTAAGATTTTTTTTCTCCTTTTATTTATGTAAATATCTGGACTTCTTAACTCATGGGAATTACATACGCAACCATAAGGCACAAATTCCTGAATATGCCAATGCAAAAAATTGCAAAGAAAAGCACAATTTTCCAGTTTATAGTGTGGATCTGGAATGTCCCCCAGAGGTTCATGTGTTGACGACTTGGTCCCCACATTGCCATTACTGGGAGGTAGAAATACTAAGAAGTGGTGCTAGCTGGAGGTCTTAGGTCACTGGAGAGTATGACCTTCAAGGGGATGTGGAATACCATTATCTTCCTCTCTCTTTTGCTTCTCAGATGCCATGAGCAGTTTTCTCCACTAAGTGCTCCCACCATGATTTGCTACCTTACCACAAGCCCCAAAGCAACAGGGTCAATAGACTAGGGACTGAAACCAAAATAAACATGATTATCTCATGCATTTTTGTTACAGTAAATAAAGCTACCACCCAATACATATAATTCTTTATGTCAGCTCAATACTTTTAAATTTTCTAGTGTTCTCACAACAACTAGAAGTAGGTAAAAAAAATATATATCATTCTAATTTTTCAGGGGAAATATTGAGCTGTTAGTACTTCAGTAACAACTTAAAACCAAAATGGTGTTAAGACTCATATATTTTCACTAACAGTACCATCCACTTTCCTCTAAACCTTGAGGCTTCTTGCAAAACATCAATCAAAGTATATCATAGGAAATGCTGTGTTAATTCTTAATACCAGGCACCATTGGAAACCAGAATAACTTTATGGGGTTTTCATAATCTTTTTTGAACTTTTAAATTAGAATATGAAGCCCATTCTACTAATTGCAAAATAAAGGATTAAATGGGGCTAGCCACTTCTCTAGATGAGCCATGAAATCAGTATTAAGGCTCTTCTTTATGCTCCGTGTGTCAGTCTGCTTCTCAGAAGTGTGGCAAAACCTGGGATAACCAGCTTAAAGGAAAGACTTATTTTGGCTCACAGCTTTGGAGGTTTCAATCCATGGTCAGTAGGCTCTATTGCTGTTGGTCCTGTTGTGAGGCAGCACATTGTGGAAGGAGCATGCGGTAACTCATTCACCTCATGGCAGGTATGTGAAACAGAGAGAGGGAGCAACTGGCATCCCACAGTCTCTTTCAAGGGCCTGCCCCTAATAACTAAACCTTTCTAGTAGGGCCCAAAAGGTTTCCATTGTCTTCTAATAGCACCATCCTGAGAATCCAAAGCTTTAACACATAAGCCTTTGGGGAACATTTAATATCCAAACTATACGAACAAGAATGTAGGGACCAACTATGAGCAATGTGGTGTGATCAGAAAAAGGAAGCACCTTGCAAACTCTTAGCATCTCAGGTTCATAAGGCAGGTGCAAATCCTGTATCCTCCACCTCAGTTCTGGGTATCCCTAGGCAAGTTTTATATCATGTTATATATGCTCTTAAATCTCACATTTTCTTATCTGCCAAGTGGGGATAGTACTTTCATCTTGGTATGGCAAATGCCAGAAGAGGCAGTAATGGCTATGTATGTGTGTCGCATTCAGGAAGCACAACTGTCAAAAAGCGTCAATGACCGATGCCACGGACAAAGTTAAGTCATAAGAACTGGTGGTGTACGGCATGGCTAAATTCAGGGCTCCAACAATGGCACCAAGACTTGGTTTTTGTCTTTTCATAGTATAGACTTCATAAATCCAGTAGAGCAGAGAGAGCGCAGGAACAGTAGCTGCATGAAAGCACTTGAGAGGTTGTCCTGAAGATTAAATAGTCAAGCAGCATAAAGTATTGAGAACTTTGCTTTAGTGTCTATCCACTGTTCTGCAAAAGTTAGGTATTACTATTACTTAGCCCCAGGCTCCACTTGAAGGCAAGATGATAGATACAGTTCCAGAACTTACATTCTTTCAGATCCATGTCTCAGGGGAAGGAATACCCATCTCAACCTCAGAAGTCTCAGTGAATTTTTACAGCATTTAATGGCTCTAAGAGGACTTGCCCACATCCCAGAATATTACATTTTGACTGTCCAGACATGAGTCATAGTACATAAGTGAGCTCGACTCACCCATCTCTAGTCCCACTGACAACAAAGGTATTATTCACTGGCATTTGTGGAAAAGGAATGCAGTCTAAAAGAAATGACACAAGACGTAGGAACCTAAGACGTTAGCAATAACTCCCCACCTCCCACCCCGTACACAGAGTCCTATATACACGTATACTCAAATGTCACTGTAAAAAGCTACATATACATAAAAAAAAATGTTCTGCGTCAGATTGAATTATTATTCATAGAAATATCTTTGACAGGTATAGAATTTCTCTGATCCTCTACAGGCAGGCATTAATTTGGTTATTTTTTCCCCCCTTGATTTTCAGATTTCAGTCTCAAATCACTACTACTGCCACTTCTCTGCATAAAACCCCTGATAAATAAAGCCAGAGTTGTTTGGAAAATGCGTGGCATGAATCGTGTCAAGCCACTGTCTTTTATGCATTTAGCTTTTTAATTGACTTTGCATGCATCGACTCTGCCTTCCAGGAAACAGACACAGTTCCCAGGGATTGTCAAAAGACGCCTGTCTCGAGAGCAGATCTAATCCAGTTGGTGCCGTTGAAAAACCTTAAATGGCAGCTTTCATCTTATTTGCAAAAACTCTCTGGGTTCAAGTTACATTTTAATCCCAGTTGCTATATCAGCTTTATGGCAGCAGAGTCCGGGAGTAGGCCTGCGGGGGGGCTGTTTTTGGCTAAGTTTTAGCTTTCGTTTATGCATATTATTACCTCAAGCAGAATCCTCTTAATGGAAAGCAGTATCCAGGTCTGGAGAGGAGGCTGGCTTTGGACTCAAACTCCTAACTAGCTATTCTGGAAAAATAGCTGCAATATACATACATGTTTAAAATTTACCCTTCTCTCCTTGCAGAACAGAGAAGGCTGCATTCTGTGATAGAGAATTTTATTTGTGGTTCTTTTTCCAATATCATTAGGGAAAATTCAATTCCTCAGACACATCTACAGATCTCCACACCCCAAAGCAAAGCTGTAACCATTGTGGTGACACTTTAGCTCTAGTGACGCTCCAAAATAAACAATGTAGGATCATCACAAACCCACAGGTCACGTTGGGACTTTTAGCTTCCCATCCTGTTATACATTCTATGTATTAACCTCTAGCTATAAGAAAATGGAACTGATCACCTCAAGTTTGGGTCCTATTCATTTCTCACATAGGATTTTGTCAGTGCATTTAGCATTTAAATGTGAAAAAAAATTAGCAAGAAGAAGCCACATGACCCATATAGAACATATACCAATCTCTATAAATATTACTTCATTTAATCCTCACCATGGCTCAGGTTATTTCATTTGGTGATTACTATTATTTTCAGATGAGTAGACCTAAAACTCAGATTCCTTACAGTTTAAATCAAGATCACACAAATAAGGATGACCTGGCTGGGATTTGCTCTCAAACAACCTCTCCCTTAGACTACATTGTTTTATCCATATGGAAAAAGAGAAGATTATGCCCCCCCCATCTGTCTGTTCCCTCTGTGTCTGCACCTGACCATAGAAATTGTGTGCTGTGCTAACAACTGGCTGCAATTTCATCTATCCATCAAAGCTTTACTCCAGTTAACATGCTTGAGAAAGGGGGCATGCTAAGAATTACCTATATGGAGAATTGCACTGGGAGACAAGGTAAACTGGGTTCAACTCACTACCATCAGTCCTTGGATGAATGGTATAACCTTTTCGAACTCAATTTTCTCATCTATGAATGTGATAACAGCACCTCCCATTGTTGGGAGTAGCATTAGATTAAAAGAAGTGACAGAGCCCTAACCCTTGCAGATGTTCCATAAAAGACTTCTCTGATAATTATTACTCCCCTGTCCCATGCTCTCTGAGGAAAGGTTGTTGAGCTGTGTCCAGGGTAAGCATATCTGATGGGTCATTCTGTCAGTCACCATCCATGATGGCCAAGGACATGCAAGAGTCCTGAGGAAATCTCATGCTCTTAGCTCTAAAGAGTTTCCAACACAACAGATAAGAAAACACAAACACATGAAAAAATAAGAAGCGCCGAGATCAATAATCAAGTAGAACAACTGGTTAAAGCTTTGTGGTGCTAAATACAAAAGTGTCAAGAGCAAGGTGGGAATGAGACAGTGAGATGACCTAAGCAGGATGGGTCAAAATGGAAGGAAATTGTAAGAGAAGAGGGAGATGTCAATCCAGGCCTATAAATACATTTTGGTGCTGTCACTTGTCCTGTGTAGTGCTGAAAGGCCTGAGTACTGCATGGTCTGTATCTCTAATGATTCTTACATCTTGAACAGAGAGGGGGAAAAAAGTCCTTAAAATAACCCTAAGAGCTGCACATCATTCCCATTTTACATTGGAGGCCACTGAGACTCAGAGGAGTTACATAATTTGACTGAGGTCACACAGACACAGTTAGCAATTAACTAAAATGCATGCCAAAGTCTGCATGATTCCAAAGCACATACTCTTTCCACTCAAGAGAATAGCTCCCTGCAGCCATCCTGACATCTAAGCCAGGCATGTGACTTTAGGTGCCCAGATGTGAATTATTGGCCCAATATTGGGCCATATGGCTGAATTTCATAGTGGAATTTTCCTCAAAACCTTTTTTTATCCACCTATTGGGCCTTACCTATTGCTAACAAAATATAAGGACTCAGAGTGCCACATCTACCTTAGAGTGATGACAAGTGGCAAAGGCTTAAAGCACTTCATTGACATGCTCTGCTCCTCTGGAAGCAAAACTCAAGACTGTTTTTTGCACAAGATGTGCACACACATTGTTTATCATGACAGGGGCTCCCTGGGCTCTCTGCATGGCCCCTATCCAGGCTTTTGCCTTTGTTTGCATGAGGTAGGTTTGTAGTCTGCTTTCACTACCCCTGCCCACACTCAAGGAAGACCATGAAAGGCTTTTTTCTCTTCTCCAGGAACAATACTCAAAACATCTAACACCAGTGTGGAGTAATGACTGAGCCCAGGAAGGTTCAGTGTGCCCTTGGAAGATCCTTAGAGGGTCCATCATAGAGACTATTCCTGGCTGTTACAGGGGCAGACCAATATTTTAACAAGTCTCTAGGTACCAGTGTGCAGCAGCTGAATGTTATCTCAGTCCCTCTCTTCACTTTGTCCATTCTTTCAAGCATGTCATGTTGTGAGTGGGCACATGTTGTGAGTGCACACACTGCTAGAGTTGATTTGACCACAGTCAGGCCTGACCTTTGACTGTGTGTGGAGAATTTCATGATTCTCTTCGAACTGCCAGTAATGGAAGACGCTTTGATAATAAGCAAAAAAAAAAAAAAAAAAAAAAAAGCAGGGGAGTGGACAGCTTGAGTGTCTCACCCTGTTCAAAATTTCTCTTACATTTTCAGACATCATTAGGGGCATCTCATTCTAATAAAAACCGCCACAACTAAAGCAAAGAATAATCTGTACAAATGCATAATCCACGTGGCTTTCTGAGAAAGCTTTTGGAATTGAGGCCTCCAAAAAGGGTTTCCTGTTCAGCATCTTCCTCTGCAAAAAAACGAACTGGAGTTCGTCATTAGCACTTCTTATCACGGCACCCTCCCTTGTAAACAGAAAGACAAATGTAAGATGGCGCCCTAACGAAGCAGCCGAAGACTGTGCAGTAAGCCAGGATGCACTGCACCCACACAGTTCTTGAGAAATGGGGTATTTTCTAATAGGCTGACAGGAATAAGCCCTGGTTGTGTAACCACCAAAGAAAGCAAACAAATGGAAACCACCCTGCGTAAGAGTAAAGGCAGAACATGTGATAGGATGGCCTAAGTTCCATGAGTTCCATGAGTCTGGAGCCCCTCCCTCCCTTAGTACAGCCCTTCCTAATCTTGGGTTAAGAGGAGTTACTGGAGTGAGTTATTTGTATAACCCACAAGAAGACTTCCCACCCCCACATCCTTTAACTGCATTAGGTCTGGAAAAGTTAAAATGATTTTTAAGTGTTCCATCAAAATCAGAATGCTTATCACTCTGGTTTGGCTACCAGCCTGCTTTTAGCTCCCAGTTAATCTCAGTGCTGCTGAGCCTCTCTCCTGGGGAGGGGGTGCTTCCTAGAGGAGGAATGTACATGTCCACTGCTGTGAGGAAAGATGTGCAGGCAAGAGGAGAGGGACTTGGTTAACCCCCAGTGTTCCAAAGGTGTCCAGAAAACCCACTTAGCTAGAATCCATAGCTTAAAGTCTATGGGGAGGAAAGAGCTCAAAACCTTAGAAATGGCTTGGAGGCCCAAGCCTAAGGAGTTAATGAAGTAGGTAAAGATCTGCTGTAATCTTGCACCTTATCAGTGATGCATGAGATAAGAATGTCTTTCAAGACTTTTTCACCTAAAGCTTGCAGTTTGCTCTACTATTTCTGGTATGAATGCCAGGCTGTCTCACAGCCATTTACATTTCAGGGTTCAAATCATACCAACTCCATTTAACATTTATGCGACTTGGGACAAGACATTGATCCTCTCTGTATTTCAACTTCATCATGAGGAAATTAAAAATACCTTTTCCATTGCCTCATAGTATGCTTAAAAAAACTAAATGAACTCCCATGATTTATGTTAACAATGCTTGGCATATAGAAGTTTCTGTGTAATTTTTGGTTTCATTTCCTAGTGGTACTTGCAGTGGGTCATGCCCATGAGAATACCAAAATGAGTAGTAAACGGAAAGATCTTTAGTTCCTGCAATCCATACAGCAGGTAAAGGGAAGTTATATAAGTGTTAACAATGAGAATGCAAAGATCTAGACACTGAATGTCAGGCCCTATTGAGTAGGATAAGCCCAGAATGAGGGAAAGAGAAAAGCTTAGAAGCTTCTAGTTTAGTATTCCTCCTCATAACTGGTAAATCCTGACCTTCAGGGCTACTGACCATTGTTTCTACACTAGACACATTCATATGAGAAATATCAGGAAGGTGTTCACCTTTCACCTAAGCCACACTCATACATTTTGATACTTAATGGAAGTTGAGAGTAGAATTCGTCATGTAATGAACTTCTTTTCTACCATCTTCAAATCCAGTGCAAACTTTATCACTAAAACACCACGTCAAAAAAGTAAACTTTGTTGAATTATAAATACCCCTAACCAAAGACCATAGGTTACTAAATGCCTCCCACAATGGTATTGATTGAAATCTCTCTTCAACCCTGGACATACAAATCTAATAGATGTTAACACAGTGTTTTATGTTAGGCATTTTTTTTTTAGTCAGCTTTTTCACTGCTGTGACTGAAGACCCAACAAGAAAAATTTTAGAGGAGATAAAGTTTATTCATGGGCTCAAGGCTTCAGAGGTCTCAATTCATAGATGTGGGTTCCATTCCATGAGCCTCAAGGTAAAGCAGAACATCATGGTAGAAAAGTCTGTGTGGTGGAGGCAAGTGGCTTACATAATGATTAGGAAGGGGAGAGAGAGAGAGAGAAAGAGAGAGAGAGAGAGAGAGAGAGAGAGAGAGAGAGCGCCTTCACTTGCTAGTTACAAAATATATACCCCAAAGGCACACACCTAATGACCCACCTCCTCCAGCCACCCTGCCCGCCTTCAGTTACCACTCAGTTAATCTTGTTAGGGGATTAATTCACTGATTAGGTCAGCTCTTATACACCAATCATTTCTAAATGCTCTTGTATTGTCTCACATATGAGCATCGTTATTAATAGAAAACACTCTGTTCTGCTGGAGTCAAAGGGATCCAGTAGCAGAAGAGGAAGAAGCCAAGAGGCAGAAGGGAAGAGTGGTGACAGAGATTCAAATAAGAGGAGGCTTCTACTCCCTACTGCTGATTTGAAGATGGATGAAAGGGACCATAACCCAATCCATGTGGTGGTTCTCCAAGGTGACTACTTGACGACAGTCAACAGGAATTTAGAGAACTTAGTCTTACAGCCACGTGAAATTGAATTTTACAAACAACCAGAACAATCTTAGAAATGGATTCTTCCCAGAAGGTCCTAATAAAAGCTCAGCTGGACAATATGTTGATTCTGCCTTGTGAGGTCATGAACAGAGAGCCCATTCAAGGCCACTCAGACTTTCAACCTACAAAGTTCTGATAAAAGGTGTTTGTATTGTTTAAAGATGCTAGCTTTGTGGTAATTTCCTATAGCAGCAATGGACTAATCTCTGCACTAAGTACACTCTTTTTTTCATAAAATGGTATAAGTAACATCTATGGCATCCACAACCTGAGGAAATCAGTTCTGTGTTCTTCATTTGGGGGAGGGAAATACAGAGGGGAAGGACAAAACATATGCTGACCTCTCTTTGGAAGCTCTCTCAAACAAAAACTTTTCATTATGTAGATTAAAGATCAATATGTCAGAAAAAAGTGGACTCCTAAAAATCTGCTCTGGGAATTGTTAAATAATCCCCAAACAGATAACTTAACATTGTTGTTTTGTTTACAAATAATGAAAGATGGCTACTATAAAAGATTTAACTAGTAACTAGAGACCTAAAACATGGACATGTAATTAAATTGAACATGGAAATTTATTTCAATTATGCCTGTGTTTTATCTGACAGTAAAGGAAGAGTCTCCTAAGCTACATTTCCAATATTTTCTCTGCAAAAAGTATTCAATAGTTTAGGGAGATACGAATTTCTTCTGAAAAAAAAATAAAACAAAAAAGTTTTCATGATATAATAAAGTAATTAAGAGGGAATGTTTGTTTTTTCTGGAAAGGTAAAATATTGCTATGGTATAAGGGCAGATGACTCTGCTAATGCAGAGAAAATGAAGAATTAGCCCTACCTGTGTGTAAAGTAGATGACCATATAAGAATTGCCTCCCATGGGATATTTACTAACACAAAAACTCATATTGCAATAACATAATTTTGATTATGACTTTTTGATGATGTGACTAGAGAAAAATATGGATCATCACTTAAAAGGTATAGAAATGGGTGAACTGAGAAATTACTTGCTAGAGAAAGGAAGGTATGAGCTACAGTAAACATGTTGCTATATATTTTTCACAAACTAGAAAAGAACTATTTGCAACATATTAATAATCTTGGTTGGAGGTTGTTAGCAAAGAAGCAGTGACAGTGTAAACTACAGCCTCTTCTTTATGCCCTTGGGGAAAAAAAAAACAGAAAAGATGACACAATAAGAATTCAATAGAGTAGAAATGAAGACACTAATGCTGCATGGAGCAAACAGGGTCTTTCCTTCTAAGCACTCGACAGGAGGACACACAGACCAACCCCTCCAAGGTAGATGTGTCTGAGGTTATTGTGGGCATATTTCTTGGTGCAACTTAAACATATGCTATGCATTTTTAGACTTTGTATATCCATAAGAAACAGATGGTTCTTAGAATGACAGGCATGTCAATTTATTTTGTTCAAGTCAACCAGGTAAAATAAAAGAATAGAGCATTTTGGGTGAAGTCTTTAAAATTTTCCATCACACCATCTGCATTCTTACTCAGTTCCCAGGTTACTGGGGACGGCAGTTTGACTTCACTTTCAGGCCAAAGTTACTCAAAATCAATTACTTAAACACTGCCCCCATGGGATTATCTGAATTTGCAAGACCATATGTATCTTTTATCCTTATAATTTATTTTCTTCTTTTTTTTTTTACACAGAGAACATCTAAAATATTCACAATTTTAAATACAGAGAATAATTTATCAAATGACATTATAATTACAATACAACTTCATAAAAATTTAGTTTTTGCAAACTCATCATCAGCTCAAGTTATAAGAAAGTATTTGATTGGTCCCAGACAGTGAATGGGCACTACTTTTTTATTTCCGTTTTTAAAAACCTATAGAATTTATAGCTTCAGGTTTAGCAAAACCTTTGTCCCATCTGTGATACTCCTTTCTACAGAAATCACTATGTGTTCATTCAACTTTCTAAAGAGAAAAGAAAGACCTTTGCTGGAAAGTTTTCTTAAAAAATATTGTTTCTTTGAGTAAGAAACTTGGTATTATATCTTTGTATCCCTTACCCTCCTTACATCAAGGGCTGTCTTATTTCAAATGAATCACTCATTTTCTCCCACACTCTCCCTGCACCACAATAAGATTGTTACTACTAGGACTACTAAAGAGTTTTAGTATACCCCCACCCATCTTGAGGCCTAACAGAGAATACATCCCTAACCTCTCTGGCTCTCCTTTCTGTCTGTGCTTAGCAAATACTCAATCAGCCTCTCTTCCCTCCTACTACACCCACAGATTCTCTTTGTCAGTAAACCCACTAATTCCTGAAGAGAATCTCCCTTCCACTCCCTGTTTTCATTTTTCTTCTTATCACCACCACTTCGAAGCACACTTTGGATTCTTTATTGCCAAAGAATACACAAGATGGATCTTAGAGGGAAAAAATTTAAAAAAACAAAGAAATTTAAGGTCTTTCTTGAATTAAGCTCAAGTATTCTTATAAAAATATACACTCCTGTTTGGGAATGGGTGCTGAGATTGGGAATGTCTGATGAGATTAGCCTACCAGAACTCAGCAAAGCCAGCAAACTTTGTGATTGAATACATATTATAAGTGGGCATTTATGAAGAAAAGAATTAGATACTCTCAGCAAATAAAGAAAAATAGTTCAAAATGGAGTAGCTTGTCCGGATTCATATAAGTGTGGATGGAAATTAAATTCCACTCTAGTTGTCTCCAAGAGTACTTTCTCCCAAGTAACATGGCCTCCCAAGTAACTGGAAGTTCTGTGGTCTTTGTCTCATGAAAGGGTTAAATACATAGGTCCTCTCATAAGTTTTTCTCTCCTCTACTACCATAGACATTACCTCAAATCCAGACCTGTCTTCTTCCAGTACAGTCTGACGCTAGCAGGTCAGACAATAGGGCTGATAGAAATAATCACTAACTACTTGAAAAATGTTAGAGGCATAACCTGTGCTGTTTTCCATTAATTTATTTTGATAGTGCAACTTCTCAAAGGATTCTAAGTGGCCCATTCCAATTCATATTTGGCCAATTCCAAAGGCATGAAAAATTATTATATAGATAAAAAGAAATTTTAAGATGAATGACTGTTAAGATAGCTTGACTCAGAACACATTTTAGGATCCCATTGAGGATAACACTCAAAAACTGTTCAAAAACTCATTTTAATCAAATGAATGCTTAGGAATAATTTAAACATTCCAGAGGTCTTGTCTCCAGTGATAGGCTAGATGGAAAATACCCTCCTTGATGCTTCATTTGTGACTAGTAAGAGGGGACCCTAACCTCTCTTAACCCTTCAATTTGGGTCTTCTACTTCCAATCACAATTGGAATAGAAAAATGCACAATGTAAAATCAGAGTTTCTCTCTCAGAAACTTTCTATTACCTCCTATTGTGAACTTGGTGAAAAGTTCAGTTTGGAGTCTTTTTTGTTCAGGTGAAGGGTTGGGTCATGTCTCATTTCCCCCAAAATAGTTCATCCATCTCAGCCTCTGAAGCCAAAGGAATTGAATCCTGAAGCATGTTTTATTACTGTTTCTTTAGGATAGAGAAGGAGTCTTGGAATTGTACGTCCCCCTGAAGCTGCAGAAGTTAAAGGCCCACTGTGTCCTCCAAAATCAAAATCATCTGCTGAGGGAGCATTGAGACTTCCTGTGGAAAGTACAAACTTTAAAGGTTTCCATTAACACTGCTCATCTGAAATAATGTAGGATTTATGATTTCATAGTAAATGCAAGTAGGAAAGCCTCCTGTTAGATGGTAGGTTATGCTCAGAGCTTCTGAGAGTGTCAATCTAAGGGTGGAGGGGCAGGCAGCCCAGGCCTCGATGTATGTGGACACAGATGTGTTTGCCTCTTGTGGAACCAGAGATTTGGAACCCTGGCTGTAGAGTTTGTTTTTGCAGCCCAATTCCCTTGAATTATTTTAAATGCTATTACTAAATGGCTGTTACCCTTTTAAGAGTCTTTGCCTATTTCAACTCATGAATGTTGCTCTTCTGCTCTTTTGCATTATGTCTCACAATGAGTACAAATAAGTTAACCATTTTTCTTGAGGAATCATATGAAATCTATTTCCATACTGTTGCTTGTTGCTATTTTTCATTTGAAATGTTTTATTTTACCCTTTGTGTGTGGGGGACGGGGTGGGAAACTAAAACCATAAACATATCCAACCCAAAGAATGTCAAATATATTGCATGGCACTTGTCCACAGTATACATCAAGGCTTCTGCAGCTTCTCTGCTTCTCCTTCAACAGCAGACACAGCATCTATAGGTGAGCACAAAGTAGCTGACAAAAGTGCTATTTTGTCCATTTTAGACAAAAATCTACACTGGATTGACTTTAATCCAGTTCCTTGGGTAACATCCCATACTCTTGGATCTTTCAGACTATAAACAAAGCAGTTTTCAAAGGTCAAATCTTTATCTTCTCATTTTTTTCATGTTTCAAGATGGGATAGATATCCAGAAGACTGGATAACAAATAGATAGGGATGATGAGGATATAAAATGAAATGAAATAATGGTATTTTCTAGAACTCTCAAAGAAGCCTGAGATAACCACCAAATGAATATGCTGTCATTTATATTGATTCAATTTTGTAGATGATTATTTTTTAAATCACATAAAATTACACTAAAATTAATTTGGACCAAACTAACTAATCACAAAGTCTGTCATCCTAATATATCAACCATTTTATTTTTTCTCTTTTGTAGTGTACCATAGTATATGTCTACAATATTAAAATGTCATATATAGGTATCTATCTAATATTAAAATGTCATATATAGGTATCTATCTATATTACTATGGATGAATTTCTCATTAGACTCATAAGAATTTTTTTATTTCTTAAGTCTTTATAATAATCTTTTTAAATAGTTCCTTTGAACTGATGTAACATATTTCACTCAACTATTGATGAACGATGACCAGCTGCCTACCTTGGGCATGTTACATAAACTTTATGGGTTCCAATTTAACTCAGCTGTAAAATAGTAGTAAAAATATTTACATCATGAGGTTGTTGTTGACTGTTAAATAAGCTAATATGTATAAAACTTTAAAAACAGGGCTGACACTAAAGAAGAACTCAATATATACTATCTTTTAAAAAAATGGTTTTTAACCTGAATTTTAAAACTTTTTATTAAATATATTTAATTTATTATGTATCTTCATAATAAGTTCCCAAGAGTAAAATTTGAAAAAAAAATTCAGCATTCATTTATTCTAATTAGAAGAATTTTGTTTTCCCGTAGAACTGAAAGCTTTATGCAGATTGGATTGGATACATTATCACAATTGTCAAAAGTGCCTATGGAATATTTATCTCAGCATGGTGTTGTGTGGAATACTCCACTGAATACATTAAAACCATTTGGTCCTTGACTATTACATTCTCAAACAGCACAATAGGAGAAATATGTGAGAGTCTTACCAGTTCAACTTAGCTTGAAATAAGCTAAGAAATACAATATAAAGCCATACATGTGTGGTCTCTTGAACCCTGATACCTTCAGGTGTTTAAAATTGTCAATCCATGATCATGTTAACAAAAGACATATTATATGTATGTGCAACCAACTCTGAATATTGAGCATCAGAATAAACTCCAGTGGTTAATAGAGATCAAGGAGAACTCAGCTCTTGTCTTCATCAAGACAATGCCTCAGCCTCAGTGTGCAGGAATAAGAGGAACACCAAATGTGTAAAAGCAGCAGCACAAATTGGCCAGGAACCTTCATTTGGCCATGCAAGTGCTTGCTCATATTTCTTAAGAAACAAGACAAAGGAACAAGGAAGTGTAACAAAAATCAAAGCCTTGTTCATTGCTGTTTGCTACCAAACGAGCACACCTCCCTCACGCACCTAGTACTTCTCTACCTCTCTGAGATTCCCTTTTTTCCTGTGCACATTCTTCCCGATGAAATCCATCCTCTCTCTAACATCCTGCCTCTTTTGAGAAGCTTCATCCCAGAATAACAAAATCAAATTAACAAGTATATTTGTACAGAGGCAAATGCAGAAGAGACGTGAGAAATGAGATGTAATCCACAAGAGACCCAAGAATAGAGGGCAAAAGGAGCATCTTGGGAAATTCTAACATGTGGGAGATGGGCCAAGAGAGGATGACCAGAATGACACAGTGCCTGGCAATTTCATGTAGCTGGGCATTTCTAGTGAAGGTATTTCTTTAAAAAAAAAATGCTACTGGGATTGAAATCAGACTCTGTCTAGGTCCCTTGCTCATTGTCATTTTCTCTGTTGAGGGTATTTTTAGGCCCCATGGGTATCTAATTTTCTTAAGAAGTCAGAGGATACCAAGAATGCAGTGAAACCCAGCCACTCGGAACACTACAAGAACAAACATCTCCTCCATGTTACTTAGCTACCACTGTCCTCTCCACCCCTGCTGCCTTAAGAATCCACCTCGAAAAGCAATAGTTTCATTCTTTTAGAGTTCACAAAATTTCAAACTGTTTCCAGAGTATTAAAAAGAGTCGGTGACAAGGATACTTTTTGTGCCCTGTAAAAGTTCCATGGGGGCATTCTGTAAGAAAATGGGCTTTTGTGCCTTTCGTAGATTACTGTTCCTTTACACAATGGACTTGTCTAAGTTTCTTCCTGTTTTCCAATCAGTTAAATTTAGAACGATTGTTTCCATCTCTTATGAGATATGATGTCTAGGAAAAGTGAATGCCTAGATGTGATACCAGGGCCCAGCAAGTCTGCGCAATTCAGTTGTAGCCAGGGACATCACCCAACTCCCAAGCCTTTCTGTAGGGTTTCCCATGGGCACAAAGGGTATTTTCCCTCATGGTGGCTAGTTTGCTACTTCATAATATAAACTAAGTTTTCTGACGCCTTAACACAAAAGAACGCTGTTTTTAATACAAGACCATTTATTTTTAGAGATGACCTTCTTATTTTCACTTTATATAACTTTTTAAAAATCAAACAATATGTGATTATTTTAGAAGAACTTGAAAATGCACTTACCCAAAAAGGATTGAAAAGTATATCCATTCTCCCACAGATAAACCAATTTTAACCTTTTGGAATATGTCTTTCCATATTCCAAAATAATATTTAGAAATTAATTTTAGATTTATATTTTTATATATTTACATGTCACAAAATTTTATTTATATATTTATAAAAACTAATGCATAATATGATTCTGGAATTTGCTTTTATCTTTCGATGCCAATACTAACACTTCCACTTTATGACTATAAGGTTTTCAATTGCCAACCTACTTACGTACCCCATCCTTTATACTGGTGGGGATCTTGAATAGAATAAATCTTATACTTTGAAATATGAGAATAAGTATTTGTCCAGACTGTAGAGCCTATCTCTGCCACTTACCCAATGTGTAGACTTAGGCAAAAACTTAAAGTTTTTTGACCTCATCTGTAGGTTGGGGATAACATTTGGCTTATTAGGTTTACGCTGAAGATTTAGCTCCACATGTCAGTGCTTACAAAGGTATCTTGACCCGAACAAAAGCTCATACTAAGATAGCATTATCCTTCTTCAGTCTGGTGCTAAATATTGAGTAAAGGCTCTTATAATAACATATAATGTCTCAAATTTAAGTTCTGGGCATCTTCCTCCTCACCCAGCCCCCTACTATGACCAATTTCTTTTCCCCAAAGAAATCTCTAACTTTAGTTAGAAAGTTAACAACTCTTTTGTGGAAATTTAAACAAGTCCTTTTGCAAACCCTTTGAAATTTCAGCCTGTGCAATTTGGTGAGTTCTATGCCTATGGAAACAAAGCAAAAAGTAGAGCTTCCCCAGAGGCTTTGGCTTTCTCACAACATTGCTCCAGGTGCCTTAGCCTGGCTAGGATACTAGGTCTTTTCTGGCTTCTGTGTCTAAAACGATATGGCACAGGGATATGGGCCAGGCTGATCCCCTATGGATACAAAAGTCTCTGCCAATTGTGATGGTCATTTGCCCAATGTCTAGAAAAATGTCACATGAATTAATACAAAACAATGATTTCAGAGGTGAAGAAGTGACATTATCTCTTTAAGCTCAAGAGACTTCTGCATAGCAGCTTCACAAAGATTGTTGTTGATTTGAAATTAACTCTCGAGAACATTGGCTGGAAAATTCCAGTGAAAGATAATCAAAATTTTGAAGAAAACGCCAGACTGAAACCCATGTTTATTTGATTTGGGGTCCCTTTGCTCCAGCCTCAACAATTTACCTCTAAATATTAAGAACTTTTGGGAGTTGATAATCCTATAGATTAAAGAAAAGGTGAAGAGCTAGGGCAAGTTGAATGGATTTGTTCCCCTCATATGTCCTTGGTTTTATGAGAAATCATCCCACTGTGCCAAGAAAAAACAAACCCAGAAATTTGTTTTGTTATATATCAAATAACTTGTCTTAACAATACTCCAGCAGCATTGGATATTCTAACAAAAAGTTTTGAACTTCTGTCACACATGAAGCATTTAGCTTAGAAAAGGGCCACATTGTCCAGCACAGTATTTGATTTACCAGTGCTAAAGCCTTGTGCATGGCAGTGCAGAGGATGTAAGCTACAGAAGATATAGAGAGTACCACAGGCCTGCCCTGCAGGGTTTCCATTTGGCTGTCCACCAACAACAAACAGCAAAATCCCCAAACATTTTACAGGCAAAGCCTGTGGTACAAGGTACAAGTTCTTGAGACGCATCAAAGACAAGCTGAATTACATCAGGGAGTGTGTTGTTTGCCAGTGAGACAAAGGTAACTCTCCCAGGTCCCAAACCCCAAAGGGAAAAGAGCCCCCTTAAATGGCTAACTACAAAGACTATTTTGGTCTCAGTAGCTGTCACATATGCTTGATGGGACTGTGGTGCTTAGGACCCTGTTCCTAGTACATCCAGGATTGTTGTCAACACTTCCTGACTTTGTTCTTATTGAAGACCTATATGATTAAATGATGGTGGCCTACTGCCCTCATCAGCTAATTTACTCATTTATAAGTCACTCTCCTAAGTAGCATTGGAATGGTATTGATGAAATAGATATCCCAGCCCTGTTAGGGAGATAGATGAGTAGGGGATAAATTAAAAGATAGCACAAATCAGCAACAAGAGTATGCACAAGTTGACATGGACATCACGCACACACAAAGAGTGACAAATTCTTTTCATGATTATTCAAGAAGATTTAACAGGTGAGGTGACAGCTTGGCCTGGTACCACATGAAAAGAGGGGTTTTCTGAACAAAGACATTTGTGATTCTATGCACAACCTTGAAAGACCTATTGTATCCTGATGTGGTAAGAACCCTGAGAAAGATAAATCTGGAGAAGTAAACTCAGTCAGATGATAATGAAGCCTTTAAATCAATTGCAAAAGATTAGACTTTATTCTAGAGTCAATATAATTTTGTGCAAAGGAATGCTAAAAGAAGTTTCTTTAATTTGGCCAACAAATAAAAGAAGTTTGAGATTCTTAGACATCAAATGTTGTTGAGGCTGGAAACCTCAGGCCTTACCTTCAACAATAGGGAAAGGTGATTTTGATTCTGTATTTTTTTTTTAACCTTTCTCTTTGTGGCTCTGATACTCTTACATTATCATTGTGGCCAAAGCTCAGCCACAGGCACTTCCAGGCCTAATGTATATGACCAAAATGTGCTGGCAAGTCCTTTTTTTTAGAACTCTGCTTTTCTCTAGCTGACTGAGCAAGTTATTCCATACGGGAAGATAATTTACTACGTTAGCCCTTTTAGTCAACACATTTTGCATTTCATGGTGGAGCCTCAATCGCAGAACCAGACAACTAAGTGAACATTGCAGGACATCAACCTTCAGGACATTGCAGGCCTGGTAACATTTTTGCCATAGGAGGCAATGCTTCTTGGAAGGGAGGATTGAGAATTTCCTCCAGTCACAAGTAGATGAGTGTCTTTCTCCCTCTACCAAGAAAGCTGATTCTAGGAAGAAAATGAAGAAAGGAGGCACATACACAGGGAACCCAGGAAAAAGGATAGTCTTGCCCAGAGAGTGACTTATTTCATTGCCGTCTCTCACTCAAAGAACATGTGTTCTGATTGCTTACTCATAGTGCCATGATATTTTCATATATTAAACGGTAATAATAATTTAGTAGATCTCTCTTACTCAATGCTCAGATCAACCAATTTCATAAAGATTCTCTCTATAATCTACTCTCACTGGTTAATGGATGGTCTCCTACCAGAAGGTCAATCTCACACACTTCCACGACCATATATTTAGTTACCAAAAGTCAGTTACCAAAAGTGAGAGATGTGTCATAACAATCCCCAGGGAGAAAGGATGGGTCCTGGGTGGAGAAGGCAAGCAGTGGGCTCTGGGTTCTGGACTTTCATCCCAGGATTAATGGGTTTTTTAGCTTTTACAGCTGTTTCCCTGATTTAGACTTTGAACCTGCACAACTAGTTTACTGACTGCCCAAGTCTCTCATGATTAAGTCACACTAAACATTCTGCTATGATTAACTCTCATTAAAACCTATAGAAAGCAGACCACTTTTGTAACCAGTAGCTATTTTCTTCCCTAAAAATGTACCATTCCACTGCTGCTTAGTAGAGACATCTCGCTGACCTGTTGAGGTCTGCTCCTGTTTTGGTTATTTTTGCTTACAAGTTGTGCTTCTTTCCAAACTCATGTATGCCAATTGCTTTTTATAAGGTACTCTATTAATGCTTTTAAATTAAATATTATGTAAATTGATCAAATATAAGTACCTCCTAAGATTGTGCATCTTTAAAATTTAAATTGATATTTTATAATGACTTCAGAAAAAGGAGTAAGAAAAAAAGTAAAGGAAAAATAAAAGGTTTTTTTTTTTTTTTTGCCAAACATTTATACTCACTTCCCCCAAATAGGGGACTTCTGGCGAAGAGCAAGGGACAAGACATAAGGCCACTTCCCAGAGTCCCACACCGACTTCCAATTCATATATATATATGTGTGTGTGTATATATATATATATATATATATATATATATATATGCATATATATATATATATGAATTATTTTTTAATCTTACCTCTGTTCTTTTCTATATTTTCCTATAGAAAAAATGCCCAACTTTTCAAAATCTGATCACTTTATATCCCATTTCCCTTGAGGAAACATTTTAGAAATTCCTTAAATTCACACTTTTAGAATTCTCAAACTATACATTTTTTCCATGGGTTGGACATCTTTATTTTGAGGTTCAAAATCTGCACATTGGTTTTCTTCCTAAAACTGTTTAATGTCATGTTTTCCCTGAGGAGATGAAGGCAAAATGTTTGATTGCCTGACTTGAGGCAGAGCTTGAGAGTAAAAGGACTGCAGGTGGGTAGGGTGAGATAGAAGGACACAGGTATCAGAAAACTCTGGAAAGAAACCCTATTTGTTAAGAAAAGAAGAAGAAGAAAATTGAATTAAAAGCAAAAAAGTGTCATCCCACTGCATTAACATGAAAAGAAATCATTACCTTCTACTCAACCTTCTGCCATGAAATTTTTATTTACTTATTAAAACAGCAGTAAGTAAAACTCGTGGCATCGCACAAATATGATGAATTCAGCATATTGCATTCGACCATAAGTGATGACACAGAGATTCCTTTGGATCAAACCTCTGTGAACTGAAACTCACTAATTTCTGAGATGCTTCTTATTTTCCTCTGACCAAAAAAAAAAAAATCATGTTTTTTTTTTTGGTAGGCAAACCATGAAATACAAACAGAAGTTAAAATGAGTCCAGCAGATGTCAAGCCTCTTTATATATAGCTTTGAAGCCTCTTGCAATAATACTAGAGAAACTAATGAAATGGGAAATGGAAAGGCTTGCAAAATGCACCTAGAGCAAGCACATGATCTCCTTCTCCCTCTGTCTCTTACATTGTAAGAGTGAACATGCTTCATTCTCTTGCCAAGGGCCACTTCCCTCACTTATCCTGTTACATTATTATTTGTGCTCGCATTCATTTTCTGCCTGTTCTCCAGGGTTGGGTTGCCAGAGTGAAACTTCGAGGTGGTCTTTTCTCCATCAGACACCCCATGTCCACTTTCAGCTTCTCCTGGCCTGCCCCCTCCTTGTCTTACTTCCATGGAAGCTAATTTTGATCCCATTCTTTGGCTCACCACAGGGTGATATTTTCAAATGCTCATTTCTTGGGAGAGAAAGGGTGAAACAAATGAGACTAGGAGGGAGAGATACTTAAGGCACTTTCTCTACATTATATGAGCTTATTGTTTTTTTAAACCATAAATTTGAAAACCTTCATTTTGTCCACCTTTGGGTAACGTAGCAGAGTACCCACAGAACTTGTCCCACCTCCTGCCATCCTCCCTTCACTGTTGTCCCCGCGTTCTCCTCTTCCCACATGGTTTCTCATTCCAGTGACTGGCAAAGAGAGTGGAACAAGTAACCACCACCTATGGTGTTTTGAACAAAATCAATGCCTAGCACCTTACAAAGGAAGGCAGAATGTTCAATCGGTTTTATTAGGTCTCAAGGGTTTTGGTACAGTTCTTCAGCGGGAGGAGGTCATGGGGAATGGGAGGCACAAAAGGGCAAGGAAAGCCCTGATTATCTTTCAAGGCATCTCAGAACTTTCAATGATGTTGTCTTGGCATGGGAAATTACTCACCGGGTTATGGTCAGCATTGTAACAAATGCCTTTTATGTCCAGTGGTAAAACAAATAGAAAGGAGGGGGAAATAAATCTGCAATTACTTCATTCTTCTGTAACTTCAGTAATGCTTTTATGAGTCAAAATGATTTACTAGTAAAAAGAAGATGGGTCCAGGGGAAAGAATAAAAGACCCCAAGTTCCTTCGCTTCATTACATCAGAGTGAACCTTCTCCTGTCCAGTTCCCTGTGCCCACCCATGGAGGGAACTTTATCACCACTTGGTACAGTCACAGTTTCCTCTTGAGGGCAAATTTCTCTACGATGTCCAAGTAGTCTTATTTTCTCTGTTGCTAGGTGTAAGTTTAGATTGTATTCCTCCTTCTCCCTAGCTAGAAAATAAACCGATTGGCTAGATCCAAACAGACTGTGAAGCAAGTAGATTGTAGTTAATAATCATTTCTGCTTAGCTTTTGTAAATCTGCAGTACAGCAGATTATTCCCACAGCAAAACCATTATTTTAACCAGACTTCTGATTATGAAAGAACTCAGAATTTCTGAACACTTCACACATTGAACATTATTAAACTATTTAACCATTTGCTAAAAAATCAGCAGTTAAAGGGAAAGAATGAGGAATTGATTCTCCTTTTCGTTCAGCAAAATCAAGTTTACTAATACTTGATTGAAGGAAGTATTTTTGTGAATAATAATGTGAGCTTGTAAGTGTAGATGAAATGAAGTAATTAGTAAATCATCATGTGCCACCACCAACCTTTAATAATGAATTAGACAAAGATCAAGAAGACCAACTAAAACTTAGATTAAATGATGCAGAATTAAACATTATCATGATGCCAAATGTCATCTTACACTTGACTGTCCAATTCAATGGGAAAAAATGAATTTATTATAACAATAACTCATATCAAATGATCAACTTTAGCATCATTAACAGTGGAACACATTGTCATGTGCCATATAAAATATACATCAATGTCTGTAGATGAGTTGTGCCAAAGTGTTCCACCAGAACCTGATTAAACCCTCGGAACTAATAGTCTAAAAGAAACATGGAAGATTATCACAAGGTAAATCTCACCATGAGGAAGTGAGCAGACAATGTTTAAAGGGGACATTCCTCCAGAAAACTGACCTGGGTAAAGACCCCCCCCCCCAAAAAAAAAAAAACACCACCAAAACCAATGTCTAAAGATTGATCGGATTATATTTCAGAAAAAAGCAATGAGTGATATTTTGTGATAATTTGCAAATTTGGAATACAAGTGGAATATTGGATAATACTAATAATATTTTCCTTTGTGGAGATACAAAGTGAACAGGATTAGAAGAGAAATGTCATGTCTGCAACTAAGTTATAGAGTTTAGCAAGTTGGTAATGGGGCTTGGGCTACCAGAGCACTTTTCTCTCAAATCTGCTGCACGTTAGAAAATCCTTTCAAAGAGAAGAGTTTAAGGATGTGGGTGAAGCAGAGGAAAAAAGAGCACCTTCAGTGGGAGAATGTTCCTCTTTTACTTGCCGTGTGACACAGTTTTATTTTCACCTTACCTAAACTCTCTTAGAATAAACAATTAACATCTTGATGATTTATATAACACCTTACCAGTGCCTTTGTACTTTTGCTGTGACTGTCTTTATGAAGAAGACATCCTTATAAGGACCATTTACAGATGTATTTTTCAAACTGAGTTCCTCATAAGCACTGCAAGAAATCACGACCAGTCCTAAAAATGAGATTCCCTGTTCTGGCTCACATACAGATCCACACCTTAGAATTAAATGCCAAGTAGACACTTCCAGAACATCCCTCAGGATAAAAATCTATCCTCAAAGTAGCTTTGCCATTCATACCTTTAGTGTGTTAATTCTGAATATGGTGCTCCTGGCCTGTGGTACCAGGACTCTCTGAACAGCAGTATGTTACCCACCTGCTCACTTCACGTGGCTGCTCTTGACTAAATGAGGGATGCATGAGAATGTGATCTGAGATCAGCCAACCATGCACAAATGTAATAATTATTTAATCAGGTGCCTCTTTAAGAATAAGCAGAGTTTTCCCATTTTACATGGTCACATTTCTAATGCCACATTTATCCTATAAAACATCTTAAAAGTTTCCCAGAATTTAAAATATATCTATATGAAAGATTAATAATTTTTATTACATCTTATTTTTTTCCCTTCTTAACAAGGACAATATTTAACATGTTCATACCCCCTTCATATTCTTAGAGCATTCTCACAATGTCCTCTGGAAGTGGGAATAGTTAATTTAATTTTTGTTCATTACAGAGGGGTTTCATAACTTGTCAGTATCACCTGAACCCTGCAGTGAGGAAGCTGGTCTCAATAGCTCCCGGTTCCTTCTTTTGGCTTCAGGCTATGCTGCCTATATTGGATCCATCTGCACAAATCAGCAAGTTAATCTTGCAACTTTTCCAGAATCACTTGTGATTTCGTCAAGGGCAGGGTGGAGATGTACAATGAGATTCTTTTCCGAGCAGCTGGATTGGATCTTGAAGGCCCTGTTGCCAGAGCCTGTCCCTTTCTTGCTGTGTGGTGTTGTGCAAGAACCTCTCTTCAGCCCCACGCCCAGACACCAGCTGGGTAGGAGGAGGAGTGGGAAGAGGGTGGGGTGTGGAATCCAGTCCTTGGTGGTATCAAATAACAAACCAAGTGACCCAGCACTGTACCATAGAAAAGAATCATTTTGAAGTTCCTTTGACATGACTGAAGAGTATACATCATTTAAAAATAAGTATTTCAGTGAACACATTTTTGGGCTAATCTTGAATTGAGTGTTAGGGTACTGCTTACCTTCCTATAATCCAAATGGGTTTACTTCAAAAGCATGTTAGCCATTTCACAAATAAGGCATTTGTGAATTCAGGCTTTTGTTTTCTTATCTGAGCATACATAGATAGATGTTCAGTAAGTGCTCCATTATAATGATGATGGTGATAAAGAATTGTGTGCTGTGCACAGTGGCACATGCCTACAATCCTAGCAACTTGGAAGGCTGAAGCATGAGGGTGCAAGTTCAAAGTCAGCCTCAACAATTTAGCAAAACCCTAAGCAACTTAGCAAGAACCTGTCTCTAAATAAAATAGACAAATGGCAGAAGGGCGTGGATGTGGCTCAGTGGTTGAGCACCCTGGTTTAATCCTTGGTATCAAAAAAAAAAAAAAAAAGAAAAGAAACTATTTTTTTTATCCCATGTGACAGTGATGAACATTTCCAAATTTATTGTCACTTGTGGCATCTAAGTGGACATCTAAGAACCATGTTGCTTCAATGAATGCAAGAAACTTGTAGTTGAATTATTAGACTGTGGTTGAACTATTAAAACTCATTATTGATCAAATATTTATAATGAATCAGACTTCACAAAGGACTATCTTATCTTTGTAAATATTCCATTTCTTTATTTCTGATTAATTTCAATATGTATTATGTCTTCTTTCTTTCATCTCAAATTCTATATTCACCAAATAAGCCTTAAAATGTAACTTCAAAGAATGCCCTATTTATGACAAGTTTAACTTCATATAATATAAATTTTCAACTCCATTCAGTCTCTCTTATAAAGATATATATATATATTATGGACTTTTGATAAAGTTAAATATTACAATTGCCCTTCAGTATCCTAGGGGGATTGTTTCTAGCATTCCACAGGTACAAAAATCAGAGGATGCTCAAGCTTCTTATATAACATGGTGCTGAATGTAAATAGCTGTTATGCTGTATTTTTTAGGGAATTATGACAATAGTAAAAGTGTTCAGTTAGATGCAACATTTTTTGAATTATTTGGATCCATAGTTGTTTGACTTTGCAGAGGCAGAAGAACCTGTAAATACCGAGGCCTCGCCCTACCTTTGTATCATTAAATGCCTACATCTGGCTTCATGAAGTTTCATTTAAACTGTAGGTTTTATTGGATGACTTCACAATTCTAAAGAATGAACCAGAATGTCCATAAAAACAACAAATAATGGGCAGGATAATCTTTAAATGCCTTAGAAATCCAAGTCAAATAATAAAAATGACCTAACATTTATCTGGAGTGTTGGGATTTATTAAACAGGTGTTTTAAGTTTCAGGGACAATATCAGATTCATGTCATCTATTTTCCTAAATGAGACAATAATTATAATTTTGTAAACTTTGAATATTTGAACATAAGTGAATTTTGACATTTCAAAACTACAGTCCTTGTCAAATAGGATCCCCATTTTTTTTTAACTAGCAAAGGTGACCACCATATTAAGAATCAGTTTGCAAAACAATTCCAATTTGACTTTAATTTCTAAGATCAAGATTCCCTCTTGATCCTCAGACCCTTGGATCTTCCATACTCACAGACATAGCAGTGAACGATATAAATTCCTTTTGTTTTAGATGGATGTGGTTAACATTGTTTCCCCTAGAATATTTGAATGGATATTTGAGAACACAAGGACTTTCCTGAGATGCACTATCCACATTGCCAAAAAAAAAAAAAATCATATATTACTTAGTGTAAGTCTAGCCCTACTAGCCCGAATCCTCAAATTGGAGTGGCCCCATCCCCTTACCTGTGGGTGATGACACTCCTGATCAGACATGGCTCTTTCCAAATGAGCCCACAGAGACCCTTAGAGAGTTCTTATTGTCTCAGTGTTTTAGTTGATTCCTACTGAATGAGCATCACATACAAGAGAAAGCTTATTTTTCTCTTTATTAAGAGTAGGGACTTGTGAAAATGTTTGGCCTTTTCATATCTGGCCATGAAAAGCTAAGATAGCACCCACAGAGATTTAGTAATTTTACTCAATAATCTTCTGCATGTCAGAAGAGAGTAATGAAGACTATTACAGGTGAATACTCATTCTTCCATCTAAATAGTAGGCATTAGTTGATCATGCTAGCATGGCATTACCATAGCACCTGGTAATTCAAAATAGAATAAGCAATAAATAGTCAAGTAGAACGTGGATTATTTGGATCCTATCCCACTGAATCAACTGAAAGCTCCCATCCTTTGCTTTGAGAAGAAATGGCAAAGCCTTTAGAAAACGAACTGCTGGCAGGTATTTAGGAACAAAACAAATGGCAATCACAAATTCTATTCTGAGCTTATAATATTTTTCTTCCAAATCTAACCTGCATCAACAGTTCCCAGCCATCTCTACCTTTAGTTTCTCTAAGCTTTCTTCTATTATGTCCCTCTCTAGCCTGACTTTTTTTTTTTTTGTATAGGGGCGCTTAACTGCTGAGTCACATCCCACCTTGCCAGTCCTTTTTATTTTTCATTTTGAGACAAGTTCTCACTAAGATGCTAAGAACTTCACTAAGCTTCTGAGGCTGGCCTCAAATTTTCGAACCTCCTAGCTCCCAATCAGCTGGGATTATAGATGTGCACCACCACCACATCCTGCCTAGCCTGGCCTTTCTAAGCATCATTTCACCATGTTACTTCTGTACTCTGAAATTCGAAGAATCTAGTGGATAAAACCCCAAGTCCCTTAGCCAGACATCCAAGGACCTCCACCATCCAAACAACCTATGTTTGCTCCTCTAACCTCACCCTTTCTGCCACAGTGTCCTATACACTGTCCTCCAGTGTGCCTTCTATGTAAACATATTTACTCATCCCTTTTATCTTACCTAGAAGACCCTCCCATTTCTTTGTCTTCCAATGTTGATCATCCTTCAAAGTTCCAATCAAGTCCCTATTTGTTTACAAAATCTTCCTAGGATACCCTAGGCTGCAGGGATTCTCCAACTCTATGCTATGTATTGGATCTTCAATGTCCTCTGAAGCCCCATGTGTTGAAGACTTGGTTCCCAGACTTGGTGACCCTGGGAGGTGGTGAAAACTTGGAGAGGTGAGGCCTAATGCAAAGTCACTATGAATATGCCCTTGAAGGAGATTTATGGGACTCCAGCCTCTTCTTCCCATCTTTTGCTCCCCAGCTATAAAGTAAGCAGTTTTCTATGCACTATCACCATAATGTACTGCCTTAATATAGAGCCCAAAGCAATGAGGCCCATTGATCATAGACAGAAACCTCTGAAACTGTGAGCCAAAATAAAGCTTTCCTTTTTATAAGTTTGTAAAACCTCAGGTATTTGTTACAGTGATACAGAGTTGACTAGCTCAACCTTTATCATTCAAAAGGGGAAATGTCTCTGCAAACTGCTACCAGATGTGAAGAATAGGCTACCAGCTTGAGCATATTTTCTCTTGTATTTGGGGAAAATCACGCTTCATAGCAATAGAGGAATTTTTGGTGGTGACCAAATCAATCTTTGTGAAGAGTTACACGTAGTTCATTCCCAAAAGTTGATTTTTTTTTTATTTTAAAGAAACTTCTACACACTTCTAGAACTCTATAATTGGTCTTATGTGTTCTTCACTCAAATCTTACCTGAGGTGCTTAAAGTTGTATATACTTATATATAATTATTGTTGGCCCCCAAGTTTTTATAGTAATTTCCACAGATCTGGAAAATTCCACAATTGTGTCAGGCACTGACTCTGGGGGCAGGCAAAAACTAACTAGATAGAGACCGAAGCATAAAAATCCATATCCACTGCAGCTGGAGCTTGTATCTTAATAAAAAATTTGAACATCTTGTTCTTTCTGAAGTAACCCTGTTTTCAACCCTTGAAAGAGGCCAGAGTTAGCACTGGAATTATACTTAGTACTAGTCTATATAGCACCTCTTTCCTAACTCAAACCACAGGCAACACATGTGTAGATATAGGGAATATATTAAGAGCTGCAATCATGCCACTTGGAAAGCTTTGTAATGGTACAGAACTGTGTGAGTACATAGAGTTTGAGCCACAGTGGATTTCTATAAGCATGTGTCAGCTCCATCTGTTGTCTGAGAACTTACACATCCACATTATCAGTCATTGTATATCTTTGCAAAAACACCACATATCAAGAATAAGCTTAGAGCTGTATAGGAATTAACTAATTTAAAAGCAAAAGAGATTTTTTTAGAAGAGAGGGGAGTAGGGTATATACCTACTAGAGTGAGAATCAGAAAAAACAAACTCAAAAAAAGACAGAAATTGGGACAACTCAGATTCATTCTCTGAGCTACCAAGAAAGCTCCAATTATTTTTTCATCTCTTGTTTCACTCCATTCTCTGAGTCCTGAGAGAAGGGGTCTTGTAGGATCAGTGTGGGTCACATGCTCAGTCCTGATAATCCTAATTGAGAGTCTCACCTAGAGTGCATACAGTGGCCAGAGGGGTCATTCTGCACAACCCAGTATAGGACTCATGTTAGAATAGCAGAGAAAGGATTCTGGGAAGAAATGCTAAACAGCGATCATCATGGCTTGGAAGAATTTCCTAGCAGAAGGAATAGATGAGCTACCAGCATGCATTGACAAATTCAAAATTTGAATAGAAAAGATTTTTTTTTTAACTTGCTGAGACAATAACTTTTCATGGGACTGAGAGAATGACTAGTGGGCTCATCTTTTCTAACTCTGTTTCCAAGTTCTTTTAAGCATCTTTAGTTCTCTCTGTGTGCACGTAATGCTGCTAAACTTCCAGTTGCCTTTTCTTTCTCTGGGTCAAGCTGGATTTATCATTCCCCTTCCATTAACCTTTTAGTTCATCTGCTCCTTGTGTCTGTCATCAGCTGCAGGAGATGCTGATTATGTTGGGAGCCTCTGGAAAAGGGGATGAGACAGAGAAGCACCAGAAGATAAGGAGACCAACGAGAGAAAGATTAAAAACCTCTCAGCACTAAGTGCAGTTAGGGCAGAGTGCTCTTGCAAACCTCTGCAATTGTTGGCTGTAGATGGGGGAGGATGAATCAGTTTAGATAACTCAGGAATGGGCTTGAACCTTTGCCCAGACCTCAGAATGAACCACCAAGAAAACCTCTGAGTTTTCCCAAATTAAGACATTGAGAAAAATATTGAAAGTGAGTTTCCCTCTCTCTCCCATCTCTGTATCCCTAGGGAATGGCTGGGACCACAAGGCAATTTTTTAATAATAATGGATTAGATTTTCAGAGCAAATTCCCTTCTGGCCATTTTGATGTGTCAGAAATGCTTTACAAATGTTAAGTGCTGCAATTAATCTCCTAAAAAGGGGAGGGAGAAGAGGTTTGCCAGCTGTAGATTTTAGTGATTTCATTTAGTTAAGATTTTGCATTATTTTCTGCTGTAGGATGTGTTTCCCTGGAAAGTCAGTTATTAAGTATTTATGAATTGTCTATTATTTGCAAGTATTGCCAATGGTACTAGGGATACAGAGTGAGGCAGACAAACTGTAGTTTATACTATAGTACTTTACTATCATAAATTGTATAGTACTGCTCTGAAGAAGCTGGCAAACAAGCTAATTTATGGGCATATACCAAGTTTACCTTGATTCATTTATTTAACTCATTAAGTCCCAAGTTGTCAATTCTGTAAACATAATAAATAATCAAAGGTTATTACAAAGTTAATATAAGTGGTATATTCGTTGCTCAATTTTTTAAGTTTTTAAAGGCATTCCGTATCCAGAATGATAGAAAAAAAAATATGGTTTAAACATTTGACTTAATACAATAGAGAACTTTTTTTCTTGCCTTTCATATTTGTGCCTCAGTAGGCAAGGAAATGCAATAGGGGGTTATTACATCTGAATAGTTTTTGCATGTAACTCATTTGTGGCCCAATTCTTCTTGATCCCCAGTAAGCACTGTTACCATTATTAAATCCATGATCAAAATTTGGTGAATTAATGGTATGATTCCTTCAACTTTTTGCCCTTCTGTCAGTGGAGAACCATCTAGACCTGCCTCACAGAGCTGAAATCATCTTGAATGATATCTAAAGGAGCGGCAAACAGTTCCAGACCCAGATAGTGGCTTTTGGCACCAGTGCTTACACCTCTTATTTTCTAGTCCAAACGTTGGATGCAAACAACTCTCTGTTGTTCGGATGAAGTCCAGCGACTCACATTCTTCTGGGCAGACACTATTCCTATCACCACCTCTCTCATCTCATTCTAAAGGGGAAATGTCTCTATAAATGGCTACCAAGTCTGAGGAAGCTCACTTTCCTAGCTTGGGAGCCCATTTTCTGTTGTGTTATTTATATACTTGGGAACTCATGCCTTTTGGCAAAAGAGGGATTTTAGTGTGACTGATTTTTAGTGTGACTCTGTGAAGAATTGCATGTAGGTCATTCCAGAAATTTGTTTGTGTTTTTCCTTTAAGAAATATATTCATTTCTCATTCAGATCTTGTCTGTAGAATCGTCAAAAATGCCAAAAAATAAAGTGATCATTTTATTTGATTCAAATCACCAAGTTTTATTTTGGGGGTATTTATCAAATTTAAGCTCAACTCAATTTCATAATTTATTGAGCACTTGCTACATTTCACTCACTGTACTAGGGCTCCAGGGTGGAGAAATGATTTAGTTTAAGTCTGGTGTAAAATAAAGAAATAAAAAGAAATACATTATAATGTAATAAAGTGCAATAATACCTTAGATAGTGGTGATATAGATAGTGGTGAGATATAAGAGTAATTCCTTGTATTTAATTCACCAGTTTCCAATTTCTCTCCCTTCTCCACACATCTCCCACCCTTCATAACCTTATCATCACCTCATTCTGCTCTCTACTCTTCTGGCAGAGCAATTTTTCTTATTCATAGATGGCTCAAGTGACACTCCTGCTTACAATGCTTTGGTGATTCATCTGATCCCCAAATTGAAGAGAAAATTCCCAAATATGGCACTCATGAATTTATGATCTGGCCTTTCTAGCTACAAGTTCCTATAATAGTTGTTTTTATGTATCAACTTGGCTGGGCCACAGCACTCACATTGACTCAAACATTATTCTAGATATTTCTATGAGGGATGTTTTGGGGCAATTTTACATTAAAATTGGTAGACTTTGAATAAAACATATTGCCATCCATAAGTGGGTGGGCCTTAGCCAATCAGTTGGAGGTCTGAATAGAACAAAAGACTGATCTCCCCTAAAAGAGAGGGAATTCTACCAGCTGATGACCTTCCATTTTTAGCTTCCATGTTTAAACTCCCTGACTTTCCAGCCTGCCAACCCACCCTACAGATCTTGGACTTGAAAGCCTCCAAAATCTTATGACCAATTCCTTAAAATACATTGTTTTATACATACATCCTTTTGGTTCCATTTTCCTGAATAACTATGGCATACATAACCCTACTCATTCAGTCATTGGAATACTGAAGGACTGTGCGTTCTCTGGCCTCACGACCTTTGAGTAAACTTCTTCCTCTATCTTCTCCATTTTTCTTCACCTATTTACCTGGTACCCTTCCTTCAAGACTCAGCTCAGATGTGATAATCTAAGGAAACTTCTACTAACCACTCCACACAATAACTCTTCTATTATCATACATGTGCTACAAACCATAAACTACTTGTAAACGACCTGTGAGCAATTACCAAGTCTTCATTTCACTGATCACCTGAGATTTTTAATAAATATTTGATGTTTAATAGATATTTAATAAATGAGTGGCTAGATGGATTCATTGAAAGCCTTTCAAAGGGCTCCAATTGATCCAGAAGGACGAGTCCATCTATGGTACAAGGAAGCATTAAAAGTTATACAATACACAAGGAAAAGGAGGAGAACAATTGAAGAAAGGAGGTATGTTTCTCTCTGGAAATGTTCTGCCAGTGCAGGGTTTTGAACAGGGAAGCTGTGGATGATCACAGTGGCAATCAGGGATTTCTCTGACCACAGAGTAGATGTTCCATGGGGATGGGAGATACATTAAAATAAAAAAAAGGTTACTAGGATGGCTCAGAAGAGAAATAATGATGACATAAATTGAAAAGAGAAGAGGCATGTGTGGGACAGTCTTAGGAAGCAAAAGAGAAAGATCTTTGTGTCACGCTGTCTAATATGGAGAAGGAAAGAAGTCAAGAATGGCTTCTTGATTCTTGAATTGAAAACTGAATTAAGTATTATTGACTGACATAGAACACCAAAGGAAAAGCATATACAATTTTTGCAAACCTAATCCCCTATATTAAATGATTTCTGCTGAATAACTTGAGGTTTAATTTTTCTTCCTCTTTGGAACTCAGACTGATGCAAATATATCCTTTTAGAGATTAATCAGAGTAAAGATGTCAGGCTTGCTTGAATGATATTCAAAAGACACTTTGACTTAAGAAGCATCAATTCTATTAGTATCCATTTGCAGATAGCTCAGTTATATTGAGGTCAATGAGGAAAAAAAAGTAAAGGGAAACTTGAAGTTATTCTGCATTCATAAATTTCACACCAGCAGAGTACTGAGAAGGTAGTACATTTAGGCTGCTCTGTTAATAGCATCATTGTACTGATAACCCCAACATGACTGCATGAAAAGCCCAAGTCTGACTATTTGTAACCTGAGAAGGTACATAATCTCTTCAAGTGACAGATGGTTATAATTAAATTTTTATATGTTAGTACATCAGCCCAAAAGCTGCAGATCAGTATTTCAGATACTCATAGCTACTGGTTTTAGAATCATAATATATTTTTTCTTCACCCAAAAATTAACAAGTGGTAGATGATATTCAAAATTGCTGCTGATTCTGATTCTATAATGTTAGAGAATATTCAACTTAAAGATCAATCAAATGCTACACAATTGTCATGTTATGTTGTTTTGTTTAGAGAAAGAAGTAACATTCATGTCAATGGACTTTGTCTCTGTTCACAGGTCTTTTCCGCCTTCACTGCCATATGTTAGTCAATGTGCTTCGTTTCTTTCTTTTTTTGTTTTTGTTTTTTAATTTTAAATTTATTTATTTATTCTAATTTATTATACATGACAGCAGAATGTATTTCAACTCATAGTACACATATACAGCACAATTTTTCATCTGTGGTTGTACACAAAGTAGAGTCACACCACTCATATCTTCATACATATACTTAGGGTGATGATATCCATCTCATTCCACCATCTTTTCTACCCCTATTTGTGTGTGTGAGTGTGTGTATATACAGATATATATGTATATATGTATAAATATATATATATATATATATAATATAATAAATATGACAAAAGTTGAAAAAAAAAAAAAATATATATATATATATATATATATATATATATATATATATAATCAGTTTCTTTATTCATTCATCTATTGAAGAGCATCTAGGTTGCTTCCACAGTTCAGCTATTGTGAATTGTGCTGCTATAAACATTGATGTGTCTGCATCTCTGTAGTATACTGTTTTTAAGTGCTTTGGGTACAAATCAAGGAATAGGATAGCTGGGTCAAATGGTGGTTCCATTCCAAGTTTTCCAAGGTATCGCCATACTGCTTTCCATAGTGGTTGCACCAATTTGCAGTCCCACCAGCAATGTATGAGTGTGCCTTTTTCCCCACATCTTCACCATTTCTGAAGTTTTGGTGTAGTGGGAAGTGCTAGGGATCTAAACTGGTAGAATGATTAAGTAGAAACTTTAACGCTTTGGAACCTGTGCAACTCTCTCTTCAGTCATTTTAGAATTTTAAAAAAGATGAGATGAACTATTCTATTCATGTAGCTTCTGCTTTCTGTCCCACAAAAATCCTAGACACAAGTAAATAATTAGGACCTACCTATGAGCTTGGAAAGTAAGAAAACAATAAAATCAGTACAGGATAATAGCTCATAAAAACATCCTATCACACGCAGGTGACAGAGCATACACCAAAATGCCTGTCTCTTGATTACAAGTCCAATGGTCTTTATACAACATGATTTTTTTTTTTTTGGTGAAGTATTTTTTTCTTAGGAAATGTGAAAGCAAACTTCTGTCACTCTCCTTTCTGAATTTCTAATCAATGGATTCCGAAACAGAGATGTTTTACTCTTTGGGAAAATTATCCTGGAAAGAGCCAGATTCTGTCTAAAGCACCATCAAGAATGTCAGATGTCTTGAAGTAGGATTTGGATAATGGATTTCCCTGAACTTCACCTCACTGAACGTGTTCGTGTTAACTCACTGCTTCTGCTTGTTGACAGCTAAAGCTCCTATTGCCAAGATCTCTGCAAATGACCTGGATCATTGGCTCAAGGATCAGTTCAAAGTAGAGAGGCCTAGGCTGTTTTCAAAGACAAACGTGATTGGAGATCTTTGATTCACATTGGGTTGTGTGGGTTCAGCCGAAGGGTGAGGAGGCTGTTCAGCTCCCACACTGAGTGATCCAGTGGCGCTGCTCAGCTGTCAATGCTCCCTTGTCTGAGTCATACATGTGTAGTAAGCTGCCTTCTGTCTCACTAGGTAATACACAGAGCTGGGCCTGGAAGATGGGAATCTGAATGAGAAGGTAAAGTGGAAGCCTGCCCATAATCCTTTCTGGGAAAGGGAACAGAGCTCCAGATGCTACCGAAGTTCAGAACCTGCTGATGTTCTGAACTGAGGCTAAATACATGCAGACTGTACTTTATTTTGTGAAGCTGAGCAAAACCATGTTGCCTTTCACCTGTTACAAACTGAGAAGTAAATACAAGTTCAATAAGGAAATAAATAGCCACATGATCAACTTCCCTTCTTAGGTAGTGTGTTCAAAATCAGGCAGAGGCTGCCTGTGTAGGCGCTACAGGAAAGCCTCACGGAAGTCATTACCAATCAATACTAACTCAGTTATGCTGTGCACAATAGAGCACTCTTCTTGTTCTCTGCTCAATGTTTGGAAGGCATATCATAAATCTAACTTAGACAATAATTCCTTGATGAATTGAATAACCTAAACTTGGCCATGCTTCCATATGTGTTGTCAAATAACATTAGCTTTACTACAGTCTAAGTACCTGCTGGATACCCAAATGCACTTCAGGATGATCAAATACAAACTCACCATCTTCACCCCGTAGACTTATACTTTCTATTTGATCAGTGAGTGCTGTACACGTGTATTTAAATATCACTCCAAGCCCCATTAATATGTGCAACTGACATGTTTACCAAGATAAAAATAACATAAAAGAAGGTATCTCCCTTTCAAAAACAGGAAAATGACCCTTACTTGTCATTAACTCCCCACAGTCAGCCCAGCTCTTTCGACCCACCAGCCAGCCAGATCAATGCTTTTTCCTTAGTCTCTCTAACTGAACACCTTTTGTCCATTGCTCCAACAACTACTCCAACTTAGGGGCTCACCAATGCTCACTCTGTCTTTGCAAGCAGCTGTTGCTGTATCTGTTTCCATGCCTGTCCCCTTCTAAATCATTTTCTAATTGCGATCAGTGAGAGATTTTTACAACAAATCAGTCGTTTCCTTCCTTGAAATCCTTCAGTGACTTTCATTATCTTCTCAATATTCCACATAATAGTTAAGTCTCAATTTCCCAACTTGGCCTTGAGACATCTTTGCCTTCTCTGTGGCTTCATTTCTCACCTTTTCTGCCTCACATTCAATATAGACAGCCAAGGAAGGCTTGTGTTGTGCTCTCTCCCTTTTCTTCTCTCTCTTCTCTTTTATCCCTTTTTTCTTTGAGTTAGTCAGCATATAATCTCTTGAGGGAATCTTCTATAATCCATCCAGGAAACCTGTTTAAATGTCCCAAAAGCACTCTGTTTACCACTATGATAGCATTTCTTGAATACTATTGACAATCCGTATTTTTGCCAATTTCTCCCACAAGACTAAGCTCCTTGAAAACAGAAGAAAGCTCTTACAATGATCTCCAAAGCAAAGAAGTGAGCCTGGTATGGATGTATACTCAACTCATAACATTTCCATATACAGATACACCTTAGGCCAGCAACCTATGCCAGATCCAGACAATAGACAAGTATGCAAAGAAATAAAAATAAAAATTTAAAACAGAAGAGAGAGACAAATAATTCATAAAGCTTTTGGAAATTTTTTGACACTTGAGAAACAGAAAATTGAACTAATATGTCCATACTCAAACTGTCATGTGTGGTTTCCTGAGAGTTCCTGAGACCCTTTCAAGGGTTCTGCAAGCTCAAATCTTTTTTTATAATAATACAAAAACAAAGGTTCTCAAAAGTTCTTAGTTCATGGCAACTTTAGTGGTGCAATATTTTCCAAACAGTGCTTCTAGGCCAAAGGAAATGCATAGCCCTGCTAAATTCTTATTTAAAGCCTATTTTTATTTCAAATTGCCATGTGTTCCTATAACATTTTGAGAATATTGATTACACTTAGTATAAATCAGATTTTGGTCTAATACATTCATTCTAATTTTTTTTTAAGAGAGTGAGAGAGAAGAGAGAGAGAGAGTGAGGAGAGAGAGAGAATTTTTTTTAAATATTTATTTTTCAGTTTTTGGTGGACACAACATCTTTATTTTATTTTTATATGGTGCTGAGGATCGAACCTAGCACCCGGCGCATGCCAGGTGAGCGTGTTACCGCTTGAGCCACATCCCCAGCCCTCATTCTAATCTTCTAATATGTGTGCAAAGCATTAACCTTAGAGCAAGTAACTTATAAAATATCTTGCTATTTACCATGCTATTTACTGTGAACTCTATTGGTCTATCTACCTTGATTAATAGGTGACCAATGAGAGAAGCTAACACTTGGCTCTGACTTTTGACATTCCCAAAATATTTAAGGTGCCTTTAAGATGCAAAATTTAGGTTGAACCATTGCTTATTTGCTATCATCCCAATCGATTACTCCTGCTTCTCATAAAACTCCCTGCTCAACACCCTTAGCACTGCTCCTATCTGAGAGATCTTTCCTCAATTGTAATAGCTGAATTATTGCAATAAGGAGGAAGGGGAGGAGGTGTCATAGTTCACTTATTTGTAGACATTTGCTTCCCACCTCATGCCCTCTAGATGCACTGGGTCTGCACATATGAAACTATTCCATTTTTGTTTTGCCAGATGATGAAATGGACAATGTCTGTGCTGGAGTGATGTTGTGGCCAAAAGGAAAGCGAATAAAGGCTTTTTTTTTCCCACACCCATTCCCTTAATGTGCCTAACCTGATCTTCTCTGAGCTGCTGTTCTCTCCTACATCAGAATTCATTTATCTTCACTTCCTAGGGATTTCTCAGAATGGTGCCATTACTTTCTCACATTGACCAGTCTTACTCCTTTCTTACACTTGAAGAATATTCAGGTTTAGATTTGAGAGAGAAATAAAAGGGCCCATGTTATTGTGACATCTTTTCAGAAATGGGAAGTCTCCATAATAGTTTTGGATTTTGGAAATATCAGAGACCAGAGCTAATAATCATCATGATGAGAATTGAGAGTTCCAAGACTTTACTTAAGGAAAATGAGCCCCTGAATGTGTTACATGATTGAAATTTCTTAGAAATTAAATGACATATATTTTTTTTTAATTTTTTATTGTGGGTTGTTCAAAACATTACAAATTTCTTGACATATCATATTCCACACTTTGATTCAAGTGGGTTATGAACTCCCACCTTCACCCCATACACAGATTGCAGAATCACATCAGTTACACATCCATTGATTTACAAATTGCCATACTAGTGTCTGTTGTGCTCCGCTGCCTTTCCCATCCTCCACCCTCCCCCCTCCCCACCTCTCCCCTCCCCTCCCCTCCTCTCTCTCTACCCCCTCCACTGTATAACCCTGAGGGTCTCCTTCCATTACCGTGCAATTTCCCTTCTCTCTCCCTTTCCCTCCCACCTCTCATCCCTGTTAAATGTTAATCTTCTTCTCCTGCTCTTCGTCCCTACTCTGTTCTTAGTTACTTTCCTTATATCAAAGAAGACATTTGGCATTTGTTTTTTAGGGATTGGCTAGCTTCACTTAGCATAATCTGCTCTAATGCCATCCATTTCCCTGTAAATTCTATGATTTTGTCATTTTTTAATGCAGAGTAATACTCCATTGTGTATAAATGCCACATTTTTTTTATCCATTCATCTATTGAAGGGCATCTAGGTTGGTTCCACAGTCTTGCTATTGTGAACTGTGCTGCTATGAACATCGATGTAGCAGTGTCCCTGTAGCATGCTCTTTTTAGGTCTTTAGGGAATAGACCAAGAAGGGGAATAGCTGGGTCAAATGGTGGCTCCATTCCCAGCTTTCCAAGAAATTTCCATACTGCTTTCCAAATTGGCTGCACCAATCCGCAGTCCCACCAGCAATGTACAAGTGTACCCTTTTTGAATGAATGACCAAATGCATACTCTGGGTGCTTGTTCTTTTGCATTAGGAGTGGGTATTTTTGTGAATGCTCACATTCCTGTGCTTCTGTGTGCTTAGAGAGAAGTGACTGCTCAAATCCACATGTGGACACAGGCAGTGTTGAGAAAAAGTATTCAAATTACACTGAGTCATTTAATATTTGACATTATTTTTCTGTGAACATCAAAGAACAAAAAGAGTGAGGGATACTAGATAAATTTCATTCCATTCATTTACTAAATGATTTTTAAGTGACATGCTAACACTATGCTAGACACTAGGGTCACAAACAGGAGTGCAAGATAGTGATGTTATGACCTAACAGCAACCTTTAGTTAAATATGATAGTCATCATAATAAAGATAGACACAGATGCCAATGGGAACAAATCACAAAGAGTCCAAAGGACCACTAATGAAGCCATAGAGTGACTAAAGAGATCTCAGGGAGGAGTCACAGAGCCATGTAAAAGCTCAGTGTGTGGGTGAATGGCAAGTCACAGGATGCAGCCACAGTGCAGCTGCACATAGATCAGGAGAATAGGGAACACAGCACCTCAGGAGGCAGAAACCATAGACTTAGTTTGGAGGATAAAAATATTAGCATAGGGCTTCACAGGAAAACTCTAAGTTATAGAAAATTCTGAAAAATTTTTTTAAGGTAACCTTTTGTGATTCCCTGAAAAGGCTAGATTAATTTCACACAGTCATGAGGGCAACCTCTTTGAAACTCTGTGAAGAGCTTTGAAACTGTTGACTCATTCAAGCAATCAGCATCCTGAAGAGGTTAGCATAATGAGGTGGTATGAACTTACACCACGAAGACCTGGGTTTCAAATCCAGACTCATTCATCTGTTCAACAAGCTTTGTGACCTTGGGCATGTGGTTTAAACCATGAGTTTCAATTACTTATTCAGTGGTACTTAGTCCCGTGTGACTGTTAGGTGGTTTAAATGAGGTAACCTAGGAGAGTTTCAATACAAAAAAAAAAAAAAAAAAAAAATTTAAAGAGACCGTTTTGTGATTACTTATGCTGTGAAATGATAATTCAAAATACAAAGGTTCACTTTTCTAGTCAGTACAATTATTTCCTAGTTCCCTTATGGAGGTGATTTATGCCATATGGTTTTAGAAAATAGTTTGATACATTGTAGATTCTCAGAAAATCCTTGTTGAATAAATTACACACATATACCTCCACACATATCTCCATAAACACACACATACACACATATACATACACATACATATTTTATATAAGATAAAAAGTTATTTTGGACTATGTAGTTACTGAGTTAAATTGTGTAACTTACATAATTTTTTTAAAAAGTGTTTTCATGACAGGTGGAGTTTATTCTAATCACCACAGTCTCCCCCCACTCCCGCCACCTACCCAGAGGACAGAATGTCTTAGTTCTTTTTATATAACTGAGGTTCAAAGACAGAGTTAGAATTTAAGTCAAGGTCTCTCTGCATCTAAGAGTATACCCTTGCCAGAGTCTCTCATAGTTCTTCTTCTTTTTGAATATCTTAAGCCAAAGGGACTTTTCGTGGAAACTTATTAGAATTCTCTTTGTGGTTAAGTGATCTAGCAATAAAGGCTGTGTTGTACTGGTTCCCTAAATCTCTGGGAGAACAGTTACTCTGTGGGCAAAATGCATGCAGCTGTCAGAGCAGCAGGCTTTGGAATTGGCCAACAATTTTACAGTTAAAGACCAGATGTGATTGAAAATGTTGACAAAATGTGGGGTCACAGGATCAAGTGCTGACTTTTCAGATCAATTTTTATACCGTCTGAGCTGATTGGTGCCATAGTACTGTCCGCACATTTCTTGGGGAAGGTATTGATCAGAGAACAGAAGCTATCATAATTCATCCCAGCTTAGAAAAATTGTCCATGAGGTATTCTGTTTGATTCATCTCTTCTTTCCCCCTGCATATTTGAAAATATTTTGGAGGGGAACTGTGGGAATCATCTTCCCCCAGAACTCTGGCAGATCTTTCTTAATTCCATTAATGGAAGCTTGGTACCAGTTCAAAATGCTTTGTTAAATGTTATCCTAACTGGTGCCTTTATTTCCAGCATTCTTTTGGCACAGAGTTTAGATTCCCAGTTCTCTGCAAACATGTTAAAAGGTAAGGAGTCATTTTTTCCTTCTTCTGGCTGTTATCTGGGATGTTCTTAACTCAGAGAAGTTGCTGAATGGTGCTGTCCTACATGAAAGAATACTGGGAGGAAAGTTCCAGTTTTCTTTCTTTCTTTTTTTTAACAGAGTCCCAGTAAAGGGCTGTGGTTCTGGATAATTTCCCATGCTCATTCTTTTCAAAATGAGGAATCCTGAAATTCAGCCTATAGTATGAAATTACTCAAATTCCAGTTTTCTTTCCAGAAAATTGACAAAGCAGGATATATTTTGCATTGCTAAATAGGCAAGAGCAATTGTTTTTTTCTACATCTTGAACACACACTGTTGTCAGTGTGCCACTCAACTATCATACAGTTTTCATCTCCACCATGTGCACCTGGAGAGAATGATACAAAAAAAACTGGATTCATTTGCTCTTACAAGGCTGGATAATTCTTGATCTGACTCTCAGGAGGTGGAATTAAGCACATTAAGCATGAATTCCATCAATTTCTTATATGAAAGAAAGTTTCGTGGGGGAAAAAGAATTTGTAACAGCCACACCGAGTTTCTTACATGAATGCTAGTGCTATTTTGCTCAATTATTTCTTTCATTTACGACTGCTACCAGCTTTATTCATTTTGACAACAGATGAAAATGTGTTAAATTTGAAATTTAAGGGAAAAAAACACCTATTCTTCAATGACTTTCTAACCAATTTGCTAAGAATACTTCCTCATGATCTAGCCTTTATGAGCGAGAATGAATACATAATAAACATGAATAGCAGTTCTAATCTTACATTTGAATCCCTGTGTCAATGCCACTGGAATGAAAAGCCTGAGTTATTGAATGTTCAAGGCGAGTATGCAAAGAACAGGGAACTCATGCTTCACTTGACATCAAGCCTCCACCATTACCTGGGAAAATAGTCCCTAGTAAACTGGTACACCTCCCTTTCAAATAGTGTAGACAACGTTTATTGTTTAGAAAGGGGCTTTAACTTAGAGAACAGAGTACTGATGGACATAGAATCTGCAGTGTGCAAAATGAAACTGAGAATTCCACAATATATCTATATCTGACATGTTAATTCAAGCAACTGTATACTCAGCTAGGTATGGTATAATATGATAAATATTATAGTATTGGAATAAACGAGGACCTATGGTGAGTACAGGGCCAGAACTTCAGCATGAGGATATGAGAAGTCAATATTAGAGGTGCCTTTCAGTTAGCTCCTGGATGATGAATAGTGGCTTGCCCAGAAGATAAGGAAAGAACGATGGGGAAGACAGAATTTGACTGGTTTACTTTCCTCCTATTGAGTGTGGGTGAAATCTGTGGCTAAAATGAGATATTTCTCCCACAATTATATTATATTTTGGACAAAGAAATTTTTTTCAGATGTTAAGGTTCCCCATTGATTGAACAAATCAAAAGAGGACTAGAGATTAGAGCCTTATCTAATCTCTTGGATCTTTCTCAGGGACTGGGCCCTCTCTCACAAGTCAGAAATTGGAAGCTGTGGGAGGACCTTTGGAGAAGCCATGTGGTAAGCATAGCATCTAAGAGCTGAGTGCAAAACCATGGTGCCCTGAGTCCCAAAGCTACAAGGAAATTCATTCTGCTGACAGCCTGAAACAGCCTGGGAGCAGATCTTTCCCTTCTTGAATCTCCTGCTGAGTATGACACCTTGACTTCAGCCTCATGGGGTTCTAAGTAGAGAACCAGGCTTTGCTGTGCCTAGACTTCTGACCTACATGGAATAATAAATGGGTGTTGTCTTAGCCACTAAGTGTTCCTTTAAGCTTCTATAGCAACAGAAAATGAATACAGAGAAAAATCCTGCAGAGAAGTAATAGCATGGGCTACCTTGTAGGTATGAAGGTATAAGGAACATGATAAGACAGCCAGTGTTCCCTGTGGCTGGTCATGTATCTCACCACAGAGAATGGCAGGAGATAAGATTAAAAGTCAAGTTGGAGCTACTTTGTTAAAGCCAATAGTAAGGAGCATGAACTTGGTTCATCAAAAAAAGATAAAGATTAGACCTGTATGTGGAAAAATAAGTGATAGAAAAATGTAATGAATTGGGGGAAGGTGGCTCTACATAAAAGAAAACTAATAAACTATGGTAACAGTCTAGGCAAGAAGTACCAAAGGCTTAAAGTAAGACAGGGCTGTAACAATGAAAAAGAGGGAGGTTCCAAGGACATTTCAGTGACTAACTTGACTTCTGGGATCATACATTTTCAGAATGATTTTTAAATTTCTCTGAAAACATAATGGAGCTGTAAATCTTCCAGCTGGATGACACCTGAAGGAGTCATCAAATCAAAAAAGAACTGAAGAAATATCAAACTGCTCATGAAAATCAGTAGTATATCCAGCCAAGTCACAAGAGTAGTACTATTTGTTTAATCCTTTTATATATATAAATTCTATGCTTAGAGCAGAGCAACCAGATTGATCTGTGACATTATTTTTAAGATAAATAAAGGTATATGTCAAATTTAGATACATCATTCATTTTGCCTAGCCTCTTGCCTTTGGACAAGCAAAAATATTATTACTCCCATAAAATAATTGAAGTTAAAGAGGCCAACTAACCTGTCACCAGGTAATAAGTAGAAGGGAGAGAATGACTAGAGTTTCATTCTACAGACTTCTGGTTTTTCAATTTAGCTACCAATAGCAGACCAGGCAGATAACAGCATTGGAGTAGCTGGGAGACAATTTACCTACAAGAAGAAATGATCTGGTTGGAAATTTCCCAGATGAGTCTGGGAATAATGTGGGCAGCAATAATATTTTCATTCTCGAGTCTTTGTTATATTTAAGATGAATATATAGAGTCTATTATATAATTTTATCAAGTAGGAAAACATCTCACCTTTTAACGTAAACTAGTTAGCCAGCTTTTGTTCATTTCCAGCAGTTTTACAAAGCAGACTCTGATTTAAACTTGAAGAATTATGTTAAGTTTTCCTTAATTTTTTTTAATTAACCCAACATTGCAATTTAATTATGTGCAGGGCCTTAGCAGCACTATGGTGCTCATTGGCATAATCCCTAGAAGCCCAGATGTTGCATATTAATATCATGATAACCATTACTGTTATGACTTCCTACAGCATTTTTCTTTCTTGTAGCTAATCTTTTTAAAAAACCAAGCTTCATTATTTTAGGTTCTTACCTAGATGAAACATTTGCTTTTGCACTTAAGCGCTGTCAGAAATGCTGTGGTTGGAACGGTGCAGCCTAGCCTGAGCTTATGGGGCTCCTTCCAGGTTTCCTTTGAAGTCACTAGGAACACGATGCAGAGCAGGGACTCCCTCCCTGTGGAAGGGAGTGATAAGGATCAACATCCTCAAACTAGGGTGAAAATATGTTCACTTCTGAAAATAATATGTCTTTGGTTTCCATTCATATTCAAACCTTTTAAGGATCCTGGAGAAATAGCACAGGAGCTGTGTGCTTCTGTTCCCCGATGAATTGAGCATTTGTTGCCCTGGAAAAAGAATCCATCCTGTGGGGGTGTCCACGGCAGCTGAATGAATCCCAGAAAGGATGAAGGATTACAAATCGGGCCCTGGCCCCAGTTGGATGTGATTTCAACCGAGTGTGGTATTATTTTTCCTTTATGTTTAACTGCCTCATGCTTTTCTTCCCTCTTAGAATGTGAGGTGGAGCACGCGCGACCCAGGCCTGCGCTGTCGGAGAGCCTGGGCAGAGCACCGCAGGCTCTCTGCTCTAGATGTGTGGCATTTTCCTGAGGCTCCCTAAGAGCCAGGCAGTGTTGCTTGTGGTTTTTCCAGGTAGTGCTTAAAAAAATGTCTCATTGAAACTCTCTAGAAACTTTAGAAATGCTTCTCTTTGGTGGATCATGCTATTTCTGGGGATGACTACAGGATTTATATGAGGAATCAACATTTTGGACCAGGTTCCCCTATGAAGAAACACAATCAGCTGTGATCTGGACGTTACATTGTGATTAACTGGGGAATTCAGTGTTTCCATGTTTAGGCTTAATCATATTTTAACGCCACCAAATTGGCCACACACAGGAAAAGCTCCCACTTTCGACAAATGTAATTCATATTTCCCGCATTGCTTTTGGGCCCACATATCTTTCTATGTGGCAATGACTACGTTTCTTCCCAATTCTGGTAGGATAGGTTCTGCCAGTATCCTACAAGCTATAGTCCCAAAGGCTTGATGCTGAGATCCTAAAAAGTCCTACTGCTCTCATAGCTGCAGAAAGGACAATACCCAGGTTGAAATAGCCTAGAGTACTCACTCTCTGCCAGTTGTTCCAACTTGTCAGAAAAGGAGACATAAAATCAAGAATTCTCCAAGAGAATAGCAGAAATGGACATTGCTCTGTGCAACTTTTTTTGAATTTTTATTTTATTTTATTGTACTGGGAATTTAACTCAGGGGTCATTTACCTCTGAACTATATCCTAGCCTCTTTTACTTTTTTTTTTTTTCTTTTGAGATAGGGTCTCGCTAAGTTGCTTAGGGCTTCCCTGTTGCTGAGATTATCCTTGAACTTGTGATCCTCCTGTTTAACCTCCTGAGTCACTGGAATTATAGGCATGTGCTACCACACCCTGCTTTGTGCCTCTTTTAATGTCCTACATTGTGTTATCTGTTAGAAGTCTTATTTGCTCCTCTCACACCGTACCCTGTATTTCTTGCTCTGTGGTTTTCTGATTCCCTGTGTCATTGAACTGAGCACACTGTATTATACTTACACATTTTTTCTTTTTTGCTAGACTGAGTTTCTGAATGCCCGTGATGATGCTAATTTATTCAATCAGGTAATATTTGTTCTCATGCTGTATATGAGCCATTTTTTCCAAGCACAGGAGGCACAGAAATTAGTAAGGCAGAAAATGTCTCCACTCTTGTAGAATCCAACTCTGGTGAGAGAGATGAACTTGTAAATATTTTCTTCTAAATTATTGTATATTCCAAGATTCTAATATGGTGCCATGGTGCCTACAATATAGTCAGGGCAGTGTGTGTATGTGTGTGTGTGTGTGTGTGTTTTAATGCGAGAATGTGCCTATAGCTTCAACTCATTTAAAAAATGAGATGCCTTTAAGAGTGAGTTGCGAGCTTCCATTTTTCCTGGATTACTATATGAAGTATGATCACACCTAACTGCTGACTCTTGAATGACCCACTGAGCCATTCCCTAGGAGTGCTATCGGACTTAGAATAACCCATTGAGATGTTTGTGGCTCTATCCCATCAGCCCATGTAGTGCACACATGAGGGAGGGCAGCACATTCCCATGACCAAGCTACAATGGCACATGAGTGGCGACGTAGATAGCATTGGAAGGACAAAGGCCACAGTAAAGCCCTAACACCATCATCCCACATTGCTGAGTTTCTAACATCCTGGACCTGGGTGCCCGATAAGTTGTTTCCAATGTGCTGTACCTCTGCCCCCCACCCAGTGGAACTTAAGGCTTTCATCTTAGGCATTTCTTTTCATTAGGAGAGATTGTTCATAGACTCCTTCAGAGCCCACCCCTGTTATATGGACATCTCTGTTTTACAGCATCTTATTTTGAAATTGAACCCCTTGTTTTCTCCAAGTGACTGGGGCGGGGGGCTCTCAATAACCATAGGCTTCCTTGTTGCAGGTTCAGTGAGGGAGCGGTGACAACAGTCACTTCAGGGCTAGTCATCCTTTTCATGGAATGAAAGAGCAAGGGATGGTGGTTTTTTCCTCTAGAGTCATGATATCTAGGGAAAGGTAAATAGTACATTGAAAAAGCAGCATTTATAACATACTCAAATGGAATTATTTTTGTTTTTCACTATCCCTTTGAAATTTTATCTGACCTAGTTTAAAATTCCTGCAGCCTGATCTTCCTCTAATCCTACTTAGGTCCTAGTGTCACTTTAAGTCAAAATATAGTCATAGTTTAGAAATGACAGTGCTGAGTACAAGATGGTAATGAAAACTTTAAACTTGATTTAAGGTAAAATATTCTCCCAGTCCCCGGCTTTGGGCTGCCTCAACTGGAAAGCACTTAAAGGGAAGCAGTGGTGGTTAGAGGAAACGGCATAATTGATTTCTATGTATTTCTCTACAATATATTGCTAACTATCCACCTTTAAGCTTGTTAGCTAGTTTCTGATACCTTTGGGATCAGAGTAATGGGTGGAGAAGGAAGAAAATTAAGAAGTGAGAAAAATCCATATTTAAAATTATCCTCAAGTAAGCTGGCCTCATGCTGCATAAACCATCTCTACCTTTTGTGGGTTCTTTTAAGGTTTCTTTGGATATTCTCATTATTGCAGAGCTATTTCCCGTAGTTCTCTTGACCCATAGTGGTAGATACATTTTGAGTCCTTCTGAATCCTCCACCAGGAAGTTGAGTGGTTTCTTTTAGCTGAGGTTTCCTTCACCCTTCCAGGTGGCCTTCAGGGGAAGGATCCAGACTGAGCCCACACTGGCCCTTGTCCCTCTTGACCTTTGTCTTGTCTATCAGAAACATTCCCATATCTCCTGTCTCAACAAATCCCAGGAGGTCAACCAATCTTTCTGCAGCACCTCTGTTCCATTGTCACTGCGGCTTTATCTTGCTCAGCTGTGTCTTCTACATCTGCCTGTGACTCCTAATTCCAAGTGAACCCAGAGATGTATCCTCACTAGGCTTGAGGTGAGAGAGGTAGCTGATACAAGGGAATCATGACACATAGAGGATCCTGGAAAGGAGCTATCACCAAGGAAATATATTCATAAAAATATTGCCCTCACCACCATTAGAATTGCATCCCAACTGCCACTCCATTGAAAGTATTCATTCCATTAGGAAAATTGAAGAATAGTTAGAACTATCTCTCTGTGTCTTTTACTTTGCAAATTATACAAAAACAATCTGATTCTGGAATTCCATCCTTATTACCTTGGTGACTTGCTGGCACCTTAAATATTTGTCAGATAACATATGGTCCAGAGATGTCAGGACCCCTAAGGAGAGAGCCTATTTGGGAAGATAGAGGCCCAACATTTCAGAGATAGAAGGAAAGACTTTATGAATCTTTTTGGAGGCACAGAGCCAGTCAAACATGGAACTAGAGGTAACTCTGTGATCTCTTATATGCCCCTATTTACCCTCTGATAGTTTGTATTCAGTTTCTGCTGCTTGCAACTGGAAAGAGGTTTTCTTAGTGCCCCTGTTTCTTTGCATGTCACCTGTGAGCCAGATAATCTAGATCTACCTTTTACTGCTGAAATTATCCTCAATTTTTCTCTATTTCTTTGTTTCAGTGTTTCCTTATTCAGCGACTATTCCATGCCTCCCTTCACCCACTCTTAGACTCAGACCTTCATGAGAAAGAGAGGAAAAAATGGCTATTTTCGAGTTTGCCCATGAGTGGGCTGTCACCTGAATACACAGAGCAAAATAATCTGGAGCCTACCTCATAGGAATAGGAAGCACTTATCTCAGAGAAAACTTACTCATTGATGTAGAAAAAGAGATTAACATTCTGTCTCAGTGTTAAAAGTTGAGATCACTGTGTATGGTTTGGGAGAAAAGAAATCATTGAAACATGAGGAACTAAATTGTTTTGCATTTAAAATGTCATTATGTTATGTATATGTACTAATATGGCATGGTGTATAAGTATACTATTATATATAATTATAATACACCAATAAAAAAGAAAAATACGTGATGGGAGTGTAGGAATTGGTTGCTGAGAGGTGAAAACCAAAAGTTCAGTATAAAAGAAGACATTTCTGAAACACAAGGGGAGGAAGTGGCCAGGATTTTCAGCTCTCCAGCAAAATTTCTTCTTACCTTCTTTTGTAGTAAAGAAGATGAGGCAGGGCACATGGCCGTCTGGATAGAAATTGTATTTCCCAAACCCTCCTGAGGTTAATTGGTCTTATGACTGAAGTCTAATCCATGGAAAGTGAGCAGAAGCAGGGTGTGTCACTCCTGGGACAGAGCTACAGACAGTAGCAATTCTCTTCTACTGTCTTCTCCTTTTTGCTGGTGGTAGCCACTGGGATGTGCCAGCTTTGGTCATGTGATCAATAAAGGTCTGGAGGACAGTAAGGCAAAAACTCACTAACAACCATTTCCCCAAGTGATCGTGTGGAGCAGAGCCAAAACCTAGTCTGTAAATCTTATTTTAGACTATAGAAGGCTTATTTTCAATTCTTTGAGTCATAATATCAAGGGATTTCTTTGTTACATTGTCCTTTCCTTACATTGGCTATGGCCTTAGATTAATGGCAAATGGCACCCCAAATAGGATGGCCAGTGAGATACTTCCAGTGGTCGAGAAGGCCAAGGAAATTGGACAAGAGATATCTGATATGAAATTCAGGGGCTGTCATTTCTGCACCATGCTGCAATTCTCCTTGGTTGTCTTAACATCTGAACATCATCGAACAGCCTTTTATCAGTGGTGCTTTGAGAAACTAAGGAAAAGGAGTAATGTGTGGCTAAGAAAAATAGATAAATTCTTTCTGTAGTTTGAGAAAATGACCTATAGAGGTGAGATTAATAATTCAGTGGAAGTAAGAAATTGTAGAAAATGGTGACTGGGAGAAACATAGACTTCCTAAATCCTCTGAGATAGACTGAAGAGGGTATTAGACATTGCACAGCATGAAAGATGGGGATTCAGGAATTTTCTTAAATAATTAAAGAAATAACTCCGGAATGTTGACAGATGAGATCAGGCAGGCAGCAGACACTTGGGTTATATCCTTCTCTATTGTTTAAATCCTCCCTGACTTTCAGGCCCCAATTCAAATGTCATTTCCTCCATGAAGTGCAACAACACATGCCATCTCCACCCTTGGATCAACATGAAAGGGGATATTTTGGAGTTTTCTGTAAAGTTCCATGAATAAGAGTCCTGGTCCTTTGTGGGTAACACTATACATTGAATATTGCATTCAGTATTACACCATTATAAACAAAAAATATAATTTATGAAGAGTCTTTTCCTAAAAACAGGTTGGTTTTGAAAGTTCCATTGGAACCTATTATCAGAGGAGAGCATAGATTCATTTTACAATTTTCTATAAATAGAAATACAAACTCTTCCTATGCCAAGAGGGCATTACCCAAGTACCTCCCATCCGAGGGTGCACTATCCTATATTAATATCCAAATGAAGACTCCAAATTCCTAGAGCCCCTCCCAAAGACGTCAAATTATAAATGTACAGTTGCTCTCTCTCTATTTTAATTTTTTCCTTTCAGGAAAGAACTCCCATTCTACCTTCCTCAGCAGTGGAATAAGTGGCTCAAAACAGCAACTGCTGATGAAAACTCAATTTCCAAATACATTCCATGGCTTATTTGTGGAGGGAAATGTTCTTTACCTTTTGAACTTTCAGATAGCTGGCAAAAGCACATGGGCAGGCTCCCTTTTTCTTTTAATTAAACAGGAAAAAATATCACACCGTGGCTTGGCTAGTAACCAAAGCCAGGAGTTTCATGGCTATTCCTGAAGGATCACTTCACAGATGGGAGTCTGGATGACAGAAACAAGGACCAGGCATGGTTACTGTCATGGTGACACTCTTGGTGACTTCTTGGAAACCAGCAGAAGCCAGGGGTTCAGAAAGAGGGTGGTGAGGAGAAGTGCAAACGATTCATTTACTCTGTGTACCATAACCTTGCACCTTATTGACTATAAATCAGAATCGTTTGAAAAATCACCACATCCCTTTTCTGTCTGGGCCTGTGAAACTGCTCCATTTAATCCAGCAGAGAGATGCCTGTGGTTTTAGAGCCCTGGGATGTTCCATTCCATGTGCCACATGCATGTGGTCAGTTAATGACCTGGGTGTCTACTGAGGTTTGTGACCACGAATTGTTGCAAAGCTCTACCTGACTCCATTCTTCTCCTGGAGAAGATGAGAACATTCTTACCCTATTAGTCACCCAGGCCTCTTTACTTTCTTTCTCTCTCTCTCTCTCTCTCTCTCTCTCTCTCTCTCTCTCTCTTTTTAATATACAGGAAATGTTCCTCTCCAAGAGCACATAATTTGGCCAATTGCCACTTCCTAGGTTCAGAGCAACTTCACCAACTATCATGAGTTCTCCAAGATAAAGTTTGCAATAGCACAGCTTTGGTGGTAGAAATGTCACCAAGTTGCATAAACTCAAAGCATGCTTTGGCACTAAGTCACTCTGCAAATATTTATCGAGCAGAGTTCATCGGGGTCAATAGGATGAACTGCATGATAGTTATTCCTCATGCCTAGAATTTACCCACAACCCACACAGAACCACACAGGCACTATTTTGTTCTTAAAAGGATACTTAATTATCGAACTATGAATAGCAGTACTTTTCTTACATTAAATAGTTGAAGATGAGAATGGCAATAAAGTTGGATATGAGATCCAAGAGGCTGCTATTTGGAATGGCTGGAATTTACCCCCTTGGCTTTGGGACATCCAGTAGGTTCCCAGTGACAGTGACATCAAAAACAAAACAGTGTCCTGCCTTCCCCATCAATGTTTTCTCCTTTAGCACTTGAGTTCAGACTGTCAGGACAAGAAACCCAAGTCTGAAACTATCTACATTATTCAAAAGTACCAGTTAAAAAGCAGGGAACACAAGAAAGAGTTGTCAGTCTACACAGAGTCAATCAATTTGTTATTATGTAAATACTGCTTTAGTCATCTGTGATGATCATTATATGGGTCAACTTGGCTAAACTCTAGTACCCACTTATTCAATCAATCACTCTCTAGGTGTTGCTGAGAAGATATTTTGTAGATATGATTCATGTTTACAGATAACCTTTTTAAAGTATAAAATAATTAATTTGGGGATTGAGTATGTAGCTCAGTGGTAGAGCACTTGCCTTGTAGGTGTGAGGCTTTGGGTTCAATCCTCCAGGCTGTAAAAATAATAATAATAATAATAATAACAACAACAACAATAATAATAACAATAAATTTTAAAAGTATCTTTATTTTATAAATTTACAGATAAAATTATATGTATTCTGTGCAACATGATGTTTTTGAAGCATATGTATAATGTGAAATAGTTAAATCTAGCTAATTAACAAATGTATTACATAGTACCATTTTTGTTGTAAAAACACTTAACATCTAAAGCTGGGCTTGGTGGCGTATGCCTGTAATCCCAGGGATTATCCAGGGATAAATCCTTGGGAGGCTGAGGCAGGAAGTTAAAAGTTTGAAGTCAGCCTTAGCAATTTAGCAAGGCCCTTAAGAACTTAGTAAAACCCTGTCTCAAAATAAAACATAAAAAGGACTGTGAATGTAACTCAATGGTAATTTGCCCCTAGGTTTATTCCTCGGTACCAAAAAAGTGACACTTAACATATACTCTGCGTTTTTCAAGCATGTTACCATGTTGTTAAACAACTCTCTTGTGCATATTCCTTCTAAGAGTGATGATACATCCTTTAACTAACAGTTCTCCTTCTTCTTCCCACCAACAACCCCAGTCTCTGGTAACCATCATTTTACTTTCTACTCTTTAAAAAATATGATAAAAAAAAAAATATATATATATATATATATATAGTATGCAGTTTCATTAAAAGACAAATCATATGTCTATTCTCTACTCCTATGAGATTAACTTTTTCTTTAGGTCTTGCTATGGTTTAGATATTAAGTGTTCCTCAGAGCCCATGTGTGAGACAAGAAGGTTTAAGAGATAAAATGATTGGGGGTATGAGAGGTTTAACCTAATCAGCAGATTAATATCCTCATGGTGATTAACTGAGTGGTAACTGAAGGCAGGCAGGGTGTGGCCTGGGTCACGGGAGGCATACCTTAGGAATGTATATTTTGTTTCTGGAGAGTGGAGACTTTCTGCTTCTGGGTGCCATGTCCCCACCTGCTTTCTTCCACCACATGCTTTCACCATGTTCTGCCTGAAGTCAGGTCCCAAGGAATGGAGTCAACCATCTATGAACTGAAACCTCTAAACTGTGAGTCCCAGAATAAACTTTTCCCTTAATATGTAAGCCAATATTCAAAATATGTTGCACACTTGAATTTGTAGACTGAGATTCATACCATCGGTAATATTATTATTACTTTTACCCTAAGTACAAAACTTTGGGGAGGCAGCTTATTCTTGGTTAGGTAAATATTTCCTACAACAGGGCATTGGACACCATACGCCCCACCCCCAAATGTTTCCTGCTAATGATGGTAGCCTCTGGAATCTCTCGCTGGGCAGCATCACTGCCCTTCTCTTTGGAGAGAAAAGAGATTTTACTGCCTTTATGACAGACTCTATATCACCTGATATTTAACTTCCTCATTTTGTTATAATAGCAGAATTCAAAAATTTTAGCTTTCTTTGCATAATTATTTTTTTCTTGTCAGGTCTTTTTGGTCACAGAGATGAAAAAGTTGACTAAAACAGATCTTGGCTTATCTTTCTGTGCCTGGTTTATTTCGCTTAAGGTACTATAGGTCCATCCACGTTATTGCAAATGACAGCATTTCCTTCTTTTTAATAGCTAAATAGTATCTCAATGTGCACGGGGTGTGTGTGTGTGTTTTGTGTGTGTATGTGTATACAATGATTTGATGTGATATAAAGGAGATCTATCACCCTGGATAATCTGGATGGATCAGATCCAATAAGCTAAAAGGCTGTAAGATCAGAAGAAAGGTTTTTATGAGGGAGAACTTTTGCCTGAGGATGGGAATGAGTTCCTGCTTAAGAGTTTTCAGCCTGACCTGCAGAATATGGACTTCTCTAGCCAAACCCCAAAACCTCAGAGGTCGATCCTTTCCAATATATCCGTCTCCATAGATAGATGGATAGATACATAATTGATAGATATACACACACACATACATTTAGGGATGTTTCCTATTGGCTCTGTTTCCTAACAGAACCCCAAATGATACCAATACATCATCTCCTAATTATTTGTAGACAGTAAACAGCCAACATAGTGACTTTTTTTTCACTGAATCAAATTCATTGCCCAAAGGTAGTATGTAAGATTAGTAATGACCTTCAGGATAGGTCTACACCTCAACTACACAGAATTTCTATCTATTCTTAATAGCATAGCCAGAGACCTCCTACTAAAACATAAATTAGATCCTATTACTCCACTGTTTAAAAATCGTCATGGTTTTCTCTCATACTCTCAGTAAATGTCAGGATTCTAACATTATCCTGCTAGGGTTTACAATATCTGATCTTGCTTCCTTGAAACATTGCACCTGCCCTCTTGCTTTTGCTCTGTTGCTCCAATAAGCTTTTCTCTTCTTTGTGAATGCAAGGCATACTTATTAGAGCCAAGGTTTTAATTCCTTTTACTTATTCTTTTTCTTCATAGCAACTACAACCATTTGACATATTGGCTACTTACTGCTATGTTGAAGACCTATCTCCTCTAGAATGCTAAGCTCCATGAGCACAGGGATATTTTCCTGTTTTGTTTACTGCTATGTCCTCCTACAGGCACAAATTGGGCAACTCATTATCATCTATCAAATGAATGAATGAATGAATGGGCTTAATTCAGTGGTGAAGTCACCCAATTAGATGAGTTGGTATTATTTAAATAAAATAATTGATATAATGAATTTTGATCTTCTACCAGATATCCTCCATCTCTACTGCACCTCCCCACATACTGTGTTGTGGAGCACTTGGCCTTGTGGCTTACTCTTTCTCAGTCTTACTCCTCCTCACCCTTTCTGCAGCTGTGGGTACTTCAGTCATCTCTTCTTTATCAAGAGTCTCTCTTCTAACTTTACCAATTCTGCCCAGTCCATCTCATAAGATCATCTCTAGAGTTATCTTTTCTGTGTTCCTCTTGGCTGGGCTTCATAGAAGTTATCTTGGTATCTCCCAAAGTCCTAAAGCATGTGTCACCTTTGCTGTTCTTGTGCCACATAGCGTTAGTTTCCTCCTTCAGCAAGTACACACCTCAATGCCAATGAATTCTGGGGGAGTGAACTGTGCCTTACACATCCCTGAATCTTGAAGCAACCTGCACAGTGGCCCGTAATGGAAGATTTCCAATTCCTACCTGCTGAAGAAGTGAGTAGGTAGATCATACAGTTTGGATATGATCTAAGTGTATGCCCCAAAGGTTCATGTATTAGCGACTGGGTCCTCAGATTGTGATTTTGGAAGGTAGTGGAATCTTTAAGAGGCAGAATCTAATGTGAGGTGATTGTGTTATTGGGAATGCTGCCTTCTAAAGAGATAAAGGAGTTCTCACGGGACTCCCCTATTTTTCTCAAGAAAGTAAATTGTTGAGAAAGCCTGCCCCAACCTTGCTGTCTCTCTGGCATTCTGTATCATCCTGGGATCTCTTCTTCTTATGTGTGTACCTGCCATGTCATCCACCAAGTGATACAGAAAAGAGGACTCTCATTAGTGCTGAGCACATGTTAGCACCATCCTCCTGAACCTCCAAAATCATGAGCTAAATAAAGCTATTTTTATAGATTGATTCTAGCCTCAAGTATTTTGTTATAGCAACAGAAAATGGAATAGAAACATAGGTTTCCTTTATACCCGTAGATCACTGATCTGCCTGGTCAATGAAATGACTGAAGATAGGGATAAGAAACTGAGATGAGGAGAAAAAAACTAAGAAACAGAGGACAGCAAAGAGACAGAAATACTTCAAGCCATCTTCATAGCACCCAAGAATGAAGTCTAATGCCTTGATTAATAAATGGAGATTCCATTTGAAAAAGGTCTCCAGCTGTTGTCTCTGGAATATTATAAATGGGAAATGGGGGAACAAATTTGCCTTTTTTGAGTCTTTCTCATGTTTAACTTTTCATCAGAGCATTTTTCACCAACAATGGTACATATTATCTATGTACTGGCTGGAATGTAAGGCCTATGAAAGTGGAGACTGGGTCTGTTTTATTCAACAATGATCTCCCACTGCAGAGAACAATGTCTAGCCCCAGTAAGTGCGCATTCCATATTGGGAATGAATGAATGAATGTGATTAGCAGTATCAGTTTCTATCCTTCTATGTTTTTTGTTTTGTTCTGTTTTGTTTTTAGGACAGAGATCGCTATTCTTCCATTAGTCTGGTTGGACAGTTCTTTGATTCAGCCACGACCCATTTATGTGGTGACACAATCAAATCCCTTCTATACTTCAATTTCAGGGCCAGGAGGCAGAATCACTCTGGCTTCAACATCTGTAGAGAGCGATATAATGTTTGGTATATTTTTAAGACTTGACCCGATTAATTTTCCTAGAGAAATTTTAAAAGGTTTTCAAAAGCATTTTTAGAAAGCAACTAACAAAAGAACTTTTAGACAAATGCACTGAAACACGAATGTGCTTACTGCCAATGAACCAACAATTAAAAGTGGCTAAAATGGTGAGTTTTGTGCAAATTTTATTTTATCACAATTAAAAATCATTTAAAGTTTCTATTTTTTTTAAAAAAAGTGTTAAGCCTTTTGATAATGCCATGATATATTTTTCTTCTGTGTACAGGAATGAATAAGAATGAATAAGTCAATAATAAATCAATCAATAAATAAAATTTTTGTCAAAGTGGACAAGAAGCAAGTTTCCTTCTTATTTTGCCTCTCTATCTGGGCTGCAGCAAGTCTCCCTTAGCTTCCCTCTTCCAATTACTGGAGCTCACGTTTCTTTCCCCATCTGACCCCAGCCTGAGATATAGACATGCTATTAGAGAATGCCTTGAATTTAAAAAAAAAAAAAAAAAAAAAACGAACTTGATAAGTTTCTGCAATTACAGTTCCCATATTGCATTCATTTATTTTCCAAATACTCTTGAACAAAGAGTACTGCCTCATATCATTTTCATGTTCAATAAAAGGACTATATAGTAGACTTTGGAGCAGTCCATCATTTTGCACTGAATGCTGCCATCGGAGGGAATCACAGCATTCTTCCACTGTTATTTATTAGTTCCTACATTTATTGCTTTTTCGAAACTCAGAAATACTGGTGAAACTTAAAACAGCTTAATTAAACTTCAGATGTGGGGTTCTGATAAGGCTGGCATAGAGCCATGGCATTCCAAGATTCTCAAATAGCATAATCTAATTGATTTTTTTTTTCTAGAACATAGAGGTCATAAACACACAGTAATCTGAAACACTGAGTGTCTTGCCAGCTGGCATCTCCTCATTTCCAGTTTCCCTGCACTGTAATTTTGCTCCCCATTTGTGAGAAACTGTGGATTTCTCTACTTTGGTAGATTGTATTAAGTTACATGCTATTCAGTTGAGGTATTTTTTAATGAACTAATTACATGTTAGTTAATAATAGAACATTGCTTCAACAGTCAACTGTGGAATATCGCTTTTAAAGAAATTACCTCAATCTTGTAGTAGGAATGTCTGGGAACAAAAATGACCTATGAAAATAACATGATTACCTAGCAGTGAGTTACTGAGTTATAAATAAATGTATGAGCAGTAGATATCAGTATTATTAGCAATGACAACATCAACAACAAAGACAATGTCTATGAAATGCAAACTTGACAGATTTTAGGGTTTTTTTTTCTGTCAAATTATTTTCCATTAAAATTGTACAGGCTTAATTTTTATCAGTGAATAAAATTAAAAGTGGGGCTGGGGATGTGGCTCAAGCGGTAGCGCACTCGCCTGGCATGCGTGTGGCCCGGGTTCGATGCTCAGTACCACATACAAACAAAGATGTTGGGTCTGCTGAAAAACTAAAAAATAAATATTAAAATTCTAACAACAACAACAAAAAAAATAAAAGTGATGAGTCATGCTAGGTAGGCCCATTACTAGACTCTAATCAAAAGTTCTGACTATTGACTTGATGGAGGTGTTTGCCCTCTATCATCTTCATGCTTAAAGTCAACTCCTAATTATACCACATCTAATTCTAGAACTAATGAATAATCATCTCAGGGTGCTCGGACCAGTGATTATTTAGCAGATACTGATGATTTTTTTTTTTTTTTTTGAGATTTGTCTTTCTGGGTGTGCTGGTTCTAGAACTGTCCCAAGATTCATTTTTTCACCCTTACTGGCTCTGCTTTGCTGTGCAGGGCTGGGTTTCCCTGCCTCCCATGTCAAGCATGTCCATCTGGACTCAATCCATGAGAAAGAAACACTGGGAGGAAGTCAGAGAGTGTAGAAGACGTAGGGGAAAGTAAGGACATTTCTTTCTCTGCCTCTGGTGGTGTCTCTATCAGCAGCTGCCTCTCTTATACCCACCTAGGCTACCTGTAACTCCTGTGTCAGCTAAGAGATAGAGCATCTTCTTGCCTTTGCTAATTTCTGACTTGCTATACTGTCCATTTAGCTTCTTGACCTTCTATCACCATCATAACCAATTCCCTATGTTCAAATTCTACTATTCTAACTAGCCAAGGTTTGTATTTCCTAGAAGTCTATGACAGAGATACCAGACTAAAAATCACAGTCTCCTGGAGCTATATCCATTTTTCATTCTTTTCAGATGCTTATTGCTTCACTTTAAAAAAAAAAAACACATCTTTTTGATATAGAAGCGCATAAACTATTTTTCTTCCTCTTTTAAAGAACACTTCGGATTTGGGAGGTGAGAGAAAAGAAGGGGGTGGGCAGCTATTTATAAGGTACTTTAATTTCGGACTAACTTTCTGTATCCCAGAGTTCCACTTTTCCTACACAGCAGGGCACACATTTTTGGTGAAGTCACACACTCCCAGGGACATGATGTCATCTTGCACATTGTGTTACAAACAGGTTTAATAATGCTTTGTTGCATCTTAAACCCTGAGACGGAATGCTCTGCTCTAGCAGCCAAACCCAGGATCCATCTGGTAGACCAGTTACTCAGCGACCCCAAGAGCTCAGCACATTTCTCCCTGTTGAGATAGAGCAGAAATGACTCTCACAGATTTAAAGCCCAGTTTTAAAACACAGCAATGATGTCATCAATATGAAATTCTTTTTTCCTTTGTGCCTCTTCTTTCTCTACCTCTGTTTATTTCTCCTCTTTCCTTCTCCTCATTCCTGCCTTTGAAGCCCTACCTGAGACAAAGTCTATTAAAAGTAGCTGGAAATTTGATGGCATTTTTCACCAATCAAGCAATCAGGAACTTTGCCTAGCCCACCCAACTACGGACTTGCAGTAACAGAGAAGGACACATCTAAAAGAGGGAACCTAGACTCTTGTGACCCACGTACAACTTCTAATGTGGCAAAATTGTGCCCACTCATCATTTCCTGAATTCTCCATAAAAGTTCTTACATCTCTTGTGACAACTTGTGTTGTTCTTTATTACTGCTTTCACTAAAAGGTCTGACATAGTTTAAAATCTTTCATAAACGTCACTTACTCTGAAATCAACCCAGATCTTCTAGGGAAAAAAAGCAGATTAAGACTGCTAGAAATGATTAAAAATGTTTAAAAGTGACCCTAAATCAATAAATCAATAGTACATATAAGTATGTGTATGTGTGTGTATACACACTTATATGTACATATATATGTATATATATATATTTGTTTTAATATATGTATGTGTGTGTGTGTGTGTGTATATATATATATATACATACATATATATATATATATATATATATATATTTGTTTTAATCTTGTCTCTTAGGTAACTTGTTTTTCCTTTTCTCTACTCATTTTTCTAATTCTTTTGTATATCCTGTTTTTTTATTTATTGAAAAATTTTTAATTTATTTCTAATACACACACACACATACACATATATCTTCAAGGGTAAGAAGAACAAATGAAAGGAAACAAATTTGGAAGTGAGAAAGCAGATGGATGGATGGTAAATGACTTAGACACACAAGGAATAGACTACTAAGCCAGTAGGAGAAAAATCTGGAAACCAATCCAGGTATATACCACATAATCCCCCAAAGCTCAAACCTTGTCCTCATCAAGTACATTGAGAAGTGCTACTGAAGGGAGTAGATAAAAGAAGGAAAATTGGAAGTATTTTTAAAGAAATAGTCAGATGGCCAGTTCCCTAGCTCACTGTGCCCAACTGCCACTCCCTAGTTTATTGTCTAGAAAGCACAAAACACAGGGTCTCATGTGGTGCAAGCACAGTTGTTGGTATAGATGTTTTACTGGAGAAAAGGAATCTTATGATACTGAAAACAAACACCCCACCTCTTTGCATCCACTGGTTCCCAGACCACTAGCTGCCAAGCAGGATGTTGGAAAAAAATCTTCCATGGGAAACATTTCCTTGCCAAAAGGAAAGATATAAAGGATTGACAGTGGAGATTCTCTATTAAAGCTGCCCAGCCAAATCAGTCTACAGTCAAACTTACAATTAGCAATTCTCTCTTGTGAACTCAAAATATCAAATCACTTTGTGAATTCTCTCCTCTTAAATATAAAAATTACCAGAACGTTAAAGATAGCTTCTAAAATGGAACTTTTAGATCCAAAAAGAAACTCCCTTCCCTCACTCACTTATTTCACACAAAACAAGTTAGTTGAGACAAAGACCTGCAGAGAAAAGACTTTGATAACTAGAATGGTTTTAAATGAATAGCATTAGGGAGCTAAAAGATTAATGAACCCGTGTAATAAGAACCAAAGATGACTTAAAAGAGAGAAAGGAAGGGAAAAAGAAGTTGTCAATAGGACAGAGAAAGAAAGAGAGAGGGAGGGAGGGAAGATGTCATAGGATCAATAAAGTGGTCCAAAATTTAAAAAAAATAAATAAAAACTAAGAGTTTCAGAAACATTAGAGAAATTAATAGAGGAAAGGAAAAACCAACAATCAAAATGGAAGAACAAGGTTGAAACCATATGTCCAACAAGTTAAGCAAAAATATAACCATATTAACTTATAACACTGTAAAATTTCAAAAAAGAGAAGATCCTAGGTCACATAATAATAATAATCAGGAATCAGAAAGACTTTGGAATTCCTGCGACCTGGAAGATAGAAGGCAATTAAGCAGTGCCTTCCAAATTCTGAAAGAAAATGATTTCCAGTCTAGACGTCTAGACTCTGATAAACTGTTAACCAAGTATAAGGATAGAATGAAGATATTGTTAAATCTGAAATGTCTTAAAATCTTATCTCTGCATTTCTTTCTTGCAGAAAAGTACTAGAGCATATACTTGCCCAGAAAAGACTGTGAAATAAGAGAAGATGTGGGATCCTTGCAATTGGAGATCCCGGGCAGGAACAAGGCAAAGAGAATCTTTTGGTTGTACAAGCAGATCTCAAAATGGAACTGCGCTCCAGGCATAGCAGCCATAGTCTAGATTAAGCAGAAAGTTTGGAGAGAAATTTCAGATGAAATTGAATGGCAATCTAATGGCTCTGAATGTTTTAAGTAAAGATTAAGATAGCTGATAAAATGTTGAGGGTTGAATTTGCCAAGATAAGTAGATATAAAATGAAATAAATTTTAAAATGAAAAGCATATTAATTTAGTTCTAGGCAAAATAAAAAGTATGTGAGAGAGAAAAAGGAACCAAATTTACATGACTTTACTGAGAATATAGTTTTCATAACTAAAATAATAGAATATTTGCTTTATCTAAAATATAATATAATTATATTGGGAGGAAGGAGGACAGAAATGTACACATATGGTGACAGCAAATAGAGATATATTCTTATCTTCCATAAGGGGAAGTCAATAGATAAAACCTTAAACTGAAAAAGTAAGAAATAGCATTTAACCATACCATTAGGAAATATGAAGATTAAATTTTAAAAAAAAGAAAAAAACAAGAACAAAACACAGTAATCAGCTAATAGAGATGGAAGATGGTTGCCTCTGGGGAAAGATAAACTATGAGACAAGAACTACAAAATTCTGTGTTTAAATGTATATACGTTTTGGCACAGGCCTGTAATCCCAGCAGCTTGAAAGGCCAAGACAGGAGGATCACAAGTTCAAAGCCAGCCTTAGCAAAAGCAAGATGCTAAGCAACTCTGTGAGACCCTGTCTCTAAATAAAATACACAATAGGGCTGGGTATGTGGCTCAGTGGTTGAGTGTCCATGAGTTCAGTCCCTAGTACCTCCCCCCCAAAACAAAACAAACACCCCCAAATCTTATAGAATTATTTGAATACTTGCATTATATGATATAGAATATTGGTTTTTAAAAAGAAAAATCACTGTCAGGCAAATTGAGAGTCTCATTTCTCTATGGCCACAGTTTATTTTATGACCACAGGGTACCATGTATTATGTGGGTTATGGCTACCTAGATGTCCATCTCTAATAGATGTGAGTTCCTGGAGGGCAGTAACTTGCATTATTCATGTTTCTTTTCTTGTTTAGCATGATGTTTAACATTGACATTCAATACATACTTATAGAAAGATTGTTGTAGTTATTGCCCTTAATTTTACAATATGATATTATAGGAATAAAATGTAATTCTTCTTCCAAGTTAGAAATATCCAAATATTTGCACACAATGGTCATATCTGCTGTTGAATCTTCTCTTCCCTGGACTAAAAATCCCCTATGGATCTCTTTTTGTGGTTCACATTTAAAGTTCACTCACTGTTTCGATCATAGACTTCCAGTTAGCTCTGATTAGTCTTCATCCATCACAAGCACTGGATAAAATATTACAATGTGTGATCTGACCTGTGTGGATCAGGTAGAACTCCCACTTTCCTAAATCTAGATACCATATGTCATTGAAAGAATGTGCAATCGCATTACATTTTCTATAAACCATCCTTCTCTTTTGTCACATACTTAAGCTTAGAGTCTACTATAAATCTTCAAGTCTTTTTCCAATTTATTCCTGGCAAGGTTCCTCTCTGCCATTTTCTATGGGTACAGATGATTTTAAGGTTCTACATAGGACTGAATGGTTTTATTTTTATGTTTTTTTTAAACCTCATTGAGACTATTGTGTTAAGATCCTGTAAATTGTGCAATAACCTTTCTTTTCCAGCTTCCCATGATCTGCACATTTTATTTGCACATCATTATAAATTAATCAAAGACATTAGTTAAAGATGAAGACTGGTTTGGATGTGAGGTGTCTCCCCAAAAGCTTGTGAGAGACATGCAGGAAGGCTTAGAGCTGAAATGATTAGTTTATGAGAACTTTAACCCAATCAGTGAATTAATCCCCTGATAGGGATTAACTGAGTGGTGACTGTAGGTAGGTAGGGGTTGCTGGAGGAGATGGACCTTGGGATGTGCCTTTGGATCTATATTTTGTATCTGGTGACTGTAGTGTCTCTCTCTCTCTCTCTCTCTCTCTCTCTCTCTCTCTCTCTCTCTCCTTCCTGGTGATGTCCTGAGCTGCTTTCTCTACCATACTCTTCCACCATGTTGTTCTGCCTCATTTCCAGCCCTGAGAAATGGATAAGGCCATCTATGAACTGAGATTTCTAAAATCGTGAGCCCCCAAATAAACTTTTTCTCTTCTAATTGTTCTTGTCAGGTCCTTGGTCACAGCAGCAAAATCAGCTGACTAAAACTGGCACATGCATACTGAATTGTGTGTTTTTGTTACAGTTGTTACTTGGACCAGGCATTTGTCAAGGATCTCTGTATCTTTGTAGACAAAGTGAATATCTATGTGAATGACATAAAGAATTCAGGGACTTGGAAATTGGTTGAATAGCCAGCCTTGGGGTGTGCTCTCTAAGAGATGCTGTCACCCCAAAGGGGAACATTTTTTTATTTTGAGATAGGGTCTTGGGATATTGCTTAGAGCCTCACTAAGTTGGTAAGGTTGACCTTGAATTTGTAATCTTCCTGCCTCAACCTCCCAAGTTACCGCAATTACTGGTGTGCACCACCATGGCCTGACTGCCCTATAACTCTTATTGGGGATAATATGGAATTTATGCACTTCCTAAAACATCTGTGCATACACCTGATCCTACCTGGAGATTGTTCTGAGGAGCAGTCTGTCTGAGCAGGATGTTAGCCTTCTCAGCTTCTAAATCCAGAAGTAGACTTTGAGATTTAAATGTTGGAGTAGGAGAGTTGCTAGACATGTTGTGTTCAGCTGATTAAATGTTCTTAAAAATTTCATCTAATTAGCAGCAGTGGGGAATATCAGTTTCCCTATACAGCCCTTGAGCGTGCAAAATTGAGCAAAGAGGTGGAGTGGAGTTGCCTGGTCTTTAAATTGGATGGGGAGACACCTCTGTGGACAGGCTGAGCGTTCTGGTTCCATGATTGCTTATAAACATTATTACAATCACTTTAGGGAGATTATTTTGGCTACAGAATCACAATCTCAGAGACTGAAGTGTAATCACATCCGTGAGCTATTTTAATAATAAATTATTTGCTCTCATTTCAACTCAGAGTGGTTGGATTTGGCCTCACTTTCAACTTAGCAAACATCTCAAACTGGTTTTCAAATGCTTTTGATCTTCTATAACCAAAGTGTGTTTAGCTAAACACTACCCCCTTGGTTTTTAAAATCTACACGTACTTTATAGAAAATGTTACTAACAGTGTTTGGACTCATTTACATGTTAAATCATCAAAATATTGTTTGGGAAGGGTGTTCTGATGTTCAAGAAGACTTTTCAAGCATTTTTATAAACAGTTTTTCTTAAAAACAGGAAGCTTCATTTTTGCCAAGAATAAACAATCTGAAAGCTCAAAAGGTAAAAATGTTGCTTGAGAACTCCAAACCCACAGCAGGAAGAGGGTTCTAAACTTGGCAACACACCTTTCCTCATCCTTTTGTTTAATGTGGTTGCTTGTCTTCCTCTCAAAAACCAAATCCCTAAAGCCAGGCTAGGATGCAGGTTAAAAGGGCCAACAGGAAGAAAAAATAAACAAGCAGTAGAGGTAAAACTTAAGCCAGACTTTATTTCTAGGCTTCTTTCAGAGAAACCAGTGACATTATGTGCCAGGGGCACCACAGGTTAGTTTTGTTCAAAGTCCTCATGCAAATTTAGGTCCAAGTCCAAGCAATCAAGAAGGTACCCCTCTTATCTGTTGTCTCCTGCCCTTACCCTCAGTCCTCAGCCCTCCCCATGTCAGACAGGATGTGCAATTCATGCCCCTATTCAAAACATGAGCCTGTTCTAAATCTAAGAACCATTGTAAATCAGCGAGCCTTGCCACTTCCAAAAACCAGAAAGGACCACATCATGGAGTTTTGATTGCCAAAAGGACTCTGCCCAGTTTTGATTCTGTTTGGGTCCCAAGAACATTTGCAATGGTGTGTGTGGTAGATGGCAGTGTGGGTGGGCAGCACTGAACAGCCCTGTACCATCCCACAGGCAAACGTTTTTGGCTCTTCTCATAGCCCTTCCCAAGTACTGGCAGATTGCTTTGCCTGGTGCTTTGGTTCCCAGAGGTAGGCATCTCTGAAATTTAGATCCACTTCCAAATCTTCTGAACAAAATGCAAAGCTCTCCCTGGCCTGCATATTTGAGGCAGCAGATGCCAGAGACTTATCTGCATTTTTCCCCAATTGTATCCTGATTCTGAATTTAGTTTTCCTTTTAAATTTGGCCCTCGAATCCAAGAAAAGGGGGAGGTTAGAACCTAATAACAACAACAACAAAAAGCTACTTAATCTAAGTTTATCCACATTTAAACAATGAAATAATCATTTTGGTGATTATTAAGCTGTTAGATTCACATTGCATGCCATTTCTAAGCAACATGACCATGAAGCTGAAAAACATTTAATATTTTTCTCATCCCCTCCTCCATTCCAAATCCAATCCTAAATTCTCTCTTTCTTTTAAAATCATAAGACACATAATTTATCTCTCCTCTCAAGTTGTCTCTGAGCCAGTCAAAAATTCCACCACATTGAAAATGATCAAATATGCATACGGAATTTTCATTAGACATTTAAGGGACATGGTTATACTCAAATCCAATTGCTAGAGCATGTTTTCCACCTGCTGCCTCTTATAACAATCTCAATCCACCCCCTAGTGCTTAACTTACTGGGTTAGTATTTGTACCCTAACTTCTTAGAGAAGGTAAAGAAGCAAAAATAGGATGTAAGTATGTTTTGACTTTTGTGGTTTTTCACAAACAGGGAATATATTTTTTCCTTTCTCGAAAAGCATTTAAGAATTACAGACAAAACTAAGCAGTACATGTATCAAGGAAAGCCTGAAGACTTTTAAAAGACTGTTAAAATGCCTCTGAAGGGGATAAAGTTTTATTCCTTTTATCTTAATTTTCCTCCTTCCCCTTTAAAGAGGCATAACCCTTTAAGTTAAGGCCATTCTTATATTGGAAAAGTAACAACTGAACTGTTCACCAGGCATGTGCAGAGAGACAACTGCAATTCAGGGAGTTTGGGCTAATTAACAACAACAACAAAAAAAACTATAGCTTGGCAGAATAGGAAGACAGAGGCCTTACATAGCAAGTGGAAATCAAGCTGAAGGTTAAGCCACAATTTGTTGAACAGAGATCTGCACTGGAAGGAGTATTTTATAATTGTAACCCATCTTGACCAAAGATGGGTGGTGGGCAAGAGAAATTGTTTATATTTCAGTGAAATTCCCAAGACCATACTAATTATTTTCTATGATTGTGTGATTGATAGATTATTTGGGTGAAAAAAAGTTTTAAAAATAAAATGTTTTTCTTTTAAAACTGCAAATTTAAATAATAACACAAATTCTAATCTTAACTTGTAAGCAATTTAATACAGCACATACACATTGGTTTCCTTGATAATTGATAAACCCATCCTTTTCTCTCTGATTTAAAACATTGTGTGTCTGGATAGAAAGCAACCCCTTTTCTCCTGCTCCTAATTATTGTCTTCTAACAGACAGTTCTCAACTCACAGAGTTCATTATGTCCCCATTCAAGGCAATTTTTTTCTCCAAACTTCCCTTTTTCTGTCCATAGCATCATGATTCTCTCAATTACTCAAACTGAGTACTGTGAAATCACCTCTGACACCCGCTTCCTCTTTCTCTGCCACCACCTACACTCACCCTACAGCAGCTGTCAGTTCATCTCTTCACTGTCTCCAACAGCGACTCCCTCCATCCTGATTGCAGCTGCTGGCCCCTCCTCACTCAGCCCTAATCATCCCAAACCTTACCTCTCGCATGTGTTCCTGACTGGGATTCTTTCTATTCTTTTCTCCATCCAATCAAACTGAAATACTCTAGCCAAATTAAACTTTCTCTGGGGTCTCTTTTCATGATTAATGCAGAGTGTTCAACTTTATAACCATGTGTGCTATGAAGGATTATCAATCTTTGACTCAAGAGCCCTCTTTGACTATCCTACTGCCCAAAGAAAGTGCAAAGCCTTCATCTGGCATCAGATGCCATGAATTATCTGGCCCCTTTAATTATGTCTAAACTCCTGTCCCATGCTTTCTTGAAAATGCCAGTGCTAATCAAATTAATGTCTCCACTGCTCCCCTCAAAAGTCAACTAAAATCCCAGCCTGGAGCTGTGGCTCAGTGGTAGAGTGCTTGCCTGGCACTTGTGAGGCTCTGAGTTCAATTCTCAGCACCACATAAAAATAAATAAATAGAATAAAAGTATTGTAAAAAATAATTCTTAAAAAAAAAACAACAATAACAACCAAAATCCCCTCTGAATATCTTGGTTCATTCAATGCCCTAAGCCTATAAACATCCTTTGTCTTTTTTTCTTCACTACCTCACCCTACACATTTTAACTTTCTCAGTTTGATTAACACCTTCTTCAACAGACTATTGCATTAAACAGTCACTAGCATATGCTTTTCTGTATCTTGATTCTCAGACTATACTAAAATAATGAGGATGCTGAGAATTCATTTTTCATAATCACCTCTTTACTAATTAAAATTAAATCTATGCATATTCCTTCATATAAGAAATATAATCTTGACTTCAAATAAATCAGAAATTTAACTATGTTTAAGGAGCCAGGTTCAGACCCAATCTCACATATCATATTCACAGCAACCCTGAAGGAACAGTTCCTCCATTTAGCAAGCCAGGGGGCTGGGGCTTAGTAAACTTGGGACAATTTCTTTTAAAAAATCACAACTGAGTAGATGCCCCTACTAGAATTTATTCAAGGAGTTCCAAAGATAATTAATTGAATTAGTGCACAGGTTCAGAGTGGAATATATAATTAATACATGCTAGGTAATATTAATGTGTCTGGGGCTATTTTGAGGTATGTATTTCATTTCCTCCAGGAAAGCAAAAGACTGGGTATTGGCCAAAGTACCTAAATTCTTTCTGGATTTTTTTCCCCTTAAAGTTTAAGCTCCTACATGATTTGTAAGAAGATAAGTGAGAATTTTGTGAGGAGGGGCAAAACACAGTTGAGGAAGCGGAGAATAAATTTTGTCTTGCTCACCCAACAGAAGGTGATATCTGAGTTGCGAGATAGGGATGGGAACATCTAAAGGATGATAAGATGGACCTTGATCAATTCTGATACTGTGAAGACCCAAAATCTGCCTACTGGGAGCACTACAAGAGTCTATTAGACAACCAAATAGTAGTAATTTACCAGCTTATAATAATAACCAACTTATTCTCTCCATAGTCTTTCTTATAGGAAAATACTCCTTTTCTTGGAGTCATTTTGGTTTCCCTCAGTAGCTCACATCCCATATCCAATCAATCAAATTATATCTTTAGTTCTACCCTCAGAATCTGACTAGATTTCACCAGCTTCAAAAGGCTCAACAACGCATTTTGCTGTTGATTTTCTGTTCCTTAACTTTGCATTCTGAACTTTGTTCTTTTTTTATTAGTTGCACATGACAATACAATGATCTTGCCATATCATACATTTGAATAAAATGGGGTATAATTTCTCATTTTTCTGAGTGTACAGTTTGCAGAATCACATTGGTTATACAGACACGTATATACATACAGCAACAGTAGTATCTATTCTGCAGCTCTTCCTATCCCCTCTTCTCCTCCCCTCCCCTCCCATCACTTCTCTCTACCCAATCTAATGTGGCATTCTGAACTTTGTACAAATAAAGGTTTGGGGATTTTTTCATGACTTTATCACTATAGCCTCCATAATAGTCACTTATTAATATTTATCTGATGAATGAATGAAATTGTAGTAAGATACTGGATGCGAAAGATTGTCAGATATGAGAATAGCTTAAAGAACATTTCTAAAAGGGTGACACAAAAAGAGCAAAAGCTAAGAGTCTAAGGAGGCCATATTATAAAGGACAATAAATACCTGTAGTTACAGATTATGTGACACTTCTCCCATGGATAGTGGGAGGCTAGGATCCTCCCCTTGAATCTGAGCAAAGTGATCAGGCTTTAAGATGGCTTCCAATTTTCCTCACTTCTTAGTATCCACACCTTTATGTAATCTCTTCCCCTTGCATTCAGGTGGAATTTATACCTTGCTTCTAATCATTGGAACACAGTACATATGTTTATGGTACACAGGATTGTAATGTTGGTCTTGCCAGCAGACTCTCCCTTGCTGCCTCTGATGAAGTAAGTAGCTGTACTAGGGAGGCTCATGTGGCAGAGAACTGAGGATTTCTTCTTAGCAACAACCCAGCAAGAAATCTCTCAGACTGAGAATTCAGAGGGACCCGAGTTCTGTCAACAACTACATGAGATTGGAGGCAATCCCTTCCCTAGTCAAACTTTCAGATGAGAATTCAGCCCTTGCCAACACCTGGATGGCAGCCTAGCAGAGGACCCAGCCAAGCTGGACCTCAGTACCTGCCCCACACAAATGGTGAAATAATAACTGCACTTTGTTTTAAGCCACCAAATTTGTGGCAATATTGTTATGCAACAATAGATAAGCAATATCCTAAGTGAGCTCTGTGGCTATTCTGATAAGTAGAATATGGAGGTATTTTTGAGACAGTTTCTCAGCTCTGGCCTTAGGAAACATACAGCTTCTACCCTCTGTCTCTAGGAACACTCTGTGATCCCTGGGCCATCATGTAGAAGTCTGGTACCCTGAGGCTGCTATAATAGCATATGTAGGTTAATAGTTCCAGTTGAACCCAGCCTTCAACACCATCCCTAACAAATAGCCAGCTGCATGGTTGAAGCAATCTTTTATACACCAAACCTTCCACCAGATGAATACCATGAAACAATGCCAGCCAGTACCACAGAACAGAAGAGTCACTCAACTGAGCCCTTTCCAAAATCTTGAACAACAAAATCACAAGGTACAAATAAATGGTTGTGCTTAAAACTACGTTTCTGGAATAACTCATGGAGACCCAGGAGGGATAATAAGAAGAGTTTACCAATCAAGACTTCAGCTATATGTAAGGTCTGGATGGGGAAATGGAAGAAAAATACAAGGAATGGCTAGGATTAAGTTTCCCTCTAAAACTAGTAAGACTCTTAGAAAACAAGCAATATTCAATACATATTAGACACTTGAATTTGTAAACTGAGATTCATACCATCTGTAATATTATTATTTTTACCCTTAATACAAAACTTTTGGGAGGCAGCTTATTCTTTTTTAGATAAATATTTCCTAGAACAGGGCATTGGACACCATATGTCCCCCAAAACATTCCCTGCTAATGATGGTAGCCTCTGGAATCTCCCACAGTGCACCATCACCGCCATTCTCTTTGGAAAGAAAAGAGGGTTCACTGTCTTTATGGCAGAATCTGTATTCCCTGATTAACCTCATTTTTCTATGATAGCAGAATTCAAAAACTTTAGCTTTCTTTAAATAGTTATTTTATTGTACATTTAGAATACACCAAGTACTACTGTAGATCTGGTGGTAACAGTATGGACAAGTCAGGATTACTTGGCAATCTTGCAATTCAGAATCTCATTTGCATCTAATTGTGGCCACAGGACCTTCTTTAAACTAACAGTATATAAATGGAGAAGTTAAGTGGAAGTTTCCACATACTGATCTCCTTTACTCTGCTATTGGGTTGCAGGTGTGATTGTTGGACAATGACCACAATAATGTATCCTCAGAATGAAGTTCACATCTCTGTGTTTTTCTTAAAAAGAAACTCCTATTTTGTTTATATTTGAAAAGGTGTTTGTTCCCAGAATACAAAACGTACCTGAATCTCTTACATTTTTCTTCTCTTCTTCAAATACTCTCTCTGTTCTCCTCCCCCAAAAGTGGCTATTGACAGTTCTAATGCCATATTTAACTGACAGAAGCTTAGGCTATTTACATTTCATAGACTCTTAGTAGATAAGATAAATTCTGTAAAATTAAAAAATAATAGATATAGTCAATTTATAAGACTTATGTATGATAGCTATTAAATATATTCTCTTTGTGTTTCATTGTTTTGTCTAAACCTATCATTTCTGTATATTTTCTATGATACTAATATTATAAATTAAAAATATTACTCAAATTCTTTTATAGATTCTTAGTTTCCTGTCATAGTGCCAATTATCTCTATATCTTTGATCAAGTATGTCATCTCTTATATTTTCTATTAACATCCTTTGTTCTATTTGTTTATATTTGAATCTTATTTCCATTTGGACTTATTTGGATATAATTTGGTACCTAACTTTGTTTTGCTTCAGAAAGAGCCAATGATTCCTTATTTATTACATAATGTGTTATTTTCCTACTGTATTAAAAATGCCACCCTTATATTAAAATCTCATATATGGTCTGGGGTCTACCACTGCACTTTCAATTTGTTCCTCTGATTTATTTTTCTATTCCTATATTAAAAAAATGTTAATATTACATTAATTTGATTAGAGGAGGAAAATTGAATGTAATTTAAAATGTTGAGATCTTTAGTAAAGTTTAAAATTCCTTTTTCTCTTTCTGACATCCTTATTGTTTACATATTTAGGTCTCTGGATCTAAGCTCAAGTTGCTTTCTCTCAATATTTCCATCTCATATGATTTTTTTCAGACTAGTAATTTAGGTCTCTGTAGTGATCATCCTCATCATCAATGACTATATTATATAAGTTCAAACATTATATACATCTTAGTTCTTGAAAATCTGCTTTGTACTTTTTCTGAATATTACTTCTAGTTGTTCATTTTCCATTTTTTTCCCAACAGTTCTGTCCAAGCTGTGTTCTTCATGTTGATCCCCCCATGTGATAACACATGTGTTAGTGTTCCTATAGGTAGGAGCCACGTCATCAAGCAGGTGACCAACCCCTGTGAAGGGTGTGAGGGAAATCCCCTCTGCTGCTCAGCTGCCTCAGCTAAAAAGGCTTGTGCCTCCCAAATAGCAAGGACTCCACCTTCTAGATGATCCTCAGTTCCTTAGGAGCAGAGAGAACATGCCACCCCTATAATCACTGTTACTTTTCCTCCCAAAGGCTCAGTGTCCACATCTTCCCATGATTCACACTCATCACCTTCTCATTCTCAATGCAGGACTCTAATAGCCCCCCAGCTCCTGTCAAAAACAAAGGAGAGAAAGTACCACATCTCTTCTTCAAAGCTTCTATAAACCTGGCCAACACAGATACTATTTTCTCCCTCAAAGCCTGCCAATCAGCTACATACTGTGACTAATTAGATATGGGTGTGTGAATTAGTTGGTGATGAAAGTAGAGGAAATTGAGGGGCACGTGAACCTAATTTTCCCTGAATTCTAACCAGGAGTTTAAGTTCTGATAGTTAAATTAAAATACCAGACATCCCAGTGTAGATTCTGAGTAGGCAACTGGATATAGCAGGTGCTATGAACTAAATGCTTCTGTACTCCCCAAATTCATAGATTGAAACTCTGTTCCTCAATGAGATGGTGTATGGAGATGGAGCCTTTGGGAGGAGGATTTGTGCCCTTTTATGAAGAAATTAAGAGATATGTTTTCTCTCCTCTCTCCCCTCTCCCTTTTCCCATCTCCCCCCCTGCCCCCTCCCCACCTTCAGTCCCTCTCCCCTCCCTCCGCCCCCCCTCCCTCCATCATGCAAGGATGCAGGAGGAAGGTATACGGTTGCAAGCCAAGAAGTGGATTCTCACCAAATGCAAAAACAGGAACTGCTAGTGCCTTATCTTAGACTTTCCAGCCTCTAGAACTGTGAGAAATAAATATCTGTGGTTTAAGAAGCCCAGTCTGCAATCTTTGTTGTAGCAGCCCATATTAACTAAGACACTAGGGCTTAATTGAAAGATCTAAGTTTGAGAGCATTCACAATAACTGAAGATATGGATTCATATAGAGGGTACAGTACAGAGTGAGAAGAAAAGGGACCTAGGATTTAGCCTTGAGAAACATTTATGTTTAAAGATCTGATGAGGGTCTCTCAGTTAAAATAGGATGCCAAGAAACAACAGAGCCAGAACAGGATCAGAAGTGGAGAGAGTGATAAGTCACAGAAGCCAGTGAAGAAGATTCCAAGAGGGAGGGCATCCTCAACTGTGACAAACACACTGTCCAAGGCTGTTGAGAGATCCAGTCCTGAAAAGAAGAGATTGAATCACACAGTATATATACATGACCTTACCAAGAACCATCTCGAGAAAAGTGAAACTCAATAATAAATTTAAACAATTCCAAGCATTTCATTTTTATAGAGTTCATGTCTGAGACAAGCCATAATTGGGGAGTACATGGGAATCACAAGTCAAGGAAGATGTAGATGGGTTATTAAACTTCAGCCATAAGTTTGGCCTTTCATTCATGTAATTGCTTTTTCCCAGCTGTGCACATATTCCACTGTCTTACACATGACCCTCTGTTGTCCAAGTTTTTTCTAAGTTTGGAACTTTGGATAGAGTGACTTGGGTAAAACTAGGAGTTGATTATTTGGCTATTTCTAGTTGGATGAAGCGATCCGTTTTTAAGAAGTTTATTTTTTCTAATGTTTTTCCTCCTTAAGCTCTTTTCTTTCTTTACTATCTGAATAAATATACTTATGCTAATGGTTAAGGGGATGATAGGGGAGGACTCATTCCTCCAGAATAAGTCAGGTGCTGAAAGATATCACATTGTTATACACTGCATGGCACAAAACAACCAATACATTTCAGGCAGTTTATGGAAATCATTGGTCACCGCAGAAAAGTCATCAAAGCAGTAGTATTTAGAATCATGCAGGCTTTTTAAATAAAAGAACAATCAGAATACTTCCAAAAGATGTGACTGCTTCCTCTAGAGGATAACTCTAGTATTCAAATAAAATAAAATACTTGAGTCTTCACGATACATAGTCCCAACATTGAGAGGTTAATAAGTCTGAGGTTCTAATACCTTCTATTTCCAATGAAATTAAAATGTGCAGCTCTGTGTGGGTGTCCAAGTAATTTTTACTGAAGTTTCTGACAGAGGTTATATTTACTTTAAAATGATAATAATCACAGATTCAAGTCTTTGTGTTCTTCGTTGTAAGCCCATCAACAATGTAGGAACATGAGAAAGCAACGAGGAGAATTTTCACAGGCAGGAAAACCATCCAGTGCTAGTAAGAACATGTTTACGAATAATGACAGACCAGTGCCATCATTTTGTCACAAAGGTGTCAGCATAATGGTAGTAATACTGGTAAGAAGACTGACAATGGTGTTGCTGCAGAAGCTTGCCTAGAGATGAGGCAGAAAAGGCAGAAACCAGCTGTTCAAGTGGATGCCCTTGATTCACCATCAGTCAGGGGAAAACAAATGCAAGTTACATAGCTCTGAACTCTCTGCTGGAAGCAGAGAATCCCCACCCACATCATTGAGTGAACTGGCCATTTATTTTGTATTTATCAGCTATCAACAATTTTTTTTTAAAAAAAGGAAAAAAATGTGGCATGTATACACAATGGAATTTTACTCAGCAATAAAAGATAATAAAATCATGGCATTTGCAGGTAAATGGATGGAGTGAGAGAAGATAATGCTAAGTGAAGTTAGCCAATCCCAAAAAACCAAATGCCAAATGTTTTCTCTGACATAAGGAGGCTGATTCATAGTGGGACAGGGAGAGGGAACATGAGAGGAATAAATGAACTCTAGATATGGCAGAGGGGTTGGAGGGGAAGGGAGGGGGCATGGGGTAATTAATGATGGTGGAATGGGATGATCATTATTATCCAAAGTACAGATATGAAGACACTAATTGGTGTGAATATACTATTTATACAACCAGAGATATGAAAAATAGTGCTCTATATATGAAATAAGAATTGTAATGCAGTCTGCTGTCATATAAAGTGGGGGGGGGGTTCCAAAAATGCATTCCCTGAAGTTAGGAGTGTATGATGTCAAGTTGCAGTAAAATGACATGAGTTACTTGGAGGCAGAATGATCAGACTGAGCCACTAGAGTTAATCTGCTTTTCCATGCCAAATAGTTCACTGAAATAATGTTTAGAGGTTATTCTTCAGCTTTCTGCTAGTACATTTGCTGAGAAAGGAAGGGCCTGCAAAAATGTGCGGGTCTCAGTGTTCCTGTTGCAATTCTCCTAGCCACTTCTGACTGGCTTTTTGGGGGACCACTGGGTGGTGAAAATAAATGGGATTCTCACATTGACGCCTTCACTTTAGAGACCACAAACAGGTGTTTCAATTGAAAAAGCATCTGAAAGGTAAAGCCGAAAAAGTCACTCTGACCTTTTGCTACTGATGAACGTGGAGAGAGATACCCTCTTTAAAGAAGGTCAATAGACTAGACAAACAGGGAGAAAAAAATTGAGAATATATGACCACGAAGAGAAAGAGATGCAAAAAAAAAAAAAAAAATCCTAAAGGAATTTTTAAAATTGCAGGTCCATTTTATTTTCTTGAAATGCCATTTAATTATGCTCCTCTTTATTTAGGCCTTGATTAGAAAATTGGTTTGTGACATGATTCAAGGCACTCCACAGAAAGAAAAAAAAAAAGGACAGTTAGTGTTTGTTTAATGTTTATTACATCCCTGTCAATGTCCTAGGTATTTATGTCAATTTTCTTATTTAACTCTCCCAAAAGAATCATAAGGTCAATACCATTATTATTCTCCATTTATAGACAAGAGAGCTGGGGCATTGGTCCAATTAGTAAGTGAAGGAGCCAGAATTCAATGCAAGCAGCCTGACTCCAGAGTCTACCCTCTTAATCACTAGCTCTGTGCTTGTGTAAACTCATCAAATCTCACTTTCATCTATCAAATGAGGATAATGGCACTGACCTTACTCATTATGGGATTAAATGTGTTGACATATGTAGAGACACCTTGTAAACATTTTAACTCTACATGGTAAGGTTTTGTTTTGCTTTGGTTTGATCCTGTTTAATCAGGCATTCATTTTTGTCATTAATCCATTAAACAATTCATCCGAAATTTTACAAACATTTATTGAGCTCGTATATGCTGTATATTGTGATGTGATACATGAATGTGTGAGGCATTTATTATAAGCATATCTATGAGAGGACAGTTGTGTATTTTTTTTTTACTGTGGGTTGAACCCGAGGTACTTTACCACTGAGCATTACATCCCCAACCCTTTTTATTTTTTTTATTTTGAGATATGGTCTCACTAAGTTGCTTCCAGACTCCCTAAATTGCTGCGGCTAACCTCAAACTCAACCCTCCTGCCTCAGTCTCCGAAGTTACTGGGATTACAGGTGTGTGCCACTGCACTGGGCTGGGTATTTCTTATCTACCACAACCGTAAGCCCTCTTCAACCTTGAAGATGATGGTAAACAAGAACAAGAAAGAAGAGGATGAAGAGGAGGACGAGGAGGAGGAGAAGAAGGAGAACATTTGAGAAGAGGAAAAAGACAAGGAAAACCTTATTAACAAATCAGAATTGTAATTATATAGGTCATTTTTATCATATCACCATTAAAACTGTTGAAATTTAGCTGGGCACTGAGGTACACTCCTGTAATCTCAGTGGCTCGGGAGGCTGAGGCAGAAGGATCACAAGCTCAAAGCCAGCAACCTATTGAGGCCCTAAGCAACTTAGTGAGACCCTGCCTCAAAATAAAATAAATAAAAATTTTAAAAAAGGCTGGGCTGGAGATGTGACTCGGTGGTTAAGTGCCCCTGGGTTCAATTCCTGGTACCAAAACAATACTGTTGAAATTTGAACTTCATAGGGATATGAGAAATGTCTAAGTATACTAGCTTTTGAGCTGATGCCAAAAATCTTACCATTCCTTTTAGTACACTGGAACTAATTACTACGTGCAAAATTACAAAAATTGAAAAGATTGTAATTGTGTTGTCTTTGATTTTCCTAAATTTTAGCATTAATTTTTTACATTGGAAGATATTTCTTTCCATTGAGCTTACACTTTGTTTTCCTTAAAGTTGTTAGAAAAGTGTAGAAGCTGAAAAATGGGAGATGGATTGGCTTTATGATTATTTAGAAATCCTGATAGATTATTCTAAGAATGTAAGAATGAGAGTGCTCATGGCCCAGTATTCCAGATCTTTTTTTCTTTAGAAACCACCATGTCTAAGTCCCTTTTATCCCTTCTGATAATACATCCTTTATATATTTACAATTTTGATGACTTAGTTTTTTTTTAATTCTTATTTCTTTAGTTGTCAATGGACCTTTATTTTATTTATTTTTATGTGATGCTGAGAATCAAACCCAGTCCCTTACACATGCTAGGCAAACACTCTACCACTGAGCCACAACCCCAGCCCAGACTTAGTTTTAGTACAGTTAGTTAAGAGCATAGTTTGATAGTGCCTCCTTGTAAAATATATCAGGAATCTATAGCTTAGTCTCCCTGATTGAACTTGGTGGTTTGCAGATGTCCACAAGCATCCATTTTCAATATCGTCAGTTGCTAAAATTGTACTCCATAAATACACTATTTGTAAATTTATAAACCAGGCAAAATTGTCTTCAGCTTTGACTGGCAATAAATATATCAGTTAAAGTGTTTGAGGTCATAAGAGAAATAAAACTTTACTCAAACTAGTTTAAGCAATAGAAAATTTTACCATCTCATGTAAGTCATAGCCTAGAATTTGAGCACAATTTGTTCAGGGCATCAATCATGTTTTGGGTTATAGCTTCACTTAGCTGCTTCACCAAACTAAAGCTTCACCTGAGACCAGCTTCCTTCATGGTTAAGAAAATGGCAGCTAAAATTTCATGACTCACATCTGTAAACACACAGAGAGATTCTCTACTAAACAAAAGTCTTGAACATGTGTTGTCATGTGGAACCGGGTTGGAGTTGCATTACTAAACATGCTGAGTCAATCATTGTGTCCCAGCAGGGTGTGAGACAATGTTGATCAGGTTTCCTCTAATTGGAGCACACTCTTGGAAAAGAAGATGGGAGTCAAATGCATGGAGATTCTCTGCACACTATAGAAAGGTGGGTTAGGTGTGATGGTTGCACTTCTTCATTACACAGCATCCATTCACTCACACCCTACTTCTGTACAGATGTTTTCAAAAATTCCATGACATAAACTACACATAGCTTTTCCAGAGAGGGAGACAAACCAATTCTTAGCAAGCTAGTCAATTTCACTCTGAATCTAGAATGATTTTATGATAGATACCTAGCAATGCCCTTACCATTCTGAACTATTCCTAAAAAAAAAAAGAGTTTTTCCGACCTTCTTAGAGACTGCCTCAGATCGTCTCAACCTCATTTGCCTTTGCTTCTTTTGGTTGTTACCACCATGCTGCATGTTTTAGTCAGCTTTTTCACTGAGGTGACTAAAAGACCTGACAAGAACAATTTTAGAAAAGAAAAAGTTTACTTAGGGGAACTCAAGGTTTCTGAGGTTTCAGTCCATTGATGGCTGACTCCATTCTCTAGGGCTCATGGTGAGGCAGAACATTATGAAAGATGAGTGTGGCCAAGGAGAGTGGCTCAAGACATCACATCAGGAAGCCCAGAGAGAGACTAAGCTCAGTTCACCAAATACATACCCCAAAGGCATGCCCCCAATGACCGGCCTCCTCCAATCACACCCTACAGGTCTTCAGTTACCACTCAGATAATCCTTGTCATGGATTAATTCACTGATTGGATTAAGGGTCCCATAACCCAATCTTTTCACCTCTAAAACTTCTTGCTGTGTCTGGTACATGAAATTTTGGGGGGACACCTAACATCTAAACCCTAATACCATATGTAAGGGGGGATCAGCCATGTAGAGACAACTTTGTACCGCTTTCTTTCCACTCCTGCCCTGTGACTTCCCTATTGATACTGAAGTGTGGGATTCCATAGAACCTCACTTGGTGACCATATACACATAACCCACACAGTGCAAAAGTGTAGAACTCCAAAGGGCAAGTTTTTGGTTTTTGTTTTGTTTTATTTTTCATACCAGGGGTTGAACCCAGGGACACTTAACCACTGAGCCACATCTCCAGCTCTTTTTACTTTTTATTGTGAGACAGGGTCTTACTAAGTTGCTGAGAGCCTTGATAAGTTGCTGAGGCTGACTTTGAACTTGCAATCCTCCTGTCTCGGCCTCCCAAGCCCATGGGAGTATCCCACCGTGACTGGCTAAAGGGCAAGCTTTTGATGGTTAGGAGACAAAATCTAATGAAAATATTTCCCTTCTATCCACCTAGAGCCTTTCACCTTACCTATGTACTATCCTTGACACACTTCATAATGGATTCACAGAAGACAGACTATGTGGTAAGGACTTAGCACAAAAGCACGCAGTAGCAGTCGGCTCAGGGCTGGCACATCACTGGCTTTCCCTCCTTACCTGTGCAGTCCCCTCCCATCTCAATCTGACTCTTATGATTTGCACATTCTAATAAAGTAAGGGCACAGATGATTTTGTCTATTTCTTTTTTCTGAGGAACATGGGCTAAGATAATATGTAATAGATCCTGACACTTTCATTAACAAAAATTAGTAAAGAACTGCATAAATGAAACAGAACTTCCATTTTGGAAAAGAAATCAATGAGAAACACATAGAATTCATAAGTACGTGGCACATATCATAATCTGCTGACCGCAAATAACAAGGACAACTACCCTGGTGATAGAAGGCATTCCTTGATCAACTGATCAGAAGGCCCCATGTTCTACCATATGAATGGATTTGCCTTGTCTGTTGTCTTCCGTGGTGATAGACTTTGGAGAGGATGCAATTTCTGGAGCCTGACCATTTGAGCAGCCCACTTCCTGTTGATGTGATTCCTGGATCCTTGAGATTATCTTAGGGATGGAGAAATGCAGGCTCCTTTTGCCAGTCTTGGGGTTGTTTTGACAGTACATCCCACTTAAAAATTTAGTAGGGTGCTTGTCTATTTGCTTTGAGTCTACATGCTTGTGATCAATTCCACAGGCTGATACCAAAGCCAGCTCCCTTGTCAGTTCATGGCTTCATGAATCTAGGCAATTTTGTCCCCTGGAAGCATACCTCTACATTTTACCTGTCTCCCAGTCCCTTGTTTAATGGATACAGTCTTATTCTTGTCCTGTACCTTGAGGCAATTGGAAAACAATAGTAATGGCAAGATGCCCTAGTATTTATTCTTTATATTTAGATGACTCTCTGTGTCTTCACAGCATAACTATTTCCTTTGTCTTGCTAAGAATGCTTAGTAGGAGGAGTTTGGAAGAAACCTGATTTAATAATTATCTCCTGCTTATTTATTCTCCCTGCCTCAGATGTCACCAACTTTGACTGGAGGAGGAGAGTATAGCATCTTTATCCAGTAAGATTTCTATCCAGTAAGATTAGGTTAGTGGACTCTCTAGCAATATGCCTCTTTACCTCTTCTTTTTCTTGTATTTCATATCTAATCCATAAAGCAACCTGCCAGCTCTACCTTAAAAAGATGTTCCAAACTGGAAAACTTATCACCCCATTGACAAGCAGCCTCTAGATGGTCCAATTAATCCACCACCATCTCCTCTGTAGATCCCATAGCAGTTTCTTAATTTGGCACTGCATTTCCTTTCTTGCCTCCTCTCAAATTAGAATGCTTCAACATTAACAAGATGTCTCCTTCTAAGATCTAGATGAAACCATGAAACTCTTCCGCTTACAACTCTCTAGTAGGTCCCTAACACAACTTAAACAAATTCTAATGTCTGTACCTTTTCCTAAAATCCCCCACAAGTTCTGGTCCACCTCCTCAGCTCATACCCCTGCCTCTTGCTTGTGATGCTTCTGCCACACTGACCATCTAGCTTGTTATTCCTTCCTTGAAATACCAGCTTGCTCCTTGCTGGAGCAATTGAAATCACTGAAATCTCAGCTCAGGAAACCTCGTCAGAAGAGTAGGTTTTCCTCCCTGTAAAAAGAACATGTGTTCTACCTCTCCATCCTGCTTCACTTTCTTTAATGACTTGTCTCAACCTAACTTTGGGGATTATTTTTTTCTAATAGCCTATGTGTACGAATTAGAATGTAAGGTCTATGTGAGCCAGGACTTGTCCATCATATGTCCCCTGATGAGGACAGTATTTGGCAGAGTAGACAATAAGTATTCTTTCAGACACGTGGCTTTCAGCCTAAGCTAGTCTCTTATACAGGATCTTTCCGCATGTGGAAGAAATAGCCTATCAAGTCCCCAAATGCTATGACTACATCAAGTCTTAGTAATGACACACAAAAGCCACAACCTATATACATGTCTTGCCTGTACATGAGAAAGATTTCCAGATACTTACTCTGGAATAAGGCAGGGGTCCTTGCTGTTCTCCCTCCTCTCTCCTACACTCAGAAAAACCATTGGAAGATGTAAGTGAATACCCACTGTTACCAAATTCTGGTACAAAGATATATACCCATTAGGATGCTTTGGGATGCAAGCAACAGAAAGTCCAATTCGAACTGGTTGAACAACGAAGGGGATTTTTTTTTTTAATGGAAGTTTTACTTTATAAAGAAAAGTCTTCCAGAGACAGGTGGCTGTAGAAATCAGCTGAGTTCCTACCACACTTCTCTCATTTTTTTTTCATATTCCCTACTCCTCCAGGATTCATTCTTGCTCCCAAGTGGCTGCTCTTACATTGGCATCCTGGCTGCAGTTGTTCCGAGCTCCAAATGTGCACAATATCCAATCTGTTACTTTTAATATTACAGACATTTTTAAAGAAAATAATAATAAATTGCTTACTCCCATGCACATGCTACTCCATGATTTGGCTACTGCTACTGATCTAAGAAATCCCTTTGTCCTCTCTCAGGTCAACTTGTTAGCTTGGAGTAAAATCTCAGATTTTTACTGAGTTGACTTTAATCAAGTTGATTAAAATCCTTTTCCTCAGATTTGTTCCACTCTCAATCTTCCTCATTGCACTTAATTGTTCTAATTGTTCAGGACAAAAATCCTTTGTGTCCAACCTGATTCTCAATCTCTCTCTCTCTCCTCTTTCTGTCCTTCATTCCCTCCCACATTCTCTCCATCATCTGTTTGACCTTCAAAATAGAATCTGAAGACTTTTAAACATTTTTGCTGCTGCTACCTCACCCCAAACACCATTACTTCCCTAGAATTATTACAATAGCTTCCAACTTCTGCTCTTGTTCCCCTGTTATAAATTTCAAACACTGTAGCAAGTTAAAACACTAATCAGACTAGGTCACTCCTTTACTAGAAAACCTCCAAGGGCTCCCACTTCAGCCCTTCCCACCTGGTGTTCTCTCTGCCTGGAAAACTCTTCCCCCAGAGAGCTGTGTGGCTTGCTCCCCTACCTCTTTTAATATGAGACTTTACCTGAATATGTTGTTTTCAATTCAAGTCTTCTCAACTTCCCTATCTCCTTCCCTGCTTTACTTCGGTCCTTAATATGTCTCACCTTCTAATCACATCAAATTATTTATTTTATTGTCTATCATCTCCAAAAAGAAAAAAGTTTCATAAAGGCAGGAATTCATGATTCATGTCATTCACTGCTATATCTTTAGCACTTCAACCCATATCTGACACACAAAATGTTGCATGCACTCACACACACACTCACACACACACACACACACACACACACAGTATATGTGGATCAGATGAGGGACTGTAAAGAACAAGGAAAGATCAACAATGTAACAATGTCAAATATTTCAGAAAATCACATCAGGTAGAATGACTGATAAATGTCCAAAGAGGAAGGTGTTCCTCATAAGAAAGAATTTCCTAAAATGAATGAGGATATAAAAAGAGCAAGGTGTCCCTAAGGAAGACAAGAATGCAACCTAGAGTGTAAAATGGGATATCCAACCTTGATGAGTGGAAGCATATCCTTGCAGTATGACAATGTAGAGAAATGATAGGTGTAGACATAGGAAGCCCCCCCAGATCAGAAGTTGATGGCAAACTCATTTCCATGCATCTACCTTCTCTGTAAAGTAGGAAATTAATTGAGAAGTTAACTCATGAAAAAGAGAGGTAATGGGTTATTATATTTGAGGAGCATGGAAATGGTAAATGGCCACTATGGAGCATGAGAGAAGCTGAAGGGAATCATAAGGGTGGCCTAATTATTCTGTATAGCACAGCTTTTTGTTTAGTCTTGTTTTCCTTTTGAAGAGAGGTTATCCGGGCAGATGAGTTAATAATTTAGTATCCATGGCTAAATGTTCACTGTGTGGACATTTGAGCCACACGTATATGTGTGGACAGGTGCATAGGTGTGTGCATAGCTGTTTATGAGTATGTATGAGTAGTCTTTATGCATTGACACTGTACATTGCACACATTCCTATAGACACCTTTCGTCAGTCTTATACCAAATACAGACGCTCATTCTCCCATCATGCAATGAAGATTTGGAGCGATTACATAAAATTATCTGTCTTCTCCATCAACCAGAAAAATGTTGCATCTCAACTGCCTGTGCAGTAGTTCCTGCAATTATTTAATATGTTACCAAATATTGATCTTATTATTACATTAAAAAGAGTTGAAATGGAGAAGGTGGTGGTGATAACTAACAAAATAATCAAGACAAGTGAAATGATAAAGTGTTCTGCAGCTGCAGGTCTCTAGACTTAAGCACATTCACTAGCAAGTGTGGTGTGTGTTCAAGTGCAAAAACAAATGAACAAACAAAATGAAATCCAATTAAATTATACAACTTCAATTCTGAAAATATGTCCCACTGGTAAATAAGGAAAAACTATTTATGCTCATTTTAAGGATTTTAAATTCCTGCTTAAAGTTCAAACAAGGAAATGAGGAAGGGGAGCAGCTTCTCCTTTCTTTCTTAGAGCACTTTGATTCTGCTCCTTCACATTTCTGAGATTCTTCACAACTTATCTGAGCTGCCTGCCAAAGCTTGCCAAATCCTTTGAGCTGCCTGACGAAGGCTCTGGGTTCCAAGTTTCATGACTGACAGTTGCCCTTGAATCAGGAAAACCTGCATTTTGAACTTCAGGACTTTGCCAGGAGGATTCATACACACGCTCCATTTAGCTGCCAAGCTCACGTTCATCATGGCCATCCTTTCTTCAACCTTGACCTCAGACCACATATGAAGCCAACCACAATCAGCTGTTTCTTGTATAACAGAAGACCCAACTTGTAATTTGGACAGGAACAAGCTATCTAGAAAGATCATTCTGTGGTCCTGTCAGTGTCTATCCTCTGAATTTAAAGGCACCTATTATTTTGGAAGATCAATCAAGAATTTATCTTTGGGGAAGAATCTGTACCTCTACTACAAGTTCAAGTTGTTTGAAGAAACGAACTCAAGACAAGGATGAATCACTCTCATAGTTTCTTAGATACTGCTCAAATTGGCATTAGTTTTACTTATATAATCTAATTAATGAAATAATCAGTATAGTTTATCCTAAATCACCAATTTTTTTAAAAAAAAATGGATAGAAGAAGTAATATTTGATCAGGTAAAAAATGAAATGACTCCCTGCTAATGCAAAATGTTCTGATTAGGTGGTCAGCAGATAGTAAGTTGTTCATCCATAGTGGATAGAAGACAAGAAATAGACATGAGGAATGTATGGAGCACGCATAAACCCATAGATCCATGTTCATCCAAGCTTCCCTCTTTCCCCTTCTCAATATGGATTACTTTCCAACCTGGAACACCTTTAAAAAAAAAAAAAACAGAGTGCTGCAAATAGTTAATGCCAATTGACCTCTATAACCCATGTAAATCAGGAATATTCCAAGCAAACTAAGATATATTGCCTCTCTACCTCTTGGGCCTTAGGCCCACTTTTGAAGACTGTGTTGCTGGTTTCCAAGCCTGTCCCTTTGAAACAACAGCCTCCTTCCTGGATGTGGGGGACCACTGTTCAACTTCCTCAAGGGAATAAGTTTATTTACTATGGCAAAATGTAGGGTTGGCCATCTTAACACATTTACTAGTCTATGGAGATCTGGTGGTGGCTATTTAACACATACTTTTAACATAAAAAACAAGGAGCTCAGTATGCAAACATAATATCTAAACAAGTTTCCTACATTCTTTATGTCATCTCTCCCATCAGCTTTGGTGCAGAGAAGTATAGATACATGAATTTTTCTTCCATGTGTTCTTTAGAGATCAATAATTTTTAGAAAAGGATTATAAAGAGGCAGGTCCTTATAACTGAATGGTATAAAAATAGTTGACTTTTTTCATTTATTTGATTAGTTGATTGAATGAACATTTAATAAGTACTTACCATGTGTCAGGTATTCTTCCAGAACTTACAAGGCTGAAATACACATACTGTTATAAATATGATCAAGTGAGTCATGTAAATCAGCAATTACAGTTAAGCATGGTCAGTGACATGTGATGGTATAAACACGATGTTGGGAGGGCCTGTAAGGTTGACAGAGGATGGAGAGGGCGCAATATTGACAGCTAATGGGTCTCTCAGGGACGCTAGAGAGTGTACTTGAACTGACCCTTAAAGGGGCAAGAAGAGTTGATTAGACTGAGGAAGGGAATCATGGCAGGGGAGAATGAGAATGAAAGGCTGGGCAATAGTGTTAAAAATGTAATAAGTCTATGGAGAAGGTGCTCCAGGGACGTGGTAGGAGATGGGGATAGAGATGTAAAATTTAAAAAAAAAAAAAAAAAAAAAAAGCAGGGGGTAGAGAGAAACAGCTTCTGAGAAAATAAATTCACAGAGAATATTCTAGCACATCTTGGCTACACTTCTAAATTCTTAAGGAAACAGAATGATACCAGGTTATTTAGGTTATTACTTTAGTCAGGTTATTATCATACTCATTTACTCCTTTGACTGGTTTCTTTTTAAAAAAAGAAAGAAAGAAAGAAAGAAACGAAAAGGTAGAGGAGTTTTCTAAATTTATGAAATATAAATTACATTTACAAGAGGCAACTGAGGGATAAAGAATATAAGTTTCGATTGCACAAACAAAATTATCCATTTGTTAAATATCCACTGACCATAATAAAGAAACATTTTATCTGGAGAACATGTCATCTCTCAACTTTCTGTCTCCTAACAAAACGTAAATCACCTACAAATCTCTACTTCATTTTGCAACATTTAGATACAGAACAAATATACATACTACTCCAGTTTAAAAAGTTTTATCCCCAAACGCAAACATTTTTCAGCAACCCCTGCAAAAATATGACCTTGAGATTTTAATTGTTGACTTGAGGTCTTAGGGTATTTCATATCTGCAACAATTGAAAGAATGCTATTCATGTTAACCACAAGAGGCTTAAGAGAGTGAGCTAACTGCTGCATCCGCATTCTTGGAGATGTCTGATAGCAAAAGAGGCTGTTCTGAGACTTGATGGCAGCAGGGGACTGAGGGCCCTCTCACAGAGATTTTCAGGCCGGGAGGTGAATCATGGGGCAGCACCAGAGCTTCTGAACTCATCCACAATTTCAAGAATGAGGAACTCAGTGCCCAAGGGGAATGAGATCAGCTGCTTTTAAGGACAACCTGGTTGTCAGGCTCAATGGACACCCACATTAAACATCACTGGATATGCAAGAAAAAGGACATGTGGTTCCTAGGTTGTTTTGAAATACTGGCCCCACAAGGACACTCAGAGACATATTTTCCCAAAGGCTTTCCAAGGAAAAGAAGAGTGCTTGTTTTCCACAAATTCAGTTGGTATTATAACATCCAAATAAAGTCACCCTCCTCTTGCATTTGAATTTGTTCTAAGGTTTTGTTGTCCCTCAGATATTAAAATTGTCTCCTTTAAAAGAGACACATTTTCTTGCTCAAATGTTTAAAGAAACATACCTTAATAGTTATTTCACTGTCTTTAAAGACTTTCAGGTTCCAGAAACCATGTCTTTGGACATACTAACATACCCTAGGTACCATATCACTCATGTACTTGTGAATATCAAGTGAGTCATCAAATTGTGAGTTATTCTTTTCTGGGTACAAAAGGAAAAAAAAAGCATAGCCTATAAATTTTCTAAATCTATACTATATCAAAAATTTCATACAGCTCTCAAAATTTATTGGACATGATTTTTTAACTGAATGGGTCAAACAAAGCAAATTGTACTGTAGACACAGTGAAAATTCAGAGGACCATGGATCATGTCCTTTAACACTGATTTAACCTTTGACCAAGGCTTAGACCTGTCTTTGGAGGCCAATCTTCAAAAACATGGCACAAACGGCCTATATAATCATAACCTCATTGACTGAATATTCCTTAATGTCGGAATCAATGTTAATAATCTCATGACATGAATCTTGGAGAAAATGTCATAAAGCAGATCCATCATTCATTTCAGCCTGCCATTAATACAAAATGAACAGTTTTTATCACATGACAGCTTCATACAACTTCTATCTGGATTTTTATGTGGAGAATCCCTTTTCTCTGTTCTTGGTTACCCCAATTTCATCAACTCTGACCTGCACCTAAGATGACTCACACCTACCTTTTGCTCAAGAAGCTTTTTGGCCAACACAAGCTGAATATTAGCCCTTGGAAAGCAGCCTGGCTACCAAGCCTGGTGGTTATGAAATCTGACTTGTGTCTGTATCTTGGGGCTTTCATGCTCCAGGTCTTTAACTCACTTGTTTTGAGAAACAATCAGATTTTATATTGACAATCACAACCCTAATACTCTTTTTTTAGAGCATTATAATCATACCTAAAATTCGGGTTCATTTTGACAAAACAATGCATGCAAGGAATTTGATTTTGATTCTCATCACCCTATTTTCCCTTCCCCCATTCTCCTTCCTTTCCTCTATCCATCTTCCTTTAACTCCTTTATTTATTTTTGATTGGTATTTTCTACTTATGCATACAGGTAAAATTTCCTCTGGTGCATTTATACATGTGTACAACATGATTTTGTTAAATTAATGCCCTATTTCTTCCCCTTTCCCTTCTTTTCTCCCGCCCTCTCCTTCTCCTTCCTCTACTCTACTGATCTACCTATCCTATGATATTCTATTCCCTCCCATACCACAATATTTCCCTTATTTTGCTCTAGCTTCCATATGTGAAAGAAAACATTCAGCTCTTGATTTTGTGAGTCTGGCTTATTTCACTTAGCATGATGTTCTCCATTTCCATCCATTTACTGGCAAAGGCTATTATTTCACTCTTCTTTATGGTGGAGTAAAACTCCAGTGTGTATATGCACCACATTTTCTTGATCCATTCATGGGAATCTGGGTTGATTCTATAATTTGTCAAGCCTAATATTCTTCGCATATATGGAGTTAGTAATCTCATCTGTACTATACATAACTTTTAAAGGACTTGTATTCAGAATCTCTGATTAATTGCATGGCATAATTACATGTTATGATTTTAAAAATTAGCCCCTTTCTAATCAATAAAATGATATCCTATGATGTTATTTTGAGGATTAAATTAAATCACAAAACTTTATATGAAGGATGAGGGTTAAGGTTAGATGACCTGTTTAATAAGAAGAAACTTCATGGCATATGATGTGCACAATACATAAGGTTATGAAAATAGATGTCCCCATATGAACCTGCATTTTTAACACAGATACATCCTATTTTTAATTAACCTCTTTTATGTTATATCATGGCAGATATATACTGGAAGAATTTTTTTGTTCTTCCTCTTAACACTTAACCAATATCTGCTCAAGTGAGTAGTCAGTAAATATCCTGTATGCACTATTCTTTATATTCACAATATATTATTATAAAAATTACCTTGAAAAACAAGTATTATGATCAGATCCCTTTAGAGAATTGGGATGACAGGTTAAGGGACTGTGAAGAGCCACATAACTTGTGTGTGGTGAAGCCAGGATCCTGAAGAAAATCTATGTCTCTCAGGAACTGAGACAGACTGGGTGTGTCCCACTGGGATCTCTTACCCCATTAACCTGAATCATTAATTTAAATGATTTGGATATCAAGAAATGCAAAAACATTCCCAATTTTAAATATTAACTTTAATACTAACTTTAACTTTTTAACTAGACTATAGATGGAATTTAATCCATCCCTATGCATATAGCTTATGAATAACACTAACTGAAATCTTAAAAAAAAACTGAAATCACCAATGCCATCACTATTGACTAATCAGTATAGTGCAGAGGATGGCTGTTAAAACATCATAAATTGCTATATTAAAATGTTTAAGAAAACATTCCAAAAATATTTGCTCTGCATATTATTAATATCTGTTAAAAGTGCTGTCATTATGTAAATGTGTTAGTGGAGGTACATTTGAGAGCAATTAAAAATATAATTTTTTAAGTTTAAGAATCTTGCTGTTCACACTAATTCAAAGATCAAATCCATTTTCTCGACATAAGATTTATTGTTAACAACTGCAATAGCATATGACCATTCGCATATGTAGGCCAAGAACTGTATTTCTAGACACCAGCATTTTTATTAGCCCTGCAAAAAAAAGGGCAAGCTTCTGTTCCCTCCTTGTTTGTAATTTTGACACTCATTTTGTCTCGAATCTCCATGTGCACAAACAAAATTTTCAGAGGAAAACACCATTAGTCACGGTTAGAGAGTCCTAGCTCCAAGTCAAAAACTCTGTTATGTTTTTTTCTAAACAACAGATGTGTACAATGCCACCTTTCAACAATGGTTTGTTCACCATAAACTTATAATTATCTGCAGGTTATCACATGTCCTCTTGGAGCAGGGCTGCCCTGGAAGCACATGAACTAGCTAATTGCTTCTGAATTCCCTGCTCACTGTTTCCTTTACCCATCTGGAGGATCTTGTGGGAGTACACAAACAAAGCCCCTGGATTCCCAGCAAGACCAACAACACCCTCTACTCAGAGGTCATAAACTGTCCACCAGAGTGTGAATCTGGCTCCCAGATGGTTTTTGTTTAGCAGGCACAAGTATTTGAACTTGGTTGATCCTAGCTGTAGACTACTAGTTCAATGAGGCTAGTCGTGAAAATCAGTTGGAAGTTTCCAATGAATATTTATCGCTAAGCCCTGCACCTGCATTATTCTAATTTATTTGGTCTGAAATAGGAAATCCACACCCCAATACTGCTTAAGCTCTCCCACTGGTTTTATGATCTGCCATGGTTGAGAATCACTTCAGTCTCCATTTAGGAATTGACATCATTATTAACCAGAGTTTATTGCATAAACAACAAGGTGAAACTGGGAAATCTGGAGATGAAGAAAAGATCCATTCTGGCCCACACTACTGATGGGTGGTGAATAATCCCAATTGGTGCATAGAGAAATCAAAAGACAGAACCATGCTGTTGCTCAGATCCACGAACTCAGACAACATTTTGAAGATGAGAACAGGTAACAAAAAGATCTAGAATTTCTGTGAGTAAGCCTTAAGATGCCAAGGCAAATATGGCCAATTCTCTACCAATGGAGGAAACACTGGGCCAAATGAAACAGGGATTTAGTGAAGATGGCCTTAAGGATAGAAAAACAGAATTAGGGAAGCAGAAAAGGCAAGAACCCAAATGGTAAAAGAAAGAAAGCCACCCAAAAATGAAAATGTTAGGAATCAGGTTTAGTAGAAGAAGTGGTTCAGGACTGAGGTGTAAGTAATGAGAGTTTGGTCACATTCTCTACTCTCCCAGTGCTGTGTGTGTGTTCCGGGAGAGGTTATTTGCCACTTAAAACTGCATATAAATTATACAAATAATCTGGACTCTGAATCAAAGCAACAGATCTGTTGCAATGGTTTTGTATCAGTAGCAACAAAGATAAACAGAACATCTGTTTCCATCAGGGCCCTGGGCCTTCTGAAGAGCTGCTAGTGAGACTTGTGTCTTGGGTGACAGGAGTGGCTGTTAATGGAGACAACATAGTATCAGTGATAAATGTTTGAATAAGTAGATGATATACCCTCAAGTCATTAAATGCTAAGCCAGAAGGACAAAGTCTAAACCTCAGCAACACCATAAAATCCTTTTGATGAGGAAGAGAGGGGACCTGGAAGATTATTATTGTTATTATTTTTATTATGTGGTTGCATTAGTTAATTATTGCATCATAATGAATTAGCCCTAAACTTTACAACTTAAAATAATGAAAATTTATTTTATCATAAGCTATCTGAGGATCTGGGACCCAGGAATGGCTTAGTTGGATGTTTCTGGTTTCATATAAGGTTGCACTCAAAGGTATTGGCCAGGGTTATAGGCATCTGAAGCCTCACTTAGGCTAGAGGATCCATTTCCCAGCTTATGGCTGGCATGGGTTTTTGAGATTTAAAACGTGGGTTTTTCCATAGAACTTCCAAAAACATGGTAGTTGGCTTCTCCTAGGAATAAAAAGAAAGAAAAGAAGGAGAGGGGTGGGGGAGAGACAGAGAGAGAAAAAAAAGAAATAGAAAGAGAGAAATTCAAGAAGAGCCTCCAATGCTTACCCAGCGGTGGTGATGACCCACTGAGCGTAACTGTCCTCTCGACTGAGTGATACTAGTGACTGGGGAACAGCCCACCTCTAAACTCACCTCCTACATCTCACCATGGGCAGCTCCTCATTCTTTTCCTCCCATGGTCCTCTAGGCTGCCTTGTAGTCAACCTAGGGTCTCTCTCTCTCTCTCTCTCTCTCTCTCTCTCTCTCTCTCTCTCTCTCTCTCTCTCTCCCTCCCTCTCCCCCCAGACCTAACACTCCCAAAACTTATCTGTTTATGCAGTAAGATCTGGCCTCAATATCCCTTTGTACTCTAAATGGCCGCTTAACAGCACTCTAGATCCCAATATTATCAGGGATCTTTTCAACTATTGTAAGTGTTCAGGAAAATGGAAAGAGATATCATACATTCAGGCCTTCTCCTCTCTACATTCTAAGCCCTCTTTCTGCAATCTTGCTCTCCCACACAAGTCCTCTTAGCTCTTACCTCCTCTACACCTGCTTCCAAAGTGATAAAAATCCTACCCAGGACTCCTCCTGCTTCAATCCAGCAGATGAGCCCCCACCATACCACAATTCTCTTTCTAATGAAGCCACTGCAGCAACTATCTCCTTGCCCTCTCCACCCTTCTCTCCTGCTACATGCTCACGGGCTGCAGCTGTCCAACCCACACTTCTGTGTCCTCTATGTGAGGTGGCTGGGGTAGATAGTGTAATCCGGGTTCATGTGCCTTTTTCTTTGTCACATCTTTCACAGATAGAAAAGCAGCTTGAGTCCTATACTTTAAGCCCCACCACATATATCAGAGTTTCAATATCTGATCCAATCATATGATTTGACCTTCCAAGATGCTCATATGATCTTGTCTACCATCCTCCTACCTGAGGAGTGCAGGCAGATTTGGGAGCAAGCTAGAAATTATGCTGATAAGGTACATCAGACTTCCCCTGCCCACCTGATTGGCACTGAAGCAGTCCCTGGTCGGGACCCCAATTGGGATTATAATTTGCCTAGAGGAATAACTAGTAGAAACCAATTCACTACTTGTCTGATGTCAGGACTTAGAAAGGCAGCCCATAAGTCTGTAATTTATGAAAAGCTCCAGGAAGTCATCCAAGATAATAATGAAAACCCTTCAGCATTTTTAGATCGCCTAACCAAGGTTTTATTACAATATACTAATCTGGACCCTGAGACTCCAGATAGGAGACAACTACTAATGACCTACTTTTTCTCCCAGAATTTCCCGATATTAAGGCCAAACTACGGTGCCTCAAGAGGTGGGTCCTTACTCCCCAAGCTGAGATTCTGGAAGTGGCCTTTAAGGTGTATAACAGGAGAGACAAGAAGGCCCAGAAGAAGAAATATCAGATGCTCACTCAAGCCATCCATCTGACCTCTGTCCCTGATTCCACTGGCCCATGGAAGAGTCCCTCAGGACCACTCAGACCCTGTTTTAAATGTGGTCAGATGGGTCACTAGGCTTGTACTTGTCCCAAGTCTCGCAAGCCTCCGGGCCCTTGTCCTAAATGCCATCAGGAGGGACACTGGGCCATTGACTGTCCCTGAGCCCATAGTGACCACCTGCCATCCAGCCCTTTTGGTTCCCCTTTTCAACTCTTAGGACTGGCTGCAGAGGATAGACAAGGCCAGTTCCCCATCACCCTACCACTACCATCACTCCATGGGAATGATGTCTGGTAGATGTCTCCTTCCTCCTGGACACCAGGACTACATATTAAGTCCTCAAGGAGTTCTGGGGGCCTACTACCAACCCTTACAGGCACCTAACCTTGTTTGCACTTTTGCCTATCTAATTTTTACCCACTCCTTTTTGGTCATTCCACAGTGCCCCGTTCCCCTTATGGGAAGAGACATCTTCACAAAGTTGGGGGCTACATTTTCCTTCTCCCCTCCCTTCCATCCAGACTCACCTGCTGCTCCCCTGGTCCTTACCCTTATCTTAGGACCATCCCCTATTCAGTCTTCCAGTGCCTTCCCATTACCTCCTTCCGAGGTGGACCCTACTGTCTGGGATGGTTCAAGTCCTTCTATCACCTCACACCATGAGCCCATTCACATCCATCTCAAAAACCCCCTCCACGTTCTGGCCCAATCATAATACCTGTTCTCCCTCCTTGCTGCTGCTGCCCGTCTCTTTTTGCAGAGCAGCTTTGTACAATAAACCCACTTCTTATCCCAGGTGTGTGTGTGTGTGATTAGTCCTGTACCATTTTTCTTTCATTGATGCCAGTGACTCAATCACGTTCTCCCATCAGCTTTGCTCTATCCTCCAGGGATTTGAGCTGCTTTGGGATCCTGGCCTGAGGGCCCAGGACAATTACCACACACCTTCTTCCATTCACCTAGTGCTCTTCTTCTTCAGCCACACTCCAGCCTCATTTGGGTGAGTGACTTCTGACTTCGCCCTTCCTCTCCCCATCTCTTCACAAGTCTCATCTGTAGAACTTAGATTTTGGTCCAGCACCAAGATTCTCACCCATCCCGTCCCCTTGGCAAGTTCACTCTCAGGTCTTGGTTCTCAGCTCCTCAGCAGAGCTCATGAAAGCCCTGGCCAGGAAACCAAGACTTTCTGGGCAAAGCCCAGGACCAGGGAAGTAGTGGGTGACTCCCTTCTCTTAGTCCCAGACTCCAACTCACCACGGGGAACTCCCAAATCCCATCTGACTCACCTCTCGGCTGCCTCCTCACCCACTTAGCCCCACTCCACTTGGCTCCTTAAAGACCCATCAACCGATTCAACCTTCCAATCTTCCAATCTTCATAACATTTGTGAGTGCTCAGGAAAATGGAACCAAATCCCTTATGTGCAGTCTTTCTGCTTTCTCCACTCTAAACCTTCCCTTTGCTCCTCTTGAAAGGCGAGTGACTCACCCGAGAAGGTGATTCAACCAAGAGATTTTATTGAGGGGGCTGCCCCAAGGGGAAGAAAAGGAGATGCAGAAAGAGGAGAGGAGGGCAGAGAGGGAGAGGAAGAGAGCAGAAAGCGTGAGAAAGAGAGCAGAGAGAAAGAAGAGGAAGAGGGCAGAGAGCATGAGCTTGCAAGTTTCTGCTTAAGAAGGGTTGCATAGGTGACATGGTGGATGCTGATTGGCAGAATGACTCAGGAACGGTGAGCTGACACTGTGTCCCGGGGGGATTGGTCGAGAAAACTTTTGCATTTGGTACCCCTTGGAGAGGAGGGGAAGGGGTAGGGGATGGTATTCTTGTGAGACGGACACACCTAACACCTCTTGCTCCCCCTCCCAGCTTCCACTTGCCACTAAAGCTCCCTGGATTCCTCCAGAGACCCTACTTCTAGACAAACAAGGGACCCAGAACTCTCCTACATGGTAAAGCCCTAGGCAGCAATCTCCCTGGCCAAGGCCACACTGAAGCTAACATTGAAATACAAAGGACAGACCCAGCAGACTTGATAAGAGGCCTAAGGAAAAAATAAAAAGAAAGAAAAGGAAGGGGGAAAAAGTGTTAATTTAACTTTTCCCTTGGCTACAACACAGAAGGATGACTTCAAAACTTTCTCTATCTTCCTGATCTCACATGCCCATTTTACCTTTATACTGCTAAAAAGCAGGGATTTGCTCTAGGGGTCCTTGGACACAGGCTGGGGCCAACCTTTGCCCTTGTGGCTTATCTATCAAAGGGTCTTGACCCTACTGTACAGGGATGGGCCCCTTGCCTATGAACAAACTTTGGCCACTCCCTTTCTACTCATTAATAGGTCAAAGAAATTCACCTGTGGGGCCCCACTCACCATCCTGGCTCCTCATCACCTAAAGGAATTCCTTACCTACAAGGACTAGCATTCTTTACCCCTCTGTTGTCTTTTATCTCTACAGGTTTCCTTTGTGGAAGATCCCAGTCTTACTTTCCACATGTGCTCACCTTTAAACCCTGCTACTCTCCTCCTGACTCCTCAGGACTCTTCCACCTCTTCTCCTCTTACCCATTCATGCATTGAAACTCTGGAGGAGCTTCTTCCACATCCAGCTCTGGATTCCTCCAGAGGAAGGAGGCCCCTTGCTCCAGGCAACATACACATGGTTCACAGATGGCTCCTCCTTCCTTCAGGAGAGAGTTCATCGGGCAGGGTATGCTATAGTCTTTCTAACCTCGATTGTGGAAGTGTCTCCCCCTCCCCAATAATACATCCAATCAGCAGGCTGAACTCATTTTCTTCATCAGAGCCTTCACTGTGGCAAAGGGAGCCTCCCTCAATGTCTACACTGACTGTAAATACGCTTTCCACATACTTCTCTCCCACTCTATTTGGAAGGAGTGCAGATTCCTTACCACCAAAGGAACTTCAATGACTAATGTCCCCTTTATCTCTAATCTCCTTTAGGCCTCAAAGCTTCCCACTGCCATTGGAACTGAAGGATGACAGCTAAGTAATCCTCTTCTTCAGTGGGCACTTTCTTTCCTGACCTCTCTCCTTGTCATAGGCCTTTTGCTAATGCTTGATCCCTGCGTCATTAGATTTATTCAAGACCAGATTCAAAGGATCTCTAACCAAACTGCGAACCAGCTTCTGTTACAGGACTTCCAACACCTCACCCAAATCAGGCCATCCAGAGTCAGCATCGCCCGGCACCTCCTGACCATCACTATTGCCTCAATGACACCTCGTACCCCTAACAAGGGTCCAGATGCTGCCCCTTCTCAGCAGGAAGAAGATACAGAAGATTGATCTATGCCCCTATCCCTTAAGGGGCCCAATAACAAACAAAAGGGGGGGAGAGTTAAGGACCTTGCTTAGCATCTGTATGACCATTGTAAGTGACAGCTGCCATTTTAAGAAAAATTTCGCTTTAGGGCCCAATGACATTTCTAGAAAAGTCTCACCACTGCTTCATACCAACCCAACCCTTCACCACTGCATTCTTTCCTGCCCAAGAATGTATCGCCACTCCTTCATACCAACCCCACCCTTAACCACCCTCATCAGGACCCACTGGGCTCTAATCCCTGAACCTGCCCCATAAAAGTCCCAAAGCCCAAGCCTGTTTTGCCTCTCTCTGCCTATGGAGAGATGTGCCTTCATTTGTCAGCTCTGACAAATCAACTCTCATGTTTATCTCTGCCTGGTCTCCGTCTTTTATTTCTCACACATCCGTCTCCTTGTTCCTCGCTTTCCTTTCAGGTTTTCTTCTCCAACAGCACTAATCCTATCGATGAGGACTCACCTTCCTCACCTAGTCCCTTTCCAAAGGACCCACTTCCAAATACCGTCTCTTTGGGGTCACCTTTAAGCATGCGAACTTCAGGGAGGAGGCATAAACATTCAATCTCTAGCAATAACACACCCTTTATTAACCAATTGCCAATTACCCTTTCTGCTACCATAAAGAATCAGGGAATATAAATCTTCAGGTCAAACCTATGAAAAACAAACTCTTGTTCAAAGACCAAGACTTTCTTGAAAGAAAGAAAGAAGAAAGTAAAACCTAAAAGTTGTAAAAATTTTTAGAAATAATAAACATTTAAAAATAAGCAACAATCTTTTTTGTTTTGTTTTGTTTTGTGTATTGGTGACCCATCAGTGCCAAGGCCTTCTCGAAGTTCATTTTTGGCTGAATTGTTTGTGAATAAGAAAAGCAAAAACATAGGAAAAGCAAGTAAAACAAAGAAAAAAATAAAGAAGAAAAAAGGAAAGAAGGAAAGATGAAAGGAGGGAGGAAGAGAGGAAGGGAGGGGAGAGCATGAGAAAGGAAAAGGGAGAAAGGAAAAGAAACTAAAAAGGAAAGGCAAGAGATCACACCTTCCTCTCTGAAGGTGTGGCATGAATAAATGAATCAGTCCTATTTGGGGGAGGGAGGTGCCAGGATTTATAGCCAAGGCTCTCCTCACCTAGGCAACAGTTGGTAGGTAGCATTAGTGGCAGTGGCTAAAAGCTGTTCCAGAGCTTGGCTGGGACAGTATCTGCTGAATAACTAGGCCAATCCTGGAGCCAAGATCCACAGCTCAGCTGCTGTTACTGCTGCTGAAGAAGGCTCGAAGATCATTTTTGCTGAGTCAAATCTCTCTTCAGGGATTTAGAAAACAAATGAAGCTCTGAAAAGTGGAAATTCTTTCGGGGCAATTCTCTGGGAAATAATGCAGTTGGATGTGTGTGTGTGTGTGTGTGTGTGTGTTATTTTGTTCTCATATAATAAATTCAGTTAAAGGTGGAAAGCTCATCTTCTTGATAGAACTCACTCACTTGGGAAGAAACGTCCCTGGTTTTAGGCAAAAAAAAAAAACAGTGGGATTAGTGGAATGAAAAACTGAGAAAAAGAATAACAAGAAAAAAATGCATTTAGACATATATTTCTAAATGAAAGACAGATGCATACAATTTTCCATGTCAGCTAGTCTGCTGCGTATAAATAGGAGGAGCTCAAGGTAAACTACCAAGAAAATGACTCATCTGGGCAAGAATAAGAAAAGAGATCAAGTGTTCCTGAATTATTAGTAACTTGAAATTACAGCCGTATGCAGAGAATCTTCAAAGCAGCATTCTCCAAGCTCTGACCTCTGGTGAATCCATGACCCAGCAATGACTTTATATAACTAGAGCCAGGATATTCCAGGGAAAGTTAAATATGTCTGGCCCACATAGATTTTTTCATTTTTTTTAAGATGTAGAAAATACGTTAATCATTTCAGAAAGTGCTTTAACTAAACTATGGATATTTGAAAAAAAAAAATTCTATTTGTCATCTCATCAGTACCCAAGCAAATATTTTTTGAGATCCTACCATGTAGAAGCCACCATTCGACACTATTAGTGGGAATACAAACAGAAAATGGCTCTCTCTTCTATAGAGTTCTGTTGTCTAAAATGGCATGTAAAAAGGCCCAAATATGAAAAAGGAGAAGTGGAAAAGGAGGAGGAAGAGAAACAATATAGGATACTGAAATTCTAGTACTTTCTCCCCCCTACCCCAGCGATGATATGAACACAACTCAAACTGCACTGAATTCAAGGTCAGAGTCAAAGTCAAAGCACACCATAAGGCATTAGGTCAGACTGGCTCATAGGCACATAGTAGCGTCTGTTTACAATGCATTCCACTTTAAAAAATCACTGTTTTCTTCTCCTAAACTTTAATCCTAGTTAATGTCTGGATGTCATAAAGTCATAATGACTCACAACCTAAAATATATTAATATTTTAATATATATTTCCAAAGGTATCTCTTGCCTGAATGTTATTCATAGACAGATATTTATTACTGAACGAACGTTAATTGGTACTTCAGGGTTTCTGCTTACCAGTAAGCAAAACTTGCCTTGGATTCTTATTGTTCCATGGCTTCTATCCTCTTATTGTTTCTGAAGCCTCATTTATTGCCTTTAATCTGCAGTTCCCTTGGTTTCCTCATGGCTCAACTGTCTGCTGACCTTTCCTCATACTAAACCTCTCAAAAAGGAATGACTTAGCCATTTATTTTACAGATATGTGAAAGCACATCAGGGGACATTGGCCCAAACACACACATATTGCTGCCTTTGTCTTGGATGCTTCCTCAGCCCAAATATATGGATACCCATGTTCCAGGTAGTGAACTCACCTGGTGAGAAGAGTATCAGGATAAGCAGGAGGAGCTGCCAGTGGTAGCCTTACAAAACAGAGCCATTGCATGACACCTATCCACAGATCAGAGTCTATCTCAGTATTTTCATTAAGAAACAGCTTACTTTACCACTTAATCAAGTGGTCTCATGTGCTCTAATGCTAATTGTACTCTTTTTTTCCTAAATAATATCATTTTTCTTGGAATAAAACATTGTCTTTACTGATTTGTAGAATGGCAACATTAAAAAAGACCATTAAGTTCAATTCTTCCATTTTTATAAATAAGTTCCTGGACACCTAGAGAGACTCAATAATCTTATCTAGTTCACATCTGGGAGTAAAAGCAGGACCTATGGATTCCCTTACAAATGCCCTTTCTACTATATACTCTTTATCATGTGTGGTCTTAAGCCAATTTGTTAAAATACAGTGCAGTGTACTTAGTATCATGATGCCATTGCTATCAAAACTGACATTTTACAAAACAATTTCTTCACCAGTGCTCATCTATTCATAAATGAGTAACAAAAATATAGTATTACAATAATTATTATTTGTTAATAAAAAAGGATTGGAGCCCTGATACATGCAAACATATAGATGAACTTTAAATTCATTGTAGCCATAGGCTACATAGTACATGATTCCAGTTCTGTGATACATCCAGAAACTGCAGATATATAGAAACATAAAATAGATTAGTACTTGCCAGGGATTGGTAGTAAGAATAAGAAGTTTCTACAAATGGTCACCAGGAATCTCATGGGGTTGTTGGAATCATTGCAACTTTGGATTGCAGTGATATTTGCACAGCTTTATGAATTTATTAACTTGACTAATTTAATTGTGTATTTAAAATGAGTGAATTTTCTGATATGTAAATGCTGTCTCAATAAAGCTGCTAAAACAAAAATAAAGCGTAGCTTAACATAATATTTTACACTAAGATTTCCTATTTTTTCTAATACCAATCAGTTAATTATAATACCAGCAACTTCAGTACCACTAAGTTCATTAATCTCAATGAAACAACATGCCAACACGGCAAAATAATTCTTCAGTGCCCAAAACAGAATAATATGTACCTGAAAACTTTTCAATTCACCATGAACCATAAACATACACTACAATTGACAGGAGACTGGATTCATTTATTCCTTTGATTATGGAACTGTTTTAGTTGGTCATATGAATAAAGTGATTTACTAATCTTGAAGATATCAGAAAAAAATTAACGCAAACAAAATCTGACAAATACCTTTAGAGCATGGGATTGAACAAGAAATAGAATAACCCTGAAAATACTTATTACATGTAGCTAGTAAAACATATACAGCATAAATCATTATTGGTTAAGGTATGTTATTTCATGTAAGTTTAGGTCTTTGAATTAAAATCACTCTCTTTGCAGTTTTATAGAGACAGATAACACTTCTCAAAGGGAAAGTGAGATTTAAAAGATGTGAGTCTAAAGCAAAATAATTTACTGAATTAACAGAGAAAAACCTAATTTTGAATTCAATAAAAATGAGGCTTTTATCTTCATCTAAGTGATTGTCATTTTGTAAGCTAGAATCTGGCATTCTCCATCCCTGGTGTCTGGCATTCCCTGGATTGGAAAACAAAGCAGCTATTCTAAGAAACAGGTTGGTTTCTACACATGACCACAAAATAGTAAAGCCTTCTTTAAATTGGTGAAAACATCAACTTGCTACGGAGATAAATTTTGTTTGGAAAATTTTCTTTTAGTCTTAGGAATAGGACTAAACCATCTGAACTGCTTCTAATTTATATTTAATCTCTAGGATTTAATGCATACATTTATCATCAGGAAGATTTAGTTAATTCTTTCATCTGTCTTTTACCCATTATCTAGTTTCGAGGCCTCTCTTTTTTAAATTGGTGCATTATCATGATACATAATAGTGGAATTCATATGTGCATACAATAGAACTGTTTATTTTGATCAATTTCATCTCTAGAACTGCCTATTCCCTGCTAGTTCCTCTCTCTAGCTTCCACATAAAAGAAAAAACATGAGACCCTTGACCTTCTGAGTTTGGCTTATTTGAGTTAACACACAATATTCCCAAGTTCCAATAATTTTCCTAGAGTTGACAAAATTTCATTCTTTATGCCTGAAAAAGACATTATACACACACACACATGAATGTACATATATATATATATATACATATATATAAATATACACATATATATATATATACACACACATATATATAAAAATACATTTTATATAATGTGATATATATTTTTATATAACATGATATATATATCACATTTTCTTTGTCCATTCATCATTGACAGACACCTGTAGACTCATGGACTCTTTAGAAGCTCACTGTCTTTAAAAACCCAGACCTAATTACAACCACCACCAATGCTGGGTTATGAACGTGGTAGACATTCAAAACTGTCTGAAGAATAAATGAGGTGTGAAGAGAAACTTAGCAGTTTGTTTCTTTAAATGTTCTCTGTGATAGCTTTCCAGACCAAACAATGGATGCTAAAGCTTGTAGGCTACACCAGGGTTTCTTAACCTCTACATTACAGACATTTGAGACTGGATATTTCTTTGTTATGGAGAACTTGTGCATAATAGGATGGTCAGCAATACCTGTGGCCTCTGTGCATTAGATGCCAGGCATACTCACCACTGGGAAGACATCACAGCCAAAGTGTCTCTGGGCATTGCCAAATATCTGCTGGGGAAGTGAAAATTTCCCCATTTATGAAAACCAGCAGTCTAAACAGCTTGAGTGATCGTAACAATTGGGAACCCCAAGACTGGGACAAAGTTTCTAATCACAATGAGAGCATTTGTAGTGATGGAACTACATAATCTCCTAGACTATTTTGATTGATTAGAAGTGACACCTTGGTTACAGGCCTTCTCTTTAAAATAACCTCAGCGCTATGCTAGATTCATCAGATGCATTATTATATTTACTCTTTGTAGTAACTTGAGATGTTCAATTTGCTGAGAAAAAAGCAAAGTTTGGGAAATATAGTATACTCAAGGTCACAGGACTATAAATCAATTAAATCCAATTCTCGATCATTTCATTATCCTTTGAAAAACCAGTCAGATGGACGCAGAGTCATAGACCATCACTAATTCTAGATGTATCTGACTGGTCATCAGGGCCTCTGATTAAAAGTGTGGATAACTCATTGCCAGTGCATTCCCATTGCAGGAAAACTTTCCAAGGCTATGATTTACTAAAGGTGAGTCATTAGAGACACACTCATAAAGAAAGAAGAAAATCTATATTTCACAGCAACATGGAATAATAATTTCCACAATTATTCCATGTCAGATGACACTTCTGATCATTTTAGAAAGGATCAGAAGAATAACACTGGAAGAAAACAGTAGGATAACAGTGGAATTTTCTCCAGGAAAAAGGTGAAATAGAATCAGAAGGAAAGAGAGTGCTGTCACTTCATGTTTGACACTCATAGGCTGTGCTAAGGAAAACATTTCTGGAATATTTTTAGGCTTATTATGGAAAGTGGACCCTGCTGGGTCACATGGACAAGCTTCCAATCCAATAAGAGTCAGAAATGCAAAAGAAAAATACCCTGGGAAAGTTTTCCCCTGTTCATACGTAGCAGAGAATATAGTGCATTCCCCTGTCCAGCCTATAATTAAGATGAAAGGCATGTTCCCCTCCAATTTGCCATCCGGTGGCATGGTTAACATTCCATCCTGGCTACAGTGGCCTGATTCATCTAATATAACACATTTTTTTTAAGGAAAGAAAGAAAGAAAAATAAAAAGTAAAACACACATTATACTCTCTTAAGTGTTTCATAGGATGAGCTATTTCAGTTTCATCTATTTTTAACTCCTTTAACAGAAAATATTTTTGACTCACCCATTTCTTACAGGAACTAAAATATAAGGCTGCCTGTCTTGAAAGTCTAGCTGTCCTGTTTGCTTCAGGTGCTGTCTATTTTGTTGCTACCATTGCCTGTGATGGGTCAGCCTAAAAAAAGTTTGGATGGAATGGTATGTGCCCAGAAGTTCAGATGTTTTCCTCGGCCTCTTGGGTTATCAAAGCTTAGCCAAGAAGTCTTTGAGAAGAAGGCTGTTTGTGAAAATCTGGATACGACTAAATTCCACAATTACTGAAAGTGGCATGAGAACAGTCCTTTCTCGTAGAAGTGCCTCCCTTTCTACCTTCCCTTAAGCCCTGAAAGCCCAGGAAGTCAAATAATAATAAAGCATGTCTACATGGAAATCTTGACCTTGATCTACATGGATAAGCACACATATACATTCAAAATATTACATACAAATATCATTTGTAGAAGTCTTTGTGTATATTAATGTCTGGAATGTATACATATGTAAATTTCCAAATTTTCTTTCAGTCTTCTAGAAAGATCATCAGTGAATTGTCATTCATAAGGAAACAATTTTTTAGTGAGGGGGTGGTATTGGGGATTGACTTCAGGACCACCCAACTACTAAGCCACATCCCCAGCCCTATTTTATATTTTATTTAGAGACAGGATCTCACTGAGTTGCCTAGTGACTCGCTTTTGCTAAGGCTGGATTTGAACTCCCCATCCTCCTGCCTCAGCCTCCCAAACCCCTGAGATTACAGGCTTGCACCACCATGCCTGGTTCATAGGGAAACATTTTTAAACAGAATTTACTTCACTTATAGACTAATATTATTTGAAATACAATCATAGTATGATTATTCATATTTGGTGATATGGGAGTCAAAGCCCACATTCATAGAACACTCTGTCTCTAAAGAAATCTACATTTTAGAGGGCTTATAAATGGATGAGTCTGGCCAAGTTAAGTAATTTCCACAGTAGCCACATCCCATCAACCCCAAAGAAAATTCATATTCAATGAGTAATTGAATTGCTTCAAATTCTCCCAATCAAAAAAGGAAGACATGAGTTTTAAAGTTTTGATTCTCATAGAAGTGTGGGATGACTAGATGAATCTGCCCAGTGTATGTTACAGCATTCATACTAAGGCAGGCCCTGTAAAAGGTCTCCAACCCTGTACCTAAACTTAATGCCTAGGGCTTTTTAACCAAATAATCCTCGATTCTTTTTTCCATGTCAATATATGTTAGCACCTAAATTTTCAAGCATTCCAGGGTTCTGCTTATAGAGTTCAGCTATATTTTCATGTAAGCCTTTTTTAAAAACTTTTCTCCTGCCTGATCTGGATCATACCACTCCAGCTCATTCCTGAGTGAGTCATGAAGCTCCTACTCACACCCATCCCATCATCTAAAGTTCTGCAGAGCCTGTTGTTCTGTGGTCTTGCTTGGGGACCACCAGCGACTCTGCCATGAGGAGGAATCAAGAATTCCCAGACCAATACTTCCAAAGATGAATTCAGAGACTGTTCATAAATCAGTGTGGTTACTCTTGAGTGCTGCCTCTTTATAGTTCTGACCTGTGAGATATAGGACAGCAAGAGAGTAAGAAAGATTTGTTTCATACAAAGGTGTGCTTTATAAATGCTAGATATTGTTCCCAAAATATTCTCTTGCAGTCCTCTTATAGGTGAGGTGAGCTTTTAACTAGTTAATTATATGAGAAATAAGAGAAAGCTAACCATTCCTTTTAGTAATCAGGGGAAAAAAAAAACCCTTATTTGCAATCGCAGTTATTAAGTGTGAGCTTTTGCTGGAGGAAGGATAGAAGTTTTATAACTTGCCCAATGGCTAACATTAATCAAAGATTAGTCCTTTGACAACAGAGGGGCTCAGAGGAACACAACAAGCAACAATCAGCAAAGAGACTTGCCCTAAAATCCAGTAAATCCTTCCTGCACATGGTATGCACTGCAGCTCCTATTGGCTCTAACACAAACCACTGGAAGAAAATTCCTTTTTGTTTAGGCTCATTGCTTCTAAAGTATGCAAAACTGTTAACTTACAATGGGAGAACAATCTATGTTCTCGCTGGCTCCTGTAGATAAAAATTTGAATTCAAAAAGATCCCTATTAATGTGAATGGTGTCTCTGCTGGCCTAGGTCCAGCAATAACAAACTTTGTATGCAACTGGTCTTGGCCAGCTTGTTTAATAATCTTACCTCCAGTCCCTTGGAGTGTTCAGCCACCCAACCACAGTAAAAGTATAATTGCTCCAGAAATGAGGAGAAAGATGATCAAAGAGAGGACCTCCTAATGCTTCAGAGAACAGACCATGTCCAAAGGGTTTCACCAGAGCCAGACCACCCTCTTCACAGGAATGTGAGAGAAGAGACCGGAACAATTGGTAGTGGTTGTGTGAGATAAGCTTTAAGATTTCTTCCAAACTTGCAACTCTGAAAATGGCCTTATTCCAAGTGATTGCTCAACATTAGGAACAAAGTATGACCTTTGAATTAAGTCAAAAGAAAGTTCAAAATGGCACCTGGCTCAGCTGAATGTTAATAAATAAATAAATAAGTATCACATTTGCCTTAAGGTGTCATGTGGCCAAATCATCATCATCATCATCATCATCATCATCATCATCATTGTCATCATCATCATCATCATATCCAAGATCAGTCATCTCTTATTCATGTGGTTCTGTGGAATTCATTTTTCTGTAGAGCAACCTACGTAGTTTTGTTTTATGTAATAGTTTTTACTATCATTGAGGGGAAAAATACTAACTAGAATGAAAAAGTTGACAGTTCTTAGAGATGTTTGAATTTTACAGAAATGGTGTTATTACAAATAACAGGTCGGTCATCTAAATAGCAAATCATTCCAACAGTTTCAATTAAGAAGAAAATGCCAGTAGAAAATGTCGGTAACTTTTATTCTGATGAGGGATGCCTACAAAAGGTAAGCTTTTCCAAACACTTCCCAATGCCTTTGGAATATTATCTTTTCAAGAAAAAAAAAGGCATTGGAGAGTTCACAGAACAAAAAAAAGGGGGGGGTGGGTTGGCCGGGGGAATAAAAAGAGAACCTCTAGAAATCATGGCCAAAATTAGAGGACAATTTTTTGGTGTATATACAATTCATATTCCTTGCTTGTTTTTGCCTCTAGGACACAAGGATAAAATGTTAGTCAGCTCTCCATCACTGGGACAACGTCCCTAAGGGGGTGTAGGGAGTTTATGTGGCCTCCCAGTTTCAGTGATTTCAATTCATGGTTTGTTGGCCCATGGCTTTGGGGCCTGTGGCAGTGAGCATGGGGTCAGGCAAAGCTGCCCTTCTCATGGCATCTAGGAAGCAGAGAGAGAGAGAGAGAGAGAGAGAAGAAAGGGCAGGTTCCAATGTTTCCTTAAAGGACAAGCCCCCAGTGACCTACTGTTGCTTCTACTAGTCTCCACCTCCCAACAATGCCACAGCCTGGTAACAAAACATTTAACCTATGAGCCTTGTAGGGCACTCCAGATCCAAACTACAGCAGGTGACAACCCAGAAGCACCAGCAAAAATGGCCTGAATTATCATAGTCATGCCCAGCAGTATACAGAACTCCCAGCACAGAGCAAATACGATGCCAGTGACCTTTCATTTTTCAAGGTGTAGTCATAAGTGTTTGTCCTCGGAAAAACCTAGATTTGTATTTGAAACAGGCAAGACATTTGATGAAAGTAGAGATAAGAAAAGATAGAATTGAGGTTACCAAAAGACATAGAAAAAAAAAAAAAAAAGCAAGGATTTCCAGCAACCAAAGGAGTTTTAAGAATAAAGATGCATTTGGCAGTTGAAGAAGGCAGATCATTCCAACCTGGGACAAGACCCATCAGGGCTGGCAGTGAATAATTTGGGAGAAAAGGGAAATGTTGGAGTGAGAATGGAGGTAAGGTGGAGGGTGAGATTCCCCTAGGCCTTGCCAAGATGGGGCTGTTACCAGATATCTGTCCACAGAAGCTCAATGCCAGGAAGGAGAATGTCTGTCAGAATCTGGGAACTCCGAAGAAGGCGTGGAGCCTGGAAAGTAGGTCACACTGTGAGTCACACTGAGCAGGGCCGAGCAAGAAGTCAGCCGTGGAGTGAGCAAAGGTGGAAGATCGGAGAGTCAGAGTGGAAATATGGTGTTGATGGACTGGCATAAGGGTAGCACCCTTGGCCTAACAGAGGTGCTCAGTACTGCTGTTGCCCTTTCAGCCAGGGCCTGAGAAAGTAGTAGCTGATCAGTTGGATATATTTTTATATGCTGTCACCAAACACAACACATGGCCAAAATTATCTGACATTTCTCATGTTCTGGGTTCATTATTCACTGAAAAGATAGGTACTAAGTTCCAACTGTGTACCTAGCACTATGCTGAGTGTTGGGGCCATAGGTAGGTGGAAAAACAATCTTCAATCTAGTCAAGCATGTGTATCAGTCTGCAAAAAGCAAGCTATGGAGAAAATTATAAATGTTTTTACATTTTTTTTATTTTAATTGCTCAAAAATATAGTAAAATATTTGGAGAGGAATTTGATAGTGAACTTAGCAGCCTAGAAATGGTAGAATTAAATGAAATGCAAAACACCATGTGGTCTGTAAAAAGGAGGGGGAACAAAACCACACCTCTTATTCTTTGAGGGGTGAAAATGGCTATGTCTTTTAAAGATAAAATAAATGCCAACTTCAACCAGTAGAAGCTGGAAAATGTCATCTTCTCCACTGAGTCATAAATAAATACACATAAAAACTACTTAGCTTTTACTATTATTCATTGGTAATGACAGACTTCATTTAAGTGAAAAAAAAAAATTAAAGCATCATTTAAAACTAAGGGGAGAATAAAGCACCAACATTATTAGTTCATTCATTACCTTGAAAGCAGAATAATGTAATGGTCAGAAACACAGACTAAAGAGATAGGCTGCCTGGACGCATATCCCATATCACCTCCTTGTGTGCTTTGGGACCTTGGACAAGTGCCATCAATTCTTTATAATTCCTGCATCTATAAAAGATAAATGATAACAGATTCAACCTCCCACGGCTGTTTGGAGGATTAAATGAGTTAATGTATGTTAATGAATTAACAAATGTCAAGTGCCCAGGACATTCTTTGTCACATTAGTGCTCCAATGTGCTAGCTCTTAGTGTTTATCAAGTACCCTCTGTTCTGGAAGCATAATATGAACAAAGAAGACAGTTCCTGTGAAGAAGCTTACATTCTAGTGAAAAAGAATGACAGTAAACAGATAATTATACATTATAATAATGGGAAGGATGAGACTACATGAAGAAGGACAGGAAAGGACTGTATAATTTTGTAGGGTAGACGGAGTGACGATTACCTTAACACCGAAGGAGGAGAAGACAGCAGTGAGCAGGCGAGAGGGGAGTCATTCATCACAGGAAGAAAGTTGGTGGGTTCTGAGAACAGATGGAAGTAAAAGGGACCAGCACACACAAGAGACCAGAAGGACAGGACTCCCTGTAGTTAAGATCTATCAGGGCCAGGAGATGTGTTTGGAAACTATGAAGTCAGATGTGCTATAATGAGATGTGCACTCAATTTCTATTCCAATGATGTGATTTAAAAAAAAAATTATTCTGAGACGGGATCTTGCTAAGTTGCTGAGGTTGAGAGCTACATCCAATCACTCAGCCAGTGTGGGTGCTGCTAATGGAACCAATATCATTTCTTGTCTGAAAGTCTTAGAAATGGTGCCTACACTCTTGTTTTATTCCAAGGATATAAGTGTACATAAAAAAGCAAGAACTTCTTAAAATGTAAATCCTCAAAGCTAAAAACCTCCAGTGGCTTCCCATTACACTCATAATAAAATGCAAACTCTTTCCCAAGGTCTTTGAGACCCTACAGTCCTCAAAGACTAGATCTGGTCACTGCTTTCCTATTCTGAAATCTACCTTTACACTCTTCCCTCCTTTACTAAACCTCAGCCACATTCTGTTGCTTGGAAAGTGTGAACTCATATAAAGTCTGTTGTACTTTGCTGCACCCACTGCCTGAAATATGATTTCCCCAGAACTTATATGGCTTCCTCTTTCTTGCTCATGTCTATGCTTAAGAGAAATCATTTTACTATGAGGCTCCAAGTAGCCTCACATCCCTACCCCCAGTCATTCTCCATATTATATGCTGATGTTTTTTCTCCAATGAACCTATAACTAACTGGGATTACCTTGTCTAGTTAATTATGTTTTATAAGCAAGCAGCTTTGGAAAATACAGATAGCATCTACCTCCAGGGTAAAGAGCAGATTTGTCCAGAATACTAAACATAATTTCTACCTCTAAGGGAAAAGTTCATCAAGTTCAATAGCAACCATTTTTAAAGATTGGATTTTGCTAATCTGGACATTCCTCAGCTATAACATTTACCTACTCTGTGCACATCTTCTACCTGAGTAGCTCTGCCACCCCATAAGGCTGGGAGACAAGAAGAACTGAGGACATAAAACTTGTGCTGCTTTCTCTCCTGAGTAATAATGTGTAGCATCTCTGACTCAGATGAATTTGTATCTTCTTTTAACATGCACACAACTGTGGCAAGTGATTTATTAGCTTAAAACCAGGTAAAAATCCAAGGTCCTTAACAGTTCTTCACAGTGGAAAAAAATCCTTGAAGGTTCTCTTATTTTCTATAAGTTTAGCAAACTATCAAAAGATATTTCTAGTTATTTTATACCAAAAGGTCCATCCAAGGTATGTATTGAACATCCCAGAAGTAGAGCTATTAACACTTATAAGTGCACTGCCCATGACTAATACCATGCATCTTATCTGATCATAATGGAATGAAACTGGAAATCAACGATAAAAGGAAGGAAGGAAAAAATCATGCTTCACTTGGAGAATGAACAATAAGTTACTGAATGATCAATGGGTTATAGAAGACATCAAGGAGGAAATTAAAAAATTCTTAGAGATAAATGAAAACACAGACAGAACATATCGGAATCTATGGGACACAATGAAAGCAGTTATAAGAGGAAAATTCATTGCCTGGAGTTCATTCCTTAAAAAAAAGGAAAAACCAACAAATAAATGATCTCACACTTCATCTCAAAATCCTAGAAAAAGAAGAGCAAAACAACAGCAAAAGAAGTAGAAGGCAAGAAATAATTAAAATCAGAGCTGAAATTAATGAAATTGAAACAATTGAAAAAATTGACAAAACTAAAAGTTGGTTCTTTGAAAACATAAATAAATCGACAGACCCTTAGACATGCTAACGAAGAGAAGAACAGAGAGAACTCAAATTATTAGCATACGGGATGAAAAAGGCAATATCACAACAGACACTTCAGAAATACAGAAGATAATTAGAAATTATTTTGAATCCTTATACTCCAATAAAATAGAAGATAGTGAAGGCATTGATAAATTTCTTAAGTCATATGATCTGCCCAGATTGAGTCAGGAGGATATAGACAACCTAAACAGACCAATATCAACTGAGGAAATAGAAGAAGCCATCAAAAGACTACCAACTAAGAAAAGCCCAGGACCGGATGGGTATACAGCAGAGTTTTACAAAACCTTTAAAGAAGAACTAATACCAATACTTTTCAAGCTATTCCAGGAAATAGAAAAAGAGGGAGAACTTCCAAATTCATTCCACGAGGCCAACATCACCCTGATTCCTAAACCAGGCAAAGACAATTCAAAGAAAGAAAACTACAGACCAATATCTCTAATGAATCTAGATGCAAAAATCCTCAATAAAATTCTGGCGAATCGGATACAAAAACATATCAAAAAAATTGTGCACCATGATCAAGTAGGATTCATCCCTGGGATGCAAGGCTGGTTCAATATACGGAAATCAATAAATGTTATTCACCACATCAATAGACTTAAAGATAAGAACCATATGATCATATCGATAGATGCAGAAAAAGCATTCGACAAAGTACAGCATCCCTTTATGTTCAAAACTCTAGAAAAACTAGGGATAACAGGAACATACCTCAATATTGTAAAAGCTATCTATGATAAGCCTCAGGCTAGCATCATTCTGAACGGAGAAAAATTGAAGGCATTACCTCTAAAATCTGGAACAAGACAGGGATGCCCTCTCTCACCACTTCTGTTCAACATAGTTCTCGAAACACTGGCCACAGCAATTAGACAGACGAAAGAAATTAAAGGCATCAAAATAGGAAAAGAAGAACTTAAATTATCACTATTTGCAGATGACATGATGCTATACCTAGCAGACCCAAAAGGGTCTACAAAGAAACTATTAGAGCTAATAAATGAATTCAGCAAAGTGGCAGGATATAAAATCAACACGCATAAATCAAAGGCATTCCTGTATATCAGCGACAAATCCTCTGAAATGGAAGTGAGGACAACCACTCCATTCAAAATATCTTCAAAAAAAATAAAATACTTGGGAATCAACCTAACAAAAGAGGTGAAAGACTTATACAATGAAAACTACAGAACCCTAAAGAGAGAAATAGAAGAAGATCTTAGAAGATGGAAAAATATACCCTGTTCATGGATAGGCAGAACTAACATCATCAAAATGGCAATATTACCAAAAGTTCTCTATAGGTTTAATGCAATGCCAATCAAAATCCCAACGGCATTTCTTGTAGAAATAGAGAAAGCAATCATGAAATTCATATGGAAAAATAAAAGACCCAGAATAGCAAAAACAACTCTAAGCAGGAAGTGTGAATCAGGCGGTATAGCGATACCAGACTTCAAACTATACTACAGAGCAATAGTAACAAAAACAGCATGGTACTGGTACCAAAAAAGGTGGGTGGACCAATGGTACAGAATAGAGGACACAGAAACCAATCCACAAAATTACAACTAACTTACATTTGATAAAGGTGCTAAAAGCATGCAATGGAGGAAGGATAGCATCTTCAACAAATGGTGCTGGGAAAACTGGAAATCCATATGCAACAAAATGAAACTAAATCCCTTTCTCTCGCCATGCACAAAAGTTAACTCAAAATGGATCAAGGAGCTTGATATCAAATCAGAGACACGGCGTCTGATAGAAGAAAAAGTTGGCTATGATCTACATACTGTGGGGTCGGGCTCCAATTTCCTCAATAGTTAATAACTAGAATCAACAAATGGGACTTACTCAAACTAAAAAGTTTTTTCTCAGCAAGAGAAACAATAAGAGAGGTAAATAGGGAGCCTACATCCTGGGAACAAATCTTTACTCCTCACACTTCAGATAGAGCCCTAATATCCAGAGTATACAAAGAACTCAAAAAATTAAGCAATAAGAAAACAAATAACCCAATCAACAAATGGGCCAAGGACCTGAACAGACACTTCTCAGAGGAGGACATACAATCAATCAACAAGTACATGAAAAAATGCTCACCATCTCTAGCAGTCAGAGAAATGCAAATCAAAACCACCCTAAGATACCATCTCACTCCAGTAAGATTGGCAGCCATTATGAAGTCAAACAACAACAAGTGCTGGCGAGGATGTGGGGAAAAGGGTACACTTGTACATTGCTGGTGGGACTGCAAATTGGTGCAGCCAATTTGGAAAGCAGTATGGAGATTTCTTGGAAAGCTGGGAATGGAACCACCATTTGACCCAGCTATTCCCCTTCTCGGTCTATTCCCTAAAGACCTAAAAAGAGCATACTACAGGGACACTGCTACATCGATGTTCATAGCAGCACAATTCACAATAGCAAGACTGTGGAACCAACCTAGATGCCCTTCAATAGAGGAATGGATTAAAAAAATGTGGCATTTATACACAATGGAGTATTACTCTGCATTAAAAAATGACAAAATCATAGAAATTGCAGGGAAATGGATGGCATTAGAGCAGATTATGCTAAGTGAAGCTAGCCAATCCCTAAAAAACAAATGCCAAATGTCTTCTTTGATATAAGGAGGGTAACTAAGAACAGAGTAGGGAGGAAGAGCATGAGAATAAGATTAACATTAAACAGGGATGAGAGGTGGGAGGGAATGGGAGAGAGATGGGAAATTGCATGGAAATGGAAGGAGACCCTCAGGGTTATACAAAATTACATACAAGAGGAAGTGAGGGGTAAGGGAAAAAAGCAAGGGGGAGAAATGAATTATAGTAGATGGGGTAGAGAGAGAAGAGGGGAGGGGAGGAGAGGAGAGGGGAGGGGAGGGGGGATAGCAGAGGATAGGAAAGGCAGCAGAATACAACAGACACTAGTATGGCAATATGTAAATCAGTGGATGTGTAACCAATGTGATTCTGCATTCTGTATACGGGATAAAAATGGGAGTTCATAACCCACTTGAATCAAAGTGTGAAATATGATATGTCAAGAACTATGTAATGTTTTGAACAACCAACAATAAAAATTAAAAAAAAAATCCAAGACTAATAATAAAGTTGTATTAAATGAATCAAAACACAAATGAAAATAAAACTGTGTAAAGTCATAGCAAAACCATAATATACCAAATTTAATTAAACAACTAATTATGAACGTTTAATCATTTCAGCATTTGAATTATAGTGAAGGAATGCCATACTCACAATTAACTTATAAGATTCAAATGCAAATGCTTGTCAAAGAGAAAAGTCAATCTAGATGGTAAAAGTGATTTTTCCAACTGTTCTGAGCTAAACAAGTCTGTATCCTATTGAGCTGTACTATTCTATCAGTTACTTTCATTCGCAGAGGCCAATCCTCTTCTATGAGTAGGACTTTTATAGTTCAAGACACATATTTTTTTTAATAAAATAATAGATCTTCACCTAACATTTGAGGCTCAAAGCAATGGAGGCCCATAATGCAACACTTAAATTATAAATTGAGTTAAACACAGTTATATTAAATAAAAATCTATCCTCTGAACCTTGAAAATTATACCTTCAGGTTCACAAAGGTTAAAAAATAAATGTAGGCAAAGCCTTGTCTTTTATAGGACTGAAAGTTGGCCAGACATCAATGACAACAGAATTTAATTATTTCATATATAGTGGTGTCCTTTTTATAGGTTGGTGATATCTAAATGAGTAATAAAGACAGAGAGCATCATGAATTATTATCTATCTATCCCATAAAAATATTTTTCCTTTGTTTCAGCAAACTTACTAATTATATTTTTATAAATAGGATTTGCATGAAATTTTTGTTTTAATATAGTATTGTTCTAGCACAAATAAAAATATGAATATATACAAAATATGTTATAAATGCAAGACAGAAAAGTTGAAGTTATTTTTATATATATTTTGTTATTTTGCTAAAACATTAAAATATACCCATAATTCAAAAGCAAAACATAAATTATAATTCACGCTTATCTGAACTCCAAATCAAAACATTCAATTAAGCTGAAAAAGTTTTCAAACTTAAACAGTATTAGGTTTTTAACATATAAAAAGACGACTTACAATTTTAGTGTTCAGTGTTCACCTAGCTGACTATGCAGACTCAATATCACATTTGAAGTACATTATAGCTAGACCTACATCTTATGAATTTGAGAATAAAATTAATGTTTAATAATGTGAATATGTTATGCAGCAACTATGTTCACAATTGCAAATACCACACTAATATCTCCAGAAGCATGTATTGGGACATGAAGAAAAGCAAGAACATGGATGCGGGCACTACTTGAAAACAATTCTTTATTATCCAAGATCTCCTTACATCCATGCTACCTGAGAGGGAGGATCTAACAAGTTGATTAATTTAAACTCTCTCTTTTTTAAATTTTTTATGTTTTAATTAGTTATACATGACAGTAGAATGCATTTTTGCACTTTGATATATCATACATAAATGGTATATAATTCTCATATTTCTGAGTGTACATGTTGCAGAATCATATTGGTCATGCAGTCACATATATACATACAGTAATATTGTCTGTTTCATTCTACTATCTTTCCCATCCCCACATCCCCTCCCCACCCCTCCCATCACTTCCCTCTACCTAATCTAAGGTAATGTTGTTCTTACCTAAGACCCACTCCCCGCCTTATTGTGAATTAACATCTGCATGTTAGAGAAAACATTTGGCCTTTGGTTTTGTGGGATTGGCTTATTTTGTTCAGTATGCTATTCTCCAATTCCAACCATTTACCTGCAAATGCCATAATTTTACTCTTCTTTAAAGCTGAGTAATATTCCATTGAGTATACATACCACATTTTCTTTATCCATTCATCTATTGAGGGACACCTAGATTGGTTTCATACTCTAGCTATTATAAATTGAGATGCTATAAACATTGATGTGGCTGCATCACTATAGTATGCTGATTTTAAGTCTCTGGGTATAAACCAAGGAGTGGGATAGCTGAGTCAAACAGTAGTTCCATTCCAGATTTTCTGAGGAATCTCCATACTGCTTTCCATAGTGGTTGCATCAATTTATAGTCCCACCAGCAATGTATGAGTGTAACTTTTTCACCACATCCTCACCAACATCTATTATTGCCTGTATTCTTGATAATTGCCACTCTGACAGGAGTGAGATGAAATCTTAGAGTAGTTTTGATTTGCATCTCTCTAATTGCTAGATATGTTGAACACTTTTTCATATATTTGTTGATCAATTGTATTTCTTTTTCTGTAAAGCATCTGTTTAGTTCCTTAGCCCATTTGTTGAATGGGTTATTTGGTTTTTTTTTTTTTTGGTGTCAAGTTTTTTTAGTTCTTTATATGTCCTAGAGATTAACTCTTTATCAGAGGTGCATGTGGTAAAGATTTTCTCCCAGTCTGTAGGCTCTCTCCTCAAGTTAATTGTTTCCTTTGCTGAGAAGAAGCTCTTTAATTTGAATTTATCCATTTACTGATTCTTAATTTTACTTCTTGCACTTTAGGAGTCTTGTTAAGATAGTCAGATCCTAGGCACTAGAACAGAGACCCTGCACCTAATAGAAGAATAAACTCTTTATCTTAAGTGTGTTGGCCATTTGAAATTTTCTGCATACCTGGAGACACACACATGCGCGCGCACAAACACGCGCACACACACACACACACAAACACACACACACACACTCTGAAGCAAAACTTCTCTCCAGAGAGGTAGCAGTCTCTTAAGCTTCAAACCTTCACATTTGCACACCGTGACCTTTTGTTTTAAAGACACAGGTGGAAAATGTGAAGTAGCAAGTCCCGATGGGTGATGAGTATAAGTAACAAGTGCAGATGTTTAAGGGTATGGTCTTTGTGGACTTGGAACCAATGTAATTACACAGGGCTCTTACTCAGAAGGACCCTTAGCTTGGGCTTTAATGTTCTGTGGATGCTATTTTGTAACTATTATTTAATTTTTTTTTAATTATCTTTTTGTCTTGTGTTTTCTAAGTAAAATCTAATAGGACAACGGATCATGTGTTGGTGGGTTAGAGCTTCCTTATCTGGAGCCTGTGTCCTGCAGTCTCTCTGAATGATTTTCTGCCACTCACTCTCCTAACCACTGGCATCCCAGCTCTCTCCCATCCTTGCCTTGTGATCTATCACACCTAGCAGAGGGTTGGGAAAAGAGGGCAAGAGGGCTGGATCATGCTTGAGTGCCTTGCAGTAGCCAGCCCTCTAATACACTGAACAGCCAGGTGGAGTGAACATCCCCCCAGAAGGAAGCCTCTCATCAACCCTGACCCAGGTACACAAAACCTCCTCATGCAAAGTTTTGAAGATCCTAGAGGGGAGGTTGCCCATTTCCCTTGCATTAGGGCCCAGTACTGGCAAGAAAGGAACAGAATGGGCTCTACTCTCCAGGATCCGCCCTGTCCCTGGTTTTTGCACATGTGTCCAGAAGCTGGGCAGAAAAAGGGACAAAACCCAGCTACTCTAAGTTCCCAGGGACTGTGTGCAAGGTCTTCACTGAGGGGCAGGGCTTTCCGGACATGACTACAGGGCTGCCTTCGCAGCCAGTATCTCTATATAAACACTTCCTTGGCTGGCTCCATGTCTTTGGAAGGAATCCTCTTTTCCTTCTAAACTTTGGCTTGTATTCATTTCTTCTGGCCAGCTCTAGGGTTGAGCCACAATATGCAGAGTCTGTCATTTCAGTGAGTCTGCATACGTGTTAAATGCTCTGATGTTTGCATTTAAAATGGGCATTGAACAATATAGAAATAAATAGTAAGATTCGTTCTAATCATTTAAAGTTTTGAATATTCTTACTTTAGGATGGCATAAAATGCTGCAGTCTGGCTGGGCACAAAATCACGAGCCACCACACAGCTTGTAGACTCAAACAGCAACTCTTTATTCCCGAACTCACACCAGCCGTCTACAATCACGTTCTGGGGAAATCCACGTTCTCTGCCCAAATCTACCCCCACTGGGCTTCTGTCTCCCAAAAAATACTGTCTGAATCCCGTGAGAACTCAAGGGGAACTCAGGCAGCAGCATACTCCCTATTCCCAGCAGGAATAATCTTAAACCTGGAACCACCCTAAACCCCGATAGTCCTAAACAGGGAACGCCCTAAACTCGGATCCGCCTTGGTCCTTGAGCAAGGTCACATACATGCAATGTCACTGCAAAATGTCCTATTTCCACGAGTCCTTCCACTAAGCAACATGGGGTACGCTGGCAAGGAAATTGTCATACCTACTTGGCTAATGGCTCCCAGCAATAAAAGAGCAAGTAAAAAACACCCTTAGAAGCGAGAGACTGCCGAAGGAGGAAAATATATCTTCATATGCTTCTTCACAGCACTTTGCCTACTTTTGTAATAGGGTCTATTTATTTTGTATTAGGTCCCACAGATTTTATAGCCAGTTCTGCTTATGGATCCTGCTAGGTTAGGACTGAGTAGTGGACTGAAAGTGACAGAAACAGTTATATATTTTTAAAACATTAATTTACTTTAAAAAAAAACTTTGTGATATTCAAAAATGCTATCTAAAACTTAGGGTTTAAGCCAGGGTCTCTTATCTAGGTCCAAAGACAGCTGAACCTCTGTACCTCAATCGCAAACTGGCTCTAACTGATGACCCATAAAGAACCAGCAACATTCTCCTGTGCTGGAGGAAAAACAAAACAAACAAAAAAATCTGTTTTGGTCAAATTGTGAGAAAGTAGAAGGATAAACAACCAAAGAAGAGATGGAATTTTACTTTTTTTTTCTAATTCTGAATTTAATCCTCCTTTAAGATGAGGGTCTCCTTAGGAAACCTTACTTAAATACATTTAACATAGATAGGATTCTTAAATGCAGTATGCATCTAGAAGAATAGCTACTAAAGTTTTATAAAATTGGTTTAATTTTTATTTTTCTAAAAGTCTTTGATTTGGATATTTGTAAGATTAGCATGTCTCAAAGAATGTATTCTATTTATATGCCCCATGGCACATAGCATAGTAACTTTTATTAAACACTCAGTATTTAATATAAACTCACTAAATTAAAGTTTCTTTATTTGGGCTATTGAAATATTAGTATATTTCAATTATGAAGAATTTTTAATTTTAGGACATCTTTCCTCTGACTAGATTAACTCAAATGCTTCTAAACAATTGAAATTATTTGTTTCTAATGATTTTTAGTTTTATCTTCATCTCAACCTTATACTACCCCTCCTCTCCACCTCCCCCCAAAAAATCACAAGTAGAAAAACAGCTCATGTAAGAAGGCAATTGAGTCCTCAAATTACAAGGCTCCATGGGCAATTATTGAGTCCTGGAAATTAAATTCAACTCTGCTTACTCTAAAAGTGTTTCTGACACTTAAGTGGCATTGCTTCAGTGAAATAACAGCTAAATAATAGGACCTAGTGTTGGTTATGTTTTTTAAAAATATGCCATTGTTCTTTCCTTAAATTCTCCATCAATAAAGGTGAAAAAAAAATCATTTATCGCTTCCTTCTCATTATCTGAAATCATATTCTATCACTTCTCTCACATAAGGTTCAGCTTCCCTGGCTCACAGGAATAATTCCAAGTTTACAATATTGCGATTTCAAGGAAATATGTGAAAGGAGCAGGCCCTAACCTTCTGGTCATCTGCTCCAAGTCCAGGCAGTGTGGACATAGAAGCTCCTTTCTAGAATAGTTATATCACATGTATATTTCCAGTAGAGATAATGAGTTGTGCCACTGTTCCAAATAACATTTTTCATTATTTTGATGGTCTTCCCAGCAGAGGGGTGCTTAACTAGTTCAAAATCAGGGTCCTAGTCAGACCCGCCCCAATGCTCCCATGCCTCAGCCATTACTGTCAAAGGAACCTGTCTTCTCTCCATATTCCCATCAGATAAAAAATGGAAGGCATTTGGCTCCGTGGCCATTTGCACTCCAACTTTTCATAGGCTCTTAAGGGAAACAGGAGCAAATGATGGATGGCATATTAAAGAGATGGATGATGAGTAAATGAGGATGTCAGCTAGGTTTTCATACTCTATAGGGCATGGTAAATGCAGTGTTTCGTTTGCATTTGTTTTTTTGAAAAGCATATCCATCTGTTGAGGTTCAGAAATTGATGCATGAACCTCCAGACACCATGCTGATGTTTCTGAGGTCAGGTTGATGAAATTGAATAGAGCTTCAGATTTAGTGTTAAGATCCATGAGGGCCAAACTTACACCCTTTAAATCTGTCACGTTTAGCAACTATCAGCAGAAAAATGAACTTTCAGTTGTCTCCTGGAGACAATTAACTTATTTTCACTGTCCCAGAATACCTGGCTCCCTCCAACCAGCCAAATCCTATCTCCTCTTCAGTCTCTTTTCCCTAGAACCTCTCCAGAACACTGCAACCAACAGCATCTTCCCCTTTTCCATCTTTGTTTTCTGTAATATTTAATATTACAGAAGGTTAATGAGAATTAACCTTCAGTACTTTGTTTCAGTTAGTTTATTATTATACTTAGGTTGCTTGAAACTTTTAACTATTTTACTTAACCTCCTCAAATCATGAGTTCTTCAAGGAAATTAACGAACTCTAACACAACACTTCAATAATATATCATGTGTCACATAAACATATTTTGTATTTGTTTATTTATTTACTTATAACCCTCCTTACTAGAATGTAATTCTAACAGGCCAGTGACTTTGTCCTTGTTCTTATTGTGTGTGTATATGTATGTGTATGTGTTTATTGCAATACTGGTGATCAAACCCATGGCTTTGGGTGAGTGCTCTTCCACTGAGCTTCACCTCAAGTCTTCTGTATCTTTAGAAGCATCAAGAAGGAAACCCATCAAATAATAGTTGCTCAATAGATATACTGAGTAGATGAATGAATAAATGAGTGAATAACTTATGTTTATTCTCCTTAATTTTAAACAGCAATTTTTTTGTCATTTACATCAACAAATATGGCATAAATCAGAATCTGAGTACAGTTTAAAAGTTTAGTCTTTGGAGGTAAGCAGTTATAGAATTCAAATCTACTTCCTTGTTGACTCTCATTCTCTGGCTACCTGCTATTGGTCAAACCATTAAATTTAGATCTCCAAGTCTCAAATTTATCTCCTTCAAACTTAGGATAATGTCATTTCATGATGTTGATGTATTAAATAAGATACAGTCAATAAAATTCCTGACATAATAATTACTTGATGGTTTTGCTATACAAGCCTGTATTGATCACTTTTAATGCCAAGAGCATAGTGGTAAAAACAAACAGAGTGCTCAATTAATGACACTATTATAATTAGCTGTCGCCTGGCAACAAGTTTCTTCCTGAACATTCCCACTGTGCTTTTCAAATGAGTCATCCAAACATAGGTCCATAATTTCATGCTAGAATCAGCAGAAATAAATTTTGTGGCATTAATGAGATGAACTGGGATGTCAGTGGTGATAAATAGAAGTTAAAGTATGCTCATTACCCAAATATAGTGGGTGTTAGAACCAAGTAAAAAATATATGGGTAATAAGCATATTAAAGGAAAATGTAAGGAAAAGCAGGAGGCCACATATGAGAAGAAAAATAAAAATCAAGAGAAAGAAGAATATAAATATTAGTCACCCCATAATGCCAATATGGTCCCTTTTACAGGTGGCTCCTACATAGGGAGAAGTCCCTTATCAGATGCAATTAGGATTTCTCAATCCACAAGTCAGCTGAAGTGAGAAATTCTTAAAATTATATATTTAAGTTAAATTTCATTTTAACAAAAACTTATAAGTGTACCAGTCTTTGAGGTTAGACTAAAGATGTCTTATTTAAGTATAAATCCATTGGTGTCCTACTTATTCTTTCTTGTATAAACCATATACTACATTCATAATGTATAAATTATAATTTCAAGTTTTACTTTCTTCCAAGTGGATCAGAAATGTAAGACAATTGCAAAGCAATGTGAATATGACTTTTAAAAAAATTTTTTTAAAGTGTCTTTCTCAATTTTGTTTCCCCATGCCACTAGTTAGAAATATTTTAGCACTTCTTTCATATTTCCTAGAAATAATAATTCTCAATCTTTAGCACTATATTTCAATTAGCTTACATACAGATTAGTTAAATGCATAATCACCATAATAAGTGTAGCTCATATAAAATCATGTTGAAAAAGGAACGTGGTAACTATTGGGTGGAAGCTGTTGGGGCAGAGGTGTGGGGCAGGTTGAGTGATGGTGAGCAGTAGACCAGCTGTGTGAACGTCAGCATTAGTTATTATGCTTTACAGAGAGATGAGAGTGTTAGCTTACTAACAAGTTGGCTAAATGGAGGCCACTTCTGTTCTACCGGGTGACATGTAATTTGGTCCTAATCAAGTTTGCTGTCACTTTGAGCAACAACAACAACAAACTGTCTTGGTGATATTTCCCTCATTCCCCTAAATTCTTAAAGAAGATCAACTTTTAGAAGTACCAATACAGAAAAAATAAAGGGGCTCATGGCTGGAAATGTAGCTCAGTGATAAAGTGCCCCTGAGTTCAGTCCCTAGTACTAAAAATGAGGTGTCAATTATCAGCGTACTCTAGGTGTGCCCAACTGTCTTGGCTCATCCTTGTATGAAGCTGAAAGACCAGGGTAAAAGCTGGATTCAGATGGTCCAGGAAAGGCCACTAGTGACCCTGGTAACATCTCTGTCCCAGGCTATGGCTTAACATGCCTATTCTGAACAAGGGACTAGTCTCAGGAAAACCATGTTAACCCGAACATAAATAACATTCCATTCAGGAAAGGATATGTAAATAGAGATTAGAAATATTGATTGAGCTGCACGTGGTGGTGCACACCTGTAATCCCAGCACTTGGGAGGCTGAGGCAGAAGAATCGTGAGTTCAAAGACAGACTCAGCAATTTGGTGAGGACCTAAGCAACTTAGCAAGGCACTGTCTCTAAATAAGAGATACAAAAAGCACTGAGGATGTGGCTCAGTGATAACCCCCTTGGGTTCAATCCCCAGGAAAGAACGAAGAAAGGAAGGGAGAGAGGAGAGAGGGGAGAAAAAAAAAGGAGGGTGGGTGGTTGAGGTTATAATCTGATTTGTGGCTTGTATTGAGTTTTGTAGATTTGTGTGCATGTTTTCCTAAAAACTCTCATTGCTTGTTACTGGCCTGGAAACAACGCAAGGGACCCAAGTCCTTAGGCAAGACAAATACAAGTTTAGTGAATATTATTATTATTTAAAAATGTTTTGGTTACCTCTCTACCATGATATAAAATACAATTTAAAATAAAATATATAAAAATATAAAGTTAACAGAAAAATGAGTCTGTTCAAAGGTAATTCCTGAGGCATCCTTGAAAAGAGTTATATTGATGGCCTGCCTCCCTAGGCCTGTCAATTTCTTCCACCAAGAATGATGCTGGTACAATTTTTTTAAGCATTTGTATTGTTACAGTCACCAATAAATGCCAACTCTTTAACAGGTTAGGTGATAATCATAGATGAGAGAAAATTTAGAGGAATTCTCAAAATAGGCAAATCAATTTTGAATTTTCCATATTGACTTACAATGTCTTGACTGTCCTAAGACCATAAGTGGGGGATTATATTCTTCCATTCTCTTTGGAGCTGCATCTTAGTATTCAGTATCAGGGGAGTATAAGATTTATTTGCTTTAGATGAAGTCACTTTTAGGAAAATTGGTAGGTTTGTGAAACATGAGAGTGATGATTTTTTTTTGAAAAATTCCTTGTTCTGTTGCCTTGGTAACAAATAGCAATTAGAATGAGATTTTGACCTAGTAAATACATCAGTAAGTCACCTCAATAGATATACTTTTCAAGCCAAGCAAACAGTGCCAGTATCTTTCTTCTGAAAGTCAATGAAGGTCAAACTCACTCTAGTAAACAAGTGAAAAGTGCATCTGAGGACCAACAAATTAACAACATCGCCACCCAAGTAAACATGCCAAACAGAGATGTCAACCTACTTAGATCTCTGAAATGCCACCAAATCCTGAGCTATGCTTCCAACAATCCATATATGAGCTGAGCAATCTGCTGAACAGTGTGTCGTCCGTCACCCCGAGACCCAGTGATAACAGAAGCAAAATAACTAATGATTACTTTACCTACATTATTTTACACAATGCTAACCATATGTGGTGAATATAATAATATTATTCCATTAGAAAAGGAGTGCAGTATGCATCAGATAAAAAATTTATTGAACACCTACTGATTTCTAGCCTAAGTGTCTTAGGTTTTTGCTGTTGTTGTTGTTTTCATTGGAGCCTCACAATTTCCTCATGAAATAGTCTCCTCCTTGAGCAATTCACTCTATGGTGCTTAGAAAGATTAAAGCCATGACTCAAATTCATAACTTCTAATTACAGTCATGATCCTTTCCATACTGGTGATGGAGGATGCAGGATTAGGCCAACAGGAGCTGAAAGTTTGTGCTTTGTTATTTCTCTGGGATTTTTCACATACAGCTAGCTAAAAAGTTTAGTTCAAATTTTTATTCATATCCCCAAATAACTAATTTTTTCTTCTATTTTTAACATTGAAAATGATTTTCAAAACACTAGATTCTAATAATCTTATAAGCCTGGGATAGAGTTAAATAGTGAACTTAATAGAGTGTATTAGAAAAAAGGACTTGCTTTTGCAATTTTTTAAAATTATACTGGACTTGTTAACAAGGACTTTAAAAAATTATAGAGGTTTTGTATTTATTTGAAGGTTCTTCATAGGACATGAAATTTTCTTTGGAACCATCCAAAACACTGTCTATACATATACTGTTTATAGATACTACTGCTATAGTTTGGATCCTAAGTGTTTCCAAAAGTTCCCCAAAAGGCTTGGTCCCCCAGGGTGGTGCTGTTAACCATCTCAAGAATTTCATTATAGTAATGGAAAGTATGGTAATTGAAACACAATTACCATTGCAGGAAAAGCATTAAAAGTCTTATCTTTTTGCTTATCTATTTTTATTAAAAAGAATACAACTTAAAACTTCTTAACATATCATTTTAATGCTACTTTTCTTCCTTCCTAGATAAATTCAAACATAGAAAAATTAAAATGGAAAATTTTTAAAAATTGATTAAAGCCTTCTGAGGAACAATGTTTACATATTTTCAGTTTTTCTTATTATCACCTCTGAACTTTAGATCTGAAGAAACTACTACTACGACAATCAAACCAGTAGGAATTTGAATCCATACTCTCAAGCTCTGCAATGTGCTTTGGCAGCAACTACCTCATCTTGTCACTTCCATATAAATATATTTATGAAAAATATGTAATAAAGTATAATAATTATTAAACACATTAATCATACACAAATTCCTTAATGGGTTTTCAATCAGTTTTAATGACAGCACCACCCTTGCTCCCAGCTTCTTAAATCCATTGCTTTAGTGTTGATCAGTTTAATTCCTTCCTCTTTTTCATAAAAAAAGTGCATCTTATTAACAATACAAGGTCAGATTTTCAATTGAGTACAGCATACAATTTTTAATAACTTTTTATTTTGAAGGAAGTATGTATTCATTCAAAGCTACAAAGAAAGAATATGTACAGGAGTTCTGATATACCTTTCCACCAGTTTCCCTCAATAGCATACATGTTTCTCTATGCATGTATGTATCCCATGCAATTTTATCACAAGTATAGATTCCTGAAACCACCATCATTTATCAAGACAGAAACTGTCCAATTCCCCAAATAGTCTTATATTAACTCTTTATAGCCACCTTCATACTGTCCCCCACTCCTAACCCCCATCAATCAATAATCTCTTCTCTATCTCCATCTATTTTGTTGTTTCAAGAATGTTGTGTGAAGTCATACAATATATCATATGAAGATTTTTTTAAACTTTGCATCATTCTCTTCACATGGATCCAAAGTTTTGCCTACACCGATCCCATTTATATGACCTTCCCAGGATGGAAGTGCTATAGCTTGTTTAACCATTCACCTGTTGAAGGAAAGCTGGGTGGCTTCTACTTTGGGGCTACTATGAATAAAACTCCCATGAACATTCATACACAGATTTCATGTGAACATAAGTTTTCATCCTCTGGGATAAATGCCCAAGACCACAGCTGTCAAATTCTACGTAAGTGCACATTGAGTTTTCCAGAGAGGTGGTAGTTCTTGCATTGCCACCAGCTATGTGTGAGTGAATTTGTGTCTCTGCATCCTTATGCACATTTGTTATTATCTCTATTTTTTATTTATGTATCAAAAGATACATAGGGATCTTTTCTGGTTTTAATTTGTACTTCTCTAATCACTAATGATGTTGAACATCTTTGCTTATTTACCAGCTATATGGTAATACCTAAAGGGATCAGTAGTTAGGCATTTGAGCTAGTCTTAATGTTGTCTAACCTGATTTGTCTATGTCTGGCTTATTTCACTTAATATAATGTCTCCTAGGTTTATTCATATTGTCACAAATGATGAGATTTCAACCAGTTTACAGCTGAATAGTATTCAATTGTATATCTGTACTACACTTTCTTTATCCATTCTTCTGCTGATGAATACTCCAGTTGAATCCATTGCTTAGCTCTTGTAAATAGTGGGCAATAATCATGGGAGTGCAGATGTCACTTTTACATACTGATTTCATTGGCTGTGGGCATATACCCAGTAATGGGAAGAATGAATTATGTGGCAGTAGTATTTTTAATTTAATTTCCATGCTGTTTTCCATAATGACTATGCTAATTTATATTCCCAGAAGTTGAGATTAGAAGAATACCAGAAGTTAGGAAGTCTAGGGAGGAGAGAGAAATGGAAAAAAGTTGGTCAAGAGATACAAAGCATCAGTTAGATAGGAGAAAAAAAGTTCTAGCATTCTATTGCATAGTAGGGTGACCATAGTAATGATAGTATATTGCACATTTCGGAATAGCAGAGGAGAGGATTTTAAATGCTTCTCCAAAAAGAAATGATCAATGTTTGAGGAGATAGATATGTTAAGTAACCATTTGATCATTACATAACATATGATGTATTGAAATATCATATTGTACCCTATAAATCTGTCATTATTGTATGCCAACACAAACAACTTTTCAAGCATACTTCTTAGTAAATTGTGCTTTCCAGATTCCATATTATTGACCCCAACCAAAGCAGTATCCCTTCCAAATCCCTGTTTTAATATGCTAGGTAAGTTCTGGATATCAATATCAAACACTTATTTATAACCTCGTTGCACACAGGGGATGTCATGGCAAGGAAAAGCTAATGCCACAGACCTTCTCTGAAGTCCCTTTGTCTATGCGAGTGCACACAACAGTTTGTATTATTTGGACTGCCTTTTTGATAAAACACTAACAGTTCCCCATGAAGAATGACCCTGCTGGAGGAGGGGTGAGGTAGCTCAGGGCAAAGGGTGCCAATGCAGGTTTTACTTTAAAAGCCATTTTGTACAGTTGTGGAGCATTAGAAGAGTAATCTCTTTCACCCAAAGTCTCTTGTAAAAGGGGATTAAATGCAAATTAATCACATGTAGTTGTAGATGAAATTTATTGGATATTTTACCTATGAAAGAACAGAAAACAGGACAAACAAACCCAATTCAGAGATAATAATTTTTTTTTCTATTGAAAAGAAAATAATACCAAAGAATGAAGAGAAACTCTATTTCTCATTTAGGTGAGAGGGTGGCATTCAGTAATATTTTTTCTGGCTCATGTTTGAGATGTTTGAGAATTTCAAGGATCAACCTTTCTTATATAAAAAAAAAAGGACATCAGAAATATTTTTGGAACGTGAAGCTTCATGTTCAAATAATAACAATAACAACAACAATAATAAAAGACTAGTCTATTTCAAAAGCCTATTTAACCCTTAGCTATGTTTTGAAATGCATGAGCCCAAGTCTCAGGAATGCAATACAGTTTAGATTGCTCAATCTCATTAGCAAAGACATTTCTCGAGCAATTAAATCAAGCCTAAAGAAAACTACTGCTAAACACTACCAGAGTCAAATGAAGGATAAGAATAAGAAAGAAAACAAAATTTCAAAGCCTGCAAAGTAATAAAAGATTATTCTTTATTTCTGCATTGAAAAGGGCCAGTCCCCAAATATTGTACTATTTTTATGGACCAGAGGCTATGCATTGGGATGGTAGATGGGGTATATGAGTCACTAATACATGTGTGATTACACCAAGGCTCAATTGCATACTTATGTACTTTTTGAGTATAGATGATCCACACATTTTTAGTTGTAGATAGACACAACACTTTTATATTATTTATTTATATTTAGGTGGTGCTGACGATCAAACCCAGTACCTCACACATGCGAAGCAAGCACTCTACTACTAAGCTACAATCCCAGCCCTTATCCACACATTTCATATAACAAATACTTGTTCAAGGTTTTTACCATAAGTTTCTTACTCCTCAAGGGCAATGCTTCATCAAATGTCCACAATGAATGTGGTAGATCGAATACTCCAAATAGCCATGACAAATGTATCATATTCATAATTCTCTTCTTACAGCTGAACTTTAATATGGAGAGTGTGAGTCTATGACTTTCCTTTGAGAGTGGACATGATGCAACTATATGGTGGTAGTGATATGTGAATTCCAAGGCTAGGTCATAAAAGGGCAGGTGAGGAAGCTTTGTGTTTGCTAGATACTCTTGTAGGCTTCAGCAACCCTGTCCATAGTGTGACTGTCCTGTGGCCATCATGGTGGGAGAAAGCCCAAACTAACCCATGTGGGGAGACCATCAGGAAAAGCTCTGAAAAAGAGTTCCTGGTCAACCTCCAGCTTCTTCAACATCCTTCACCCTTCTCTTTCAGCTGAAGCCAATATCTATCTGCAGTCACATGAGAGACCCTGCAAAGACTTCCCCAAATTCCTGACCCACAAATGCCATCGGAGATCATAAATATGCATTCCCTTATTTTAAGCTATGAAATTTTGGAGTGGTTAATTATACATCACTAAATAATCAGAGAACTTAACCAGTTTATTTAATCAAATAACTTATTAATTTGCTTAATGAGAAACAATGAATTGGTATGTTAACACAAAAAAAAAAATCATGAATAATGTAGACTCTACAACATCAGGTCATTTCTCTAAACTTTGATTGAAATTTGATTTTCTTTAATTTTCTAATATTGCTCCACTATGCCACTATAAGAGGAATAGGACTTCTTTTTTGAATTTTTTTCCATATCATTTTCCTTCCCTTCTTCAACTACATGAATTCGTTTCATCCTTCAGGCCTCAACTCAAGTTCCTGATCTTCTAAGCCCTGTGAGGACTCCTCCTTGATTTCTCCATACTTCTGACTACAGCATTTACTTATCATTTAGATGTAGTGTGTGTGTGTGTGTGTGCTCACAAGTTCTCTTTAAACTTGCCAATGTCAAGAACCACATTTTATACTTTTTATACCTTTATATCCCATTAAACTACAGCATAGCATTTTATATAATTCCATGAGTAGTTTATTGGATATACCATTTTGATAGCCAATTTCTTATTTCAACTATCATAATGTATGTTTACTAATCAATGCACTTGATCTAGTCATATTGAGAAGACAGATTACTATGCTTAGAGCAGCATATTCATACAGTCAAAATTATCTACTACAAAATTACAATTTAAGTAATACTGATTGTTATTTTGAAGAAAAGAAAATATTTGGTGTCTGGGTAACTGAAAAAGTTGAATTTTTCATATATATTTAAATAATCATCACAAAGAGAACACAACATAATTCACAATTATAGTTACAGTCCAATATACAAAATTGATTAAGAAATCAATCTTCAATTGAGGCTATAATCATGGTTCCTCTTATTAAAGGATCTTACTACTAAAATAATTCTTATCTCCAAAGAATTTACCTCATTTTGGTTGTGAATGACATAGGGATTAAGATTTTATTCAGATCAGTCACAAAAAAAGATAAAGCTCATTATTTTCATTTAAATCAATACATAAAATTCTTTCATTATTTTTGCATGTGACTTTCTTGACCAATTAAGCTACTTAAAGCAATTGTATTGGGTGGGGGGTTGTATAAGACACCACCTGTGTTCACTCTCTTACTGTAACAAAAATACCTGACAAGAACAACTTAGAGGAGGAAAGATTCATTTTGGCTCAGGATTTCAGAGAATCCAATCCATGATCCACTAGTTCTAAGGCAAAAACATCATGGTGGAAGGGCATGGTGAGGGAGAGCTTCTTAGCTCATGGCACCTGGGAATCAGAGAGAAATAGAAGAAGGGGCCTCAAACAGATAAGACCACACAACCTCCAATGACTTACTTCCTGCTGTCCACCTGCCTGCAATTACCACCCAGTGGTCCACTTAAATTATTAATCCATCAAATGGGTTAATCCACTGATGAAGCTACAGCCTTAACAATCCAATCTCTAAACAGTGCTATACTGCCTAACAACATGAGATTGGAGGGGGTAATTCCAGATCCAAACCATAACATACCTCAAATCAAAGTCAATAAGAACAACCATTCCATCTCAGTATTTGCTGACCTATAGGCAAAAGTGTCAGTTGATAAACTGGGTTTGTTATTTTTCAACTAACTGAATTTATATAGTTCGGCTCATTCTAAGATAGACTCATAAAGCCAGTTTGAGAAAGTCAGCTGACATGCTCAGGATATTGACTTGGTGCCCAGGAGAGCAGAAGCAACCTCTGGAAAGACCTACCCTTGTGATCAGAGCCGCCCACCCAAGACCCCCTAGTATGAACTGAGAGTGATCCTGGGGTGGAAAGATGACCCCATCTCCCAGGTGGAAAACAAAAGTCAGTGACTTAGAGAATGGAAGGTCCAGGGGCAAAGGCTTAGTCACACTGTGTCAACAAACTAGCAGCCAAAAACAAAGTCATATGAGCAAATAAAAAAGGAAATAAGCAGTAAAAGAAAATTATAACAGCTCCACCAGTTTGGTCTTTTCTTCCATGGAATCCATTTAATTAGGGTAGTTCCCATAACTATGTATAGATCATGTTTTAAAAGATTGTGTGAGTTTACACATACACATACAAATAAGTACACAGTTATAAGTGCTTAGAATAAATATAAAGCCAAAAATGAGAAACAGGATTGATACTTTCATCTCCTGTTTATAGTCTTCATTAATTAGAGTCTTAACAGTGATGTTGAAATCAAGTCATATGACCACCCAGGACTAGAAATAATGTAAATAATCTTTTACCTTTCCATGAATTTATCAAGCATTAACTCATAATCCCCAATCCTATGCTCTGTTCACAGAAGACCTCAGAGTTGCATGAAAGATCAAAACAGAGGCAAATCCTCTAGCTTTATCAATGCTCAATAAGATGGGCTAAAATATATATAAACTGTCATACAAAATCTGCCATGTTGGCTCTCACTTTTCAAATCCCTCTAAATGGAAGAATTGTTGGATTGCAAAGTGGTATTTAAGTAGTTTACTGCTTACCATCCAGAAAAGGGCCTTATTAGAATTCCTATTGTGATCAGAAAAATTACTCCAGAAAATTTAAACCGAACTAAATTTAATTGAATCTAATCAAATTGAACCCTATGAAGATACCAACAAGAATTGTTGAAAAAAAAACACAATACAACTGCTCCCCAGAAAATAAGTTCAGGTTTTAATGTCAATATAGAAAGATTATTCAAAGCCAGCAGCAAATCATCATGTACAACATGTAAGAAAGAGGCAACAGAAATATTGTCCACCCAAAAATATGTCCTTTGAAAATTATCTTAAATTCTATGATGAAAATATCAGTTGAGACTCTTTCAATTCCAAGTCCAAAGATTCCTCAAATCAACCAATATCAAGCTCCAATTTCAATCCTCCAAAAATCAGGATGGAGACCAGTAGCTTACAGGTCACCATAACTGGGAAAGCTAGTCTTCTGACTCACATACCCATCCCAGGCACTTCCCACATAAGGAAGAAGTTGTGTGAATAACACACACACACACACACACACACAAACACACATCACTGGCTAGTAGTTAAATCCAATTGACTTTAAAAGAGTGACATTGGAAGAGCCTCTCTTGGCTCTTCTGTGTGCTAACTTTTTTTGTACTGCATTGGAGCTTCTTCCAACAGAGCCAAAATTGATTGCCTGGGGACTTTATTCTCACTATTGCCTGCTTTAGTCATCCCAGCAGAAAGAACAATTATCTTCCTCCATCTCCTGATTGATTCCAAGAAAGGACTTTGGTCTTATATATGACTCAAACCTTGAACTAATCTCTATTGCTAAGGAGATGAAGCACCCAAAGTTAACCCGCCTGGCTGGCTCACATAATCACTGAGTGGGAAAAGTTCAACTTCCCAAAAAGAGGAGATTAAAAAAACACACACACACACATTCTCACAATTAGTCATTATATGCTTTTGAAATAATTATTAATCCTCCTCTTAGATTTTCTCTTTTAAGATAAATGATTCTGAAAAGTATATAATTAATTTAGTAATCATTAGTATTAATGAATTTGTTAAATACTTTAACAATGGGTAGGAATTAGGGAAATATGACAATATTAGGCATTAATAATTGAAACAAATTAAATAGACCAAGAATGGGAGGAGGAGCAAAGCCAAGATAAACTTTATCTTTGGTTTTTTAACAGCTTTGCCCTCAGGCATAATTTTGTCCTTCAACTTGGGGAAGATAATCCAAAGAAGCAGATTTCAACAGTATAAATGATAAATTGCAACTCTTTCAACACCAAAATAAACAAAGAAGTGTCAGGACATGTAGATTAAAAAGAATATAAAGAAAAAAAACCTCAAACTGACATGTTCAGAGGTTGCACAAATCCAAGACATCTAAAATTCTATCTTAATATTAAACCTTTCTGATCATCCAAAAATGACAAAGCTAATTATTTTTTTAACCTTTTTCCCTCAAGGTTACCTGCAATTCCTATTTAGAATCAAGGGGCAATTAATTTGCCTAGTAAGTACAGCACAGCATAGTGACTACTTTTAATTGGGTTCTCCAATTTCTTTCCTAGCAAGGAACTTGCAAATGAATGAGTGAATGTCAACCTTCCTGACAAATCCTGGAAGTGGGTTTACAGAGCGGCTTCTAGCGCAAAACTACATTTAAGTCAATCTTCCAAACAATTGTTTTTTTTATTTTTTATTTTTTTTATTTGTTATACCTGACAGTAGTATGTATTTTAATATATTGTACATTCATGGAGTATAACTTCCCATTGTTGAGGTTGTACATGATGCGGAGTTACGCTGGTTGAGTATTCATATATGAACATAGGAAATGTTATGTCCAATTCCTTCTACTGTCTTTCCCTTTCCCATTCCTCTCTCTCCCTGCCCCCACTCCCCCCTGTCTAATCTGGTGAACCTCCACTCCCTCACCTCCCTGCTTATTGTGAGTCAGCATCCTCATATTAAAAAGAACACTTCAGTCTTTGGTTTGGGGGGAATTGACTTCTTTCACTTAGCATGATAGTCTCCAGTTCTATCCATTTACCCTCAAATGCCATAATTTCATTCTTCTTTATGGCTGAGTAATATTTCATTGTGTGTATATATCAATTTAAAAAAAATCTCCCAGGGTCAGGTTTATAGCTCAGTGGTAGAGTGCTTGCCTAGTATGTGTGAGACACTGGGTTTGATCCCTGGCACCACGTAAAAAATAAACAAATAAAGGTATTGTGCCCATCTATAACGTGTGTGTGTGTGTGTGTGTGTGTGCGAGCATGTGTATAAATCTCTCATGAATCATTTTACAGCCTATTCAAAATTCATAAGCTGAAAGATACATTTAAAAGAAATACTAACTAACACCTATACAATCAGGATGTCTGGGAGAACAGTAAACAAGTATGGATAGAACTTCTTTGTAGTGGAAAACTGGGTTTTGGAATAAGGCAGGACTGAATTTTAATCTCACTTTCACTGAACATTAGTTGTACAATGTTGAGCCATATACTTAATCTATTTTTTGGTGGATTAACGAATAGAGTTAAAATCCGTTCTCAGAAGAATTTCATGAATAATACATTAAATACAATAACATGTAAAACCGTATCACACGTAGTAGGTGCACATGAAATGGAACTGTATTGCTATGCATAGTTTGTTAGGATTGTCCAAAACATCTCCCTTGGACTTCAGTGGGTTTGAGGGGAGACCAGAAATAGTGGGGAAATCAACTTGCGTAATCCAACAGGGACCCCAAAATACAATTCCTATCACTAAATGTGATGCCCAGATGGAGAATTTTTTTTGGTATGAGTTGGAAAATAATTTGGATCAGTAAGAGTTTTTGTTTTCCCTATTTTTCATGTGGGGACTGAACCCAGGGCCTCAAGATCGAGCAGAGATCTTCTTATGAATCTCACTCACCACTAACTGCCTTCTCATCTACTTTTTCTTGTGGCCACTCTCTGTTGTTTGGAGAAAGATGGTTTCTGAATGTATATAGTAGAGTTCACTAAGACTTGCCTTCTTTGAAAGCAGTGTCTACCTACTACAAAGGACAAACCACTTCTAGAATATTTAAAACAAAAATCCTTTAGCCATAACCAGGACATACCATTCTATTCGGCATTAAAAGAAACGGCTTAATGACAACCAGGGTTCCGTAACACTTCTAATGACTAATGATGATGCAAAGTATGGTTCCATTTGCTCTCTTACAATTATATCCACCAGTCTAATAGCAGAGTGACTAGGAAACATTTAAAACTAATTATTGGTACTTATGTTTAAGACTTAGAATCATACTTTTGAAGGCATTCAGAACTATGGATCATGGCTCAGACAATATTTTACTCCCTGTTAAACAGGCCTATCACTGTATCCTAATATTTTTTCAGAGCAGTAAAAACACACACACTCTTAAGCAGATCCCTGCAATTAAACAACCATCATATTTAATTTTGCCAACTCTGGGGCTCTAATACATTTATCTCTATTTTCTCCCCTTGTCCTCTAAAACGTTTCTTAAAAGTTCTTATTTGATTTAATATGTGAAAGCTGCAGAGGCCTCCAGCACACACAGTTTTCAATAGTGCAATTATGTAGGGTGTAGATTTTAACTACAGTGGTGAAGAAAGGTAGTCAAATTGATGGTTTAATCTCCAGTATTTTAGAATTTGAGATAAACGATGCTCGGGCAATTAGGTTTCTCCCCACCCCCAAGCCCAAGGTCAGTTTGACACTCTGAATGGTTAAATCATCCTTGGCAAAGAGTCTGAACTTGGCAGAAGCTTCATAATGAGAAATCCAGATGACTGGTATCATTTGTAATGTGAGTGCCCTGCACTTAATCTAGCACTGGTTTGTTTTTGTAAGAAATAGCAATGACTTAAAAGAAGTCATTAGGGATGTTTAAGATTTTAACTGCTTTGACACTAGATGTGGTCTTCACCTTTAATGGCACATTTTAGCATTAAACTATACACATAAATAAGCAGTGTAGGACTTCTCAGTTCACTTCTGCTGTAGAGTACCAAAAGGATTCCATCGGCTTCTTGCTCTGCTTATGAAAAATGCAGAGCTTTCTCTAAAAAAAAAAAAGTAAGCTGGATATTTCATTGCAGAAGGCCAAGCATGGAGGCTCACAATACCTGATCTCTTTTGAATTTTCAACAAACCACTTAAATATAAGCTCCAGAAATAGTGCAGCTTTCCATGGACTACAATAAATATCAGATGGAGATTTCAGGATCTTGGGATCAACTAATTTTTCTGCTGATAATTTAGCCAATCCAGACTAAAAATTATACTGCAAGAACTCTCATAACTAGTCTTTATGTAACAATGCACTGGATTTACCCAGATCTGTGTGATCTAAAGCTCGAGTTTTTACATATCATACTTGTTTCCTTAAGTACATTTCAGCTCATGGGGGAAAATAACAGGCAAACTGGTATTTTTTAGTTGATCAAAATAGGAAAATTCTCCAATCAATTCAAACAAAATAGACACCTCAGTAATTCCAAGTAGACCCAGTTTTAATTAAATTCCTTCACTCTCCTTGTCTTTACATTCTTTCTCAACAAGAAATATATAACAAACTATACAAAGTGGTAAAAATGTTGTGGTATATTAGCTACCTTTCACAAAAGAATATGACTTTGGTTTTTCATTTTCTTTTAGGAGTCTTAGTCTTAACTTTGTACTATAGAGAAAGGAAGAAAAACCCTTTTCCACTAATCTCTGAGTTCAATACATGAGGCCCATAAACTGATAAGTGACAAATTATAAGAAAAGTTTTCTTGATAATATTTTTATACACAAGCCATAGACCTCACCAAAACACAGGGAGACTCAGAGCATATATACCATTTTAACAAAGCACTATGGAATGAGGGAAAGTGACTAGATAAAGGAAGAAGGGTGTTCAACTTCTAGAGTTGGTAAATAGTGATGTAAGGAGCATCTGCCATAGACATACTGGCACAGGCTAGGACTCACTCAGTTGCTGGCCATAAGGAGCAGCAGCCATTGAACTGCTTAGTCATGTCTGCTTGCAGTTGATAAGGAGCTGTAAGGGGCACTAGCCATAGGCATGCTTAGCAATGATGGGTTACAGTTTATAGGAAGCACAGCTCCATGGACATGCACAAAGAACATGCCCAGCTGCAATTACATCACCTCACTGGACATAACCAATGAACACTGACTTTCATTGGGTGTAACCACTCACCAGTGTATACCACCAACTTGAAACAGTATTTAAATCTCTGGTCCTGCCACATTGAGGATTTTTGCTCCAAGGACATCGTTGAGACTGGCTGCCTTGCTGTCTGTCCCTGGACTGACTCTACCATTCCTTGACCTCCAGCCATCTGCTGGAGAGAACCGCCAGACAAAGAAAATGTCTGCTCTTTGGCAAAGAGAAGTCACGTGGCATTGGAGGTATTTGGGGGCTTGTGATTGCCCTAGGATTGTGTGATTGGCTTATTGTGTTTAATTGGTGTGCAATAAATGCTAGTTGGGTTGCTCCCACACACATAACATTTTTTGCATTAATTTGTATGTTTGATGATTGGTGTGATCGAATATACACTTGCATTTAAAGACAATCCACCTCCAAATAATTATTAATAGTGCCACTCGAGACAAGTGGAAAGATTTACATGGGGAAACCAATGGAAGATAAGGATTATTTTGTGTGTGTGTATGTGTGTGAACTTCTCTTGGTGCCGACTTTCTCTCTTCTTCATGGCCATAAAACTCCCATTAGAAAGAGGACAGTTTTCATTTCTCAGATATTTCTTTTAGTCAGATAAGGGATGCCCAAGAAGGTTTATTTTTTAATCTGTTGGTTTTAATTGCCTTTCACTAAAAATAAGCCACATGGCAAAGTGAAATATTTGGGGACTAATATGCTCTGATTGATAGACTGTGAGATGAATAAGAAAAATGCAGTTTGTTTAGGAGATGAGATGACTTGGCATTTTTTTAATTGACAAGATCTAGTGAGGGTAAGTACAATACTGCCTTAAAGCAAATTAAAACATTAGAGTGTTTCTGAAGAGCCTGTGCATTGATGCATCACATCACCATAATATACTGCTTTCTCCCACTGTACTCTGACTCACCTGTAATAAGTCAAACTGAGTCAAACTCTAACCTGTGCCCAAAGGAATGCATTCTATGATCAATGCCAACCCAATGCAAATAGCAATATCAGAAAGAAAACTGCTGATAGAGTGTAAAAATGAGAAGCTGAGGTGTGGCACACTTACAAAAGGTCATCAGTGCTTCCCGAAATTCCACTCAGAAATTTGGGTAAGGATGGGATGTGGTGCTCCACCACATTTGAAATTTTCCTTTGGGTTGCCTTGTCAAACAGGTTTCATCAAGATTGTGTCTACCTAGCAAATAAGTTTGGAGGAGGAAAAAAAAAATTGAACCAGTCAGGCATTGGTTATTCCATTATCCAATTAGTTTGACCTTTCACTAATTAATGCAGATTGAGAATCCCTAACCCAAAATCCAAACCATGAAATGCTCCAAAATTTCAAACTTTTTGAGTGCCAACATGGTGTAAGAAATGAAAAATTGCACATCTGGCCTCATGTAGCATGTTGTAGTCACAACACAGGCACACTAAGAATAACTTATAAAATTACCTCCAGGATATATATAAAGCATAATAAATTTCTTGCTTAGACTTGGGTCACATTCCCAATGTATCTCATTATGCATATGCAAAATTTTTTAAAAACCCAAAAATCTGTTACTAAGCATTTCATGGAAGGGATATTCAACCTATAATCCCAAATGGACCCATAAGTGCCCATCAAAAAGAACATGTCTATAGTGATGCTCTAGTTTCTTAAAATTATGAAGGAGAAAATTTCCAGACTGAGTTTCAGGAGAAAATGCAGACTCAAAAAGCATCACAAGCAGGTAGTTGGCAGGTTACTTTGGCTTTCTTAATCAGGAGCAATGAATTTGTAAAATGAGGACCAATGTGATTCTTCAACCAAAATATCCCCTGAATCAAGGATGCTCTTTCATGAAAGAGTAAGGAAACATTTTCAAAGTACTGGCAACCCATCAGAGAGGAAAAATTAGCTGCAATGTCCTGTTATACAGGCATTCCCAGATCTATTTATATTCTACAATGACAGAAAATGCATCTGTCCAGTGTTGGAAAGACACTAGAGGACTTAATTATCTGAATCCCCTCTGCAGTGGTTGGATAAGAAGGGCGTATCCTCACATTTCTCATGCCTGAACTCCAACCAAGACCTGGTCAGAAGGCTGTAGGTCTGTTCAGGGAGCCAACAGGAAGTTTTCCTCAATTTGAGCCAGCTGGATAGGGATGAAGCTTGCTTCAGCTGGAAGTCATTTGTGCTTTTCCTCAGACTAATCGGAATCAGTGGCTTAGGAGAGCACACACCAAAGGTGATCTTGCTTACTCTGATCTGGTCTAGGTGCTGAAATCCAGCTGCTAAAATATTTAAGGGAAGTACCTGGAGTTGTCTGGTTTGCTTTGATGAAGAGCAGGATAAGAAAGTACTGCTCATAGAATGGAAAAATGAGAAGTTGAGGTGTGGCACATTTACAAAAGGTCATCAGTGCTTTCCAAAATTCCACTCAGAAATTTGGGTAAGGATGGGTGGGGGCTCCACCACATCTGAAATTTTCCTTTGGGTTACCTTGTCAAACAGGTTTCATCAAGATTGTGTCTACACAGCAAATAAGTTTGGAAGAGGAAAATAAATTTGAATCAGGCAGGCAACTAGTTATTCCAAATCCAAGCAGAAACATCAAGTCATGAAAAGTCTAGAAAGTAGCAGCTATTCAAAAAGCAGCAAATCATCTTTTAAAAATGTGTTTTTGTGTGAGGACCCTTGTCTTGCTTGGTTACTGTCTCTCTTAGGAATGAATGTCCTTCAATGTGTTTAAGTTGTCATTTAGTAACTTGCTGTTTGCACTTTTCCAGAGGCCAGAAAAGGAAGGAATGGCTAGCCATAACCCATCCTTGGAAATTCTATCACTGGTAGTTCTATCTAACAGCCTTACCACATGAAGACTTGCTCAGCCTCCTGGCAGAAGGTAATCTAATGTTGATTTTTACCAAAAAGAATAAATGCTTTGGTCTAGTGAGTTTACCTGTGAGCATTTACATATGCTAATACTGATCACCCCAGAGCAGAGATGTGCCAAGTTCACAGTGTGAACATCACTTCAGAGAGCAGCAGGATTGCCCATAAAGATCACTGACCTGGGAGGTACAAGTGACAAAAGTACAGACTTATACAAAACACCCTCTCCCTAATCCGAGAGAATAGCATCCTTAAGTTTACAAAAACCTTTGTAAATGTACAAGAAATTCTACACACTATAATACTGACTCAAAACAATACTTTGTTATTTTGTTTAATATATTATAGGTTATCAACTGTATGTTAGGTAAAATACACCTACCACTGATGAGTTTCAGGAAGGAGAAACACAGACGCCAGATCAACGATGGAAAAAGAGTTCTATAACTGAGATATGAACAGGAGTAAAAGAAGATAGCCAAAAAATAATCTGGAACAAATAAAGGTTTACCTTTGTTGTCTTTAAAATTTTGCATGACTTCAAATACTCTGTGTTACTCACTGAAAATAAACAATCTAATTCTGTCTTTGCTAAGCTAGGTTTCTGAGTGTGTTCTGTGAGGTCATGTGTTGGGTGAGGGCAAGGCTCAGGCCCAGGAACCAAGGTTTGAGGATCTAGGAATTTAAAGAAGATGGAGGTAGCCACAGCCATTGGCCAGCCCCTTGAGCCATTTCCACAGTCCCTTTTTATAGAAAGTTCAAACAAGGCACACTGCCAACAGGTTATATAAGGGGCAGGGGTGGGGGAGCGCATGTTCATTGTCCATGTTTATGACCTTGGTCATACATGCTGAATCAGAATGTGTAAGGCCTTGACTAATCCCTGCTCTGGCTACACACAAAATTACATAACATAAAACACAGTCTAGGGGAAGTCTTGGCGAGGGAGTCTACCACTATGTTGGGCTTGCCCTAACACTGTGACAGACCCCTCTAACCAAATTCTTTCCTGAGTCCCTTCTCTTACCCATGGTCCAGGCGAAGAAGCTCTGGAGTTTCTTTTATAATACATCCTGAGACATGCAACGTCTGCGTAGGTATTTAGTGAGATGGGTCACCTTGGCCAAACGCTCGAAATTGCCGCTGTGGCTGGAAGAAGGTGGAAGAGGAAGACAGTGAAGAAGGATGGGCCAGGACAGACAAACAGGTGGGGGGAAAGAAGGACTGGGAAAGAGAAAAAAGGGAAGATGACAGAGAAGGAGGAAGAAAAGGAGGAGGAGGAAGGGGAGTGGAGAGAAAACAAATAAAAGGTGAAGGAAGAAGAGAGGGAGAGAGGAAGAGGAGGAGGAAGGAAGAGGAGGAGGAGGACCAGGAGGAGGACACAAATGGGGAGAGGGTGATGATTAACTCTAGACTTTAAAAAACAATAAAAAACTGTGCCCTCTCCCTACTCCTCTGGCATTTTACTGCCTTAGGAATTCTCCCCCCACCCCAAGAACTTTCTCTGGTCCTTTACTTTTCCTCCTACTTCTTTATGGATCTTCTCATGAATTCCACAAAGGTTTCAACCACCACTTGTAGGCTAATGGTTTCCAAACATTTCTGTCAGTCTCTACCACATACCCTAAAATATTATGCGAGTTCCCACCTTCACACTCCACGGGTACCACAACATCAACACACCTAGAAATTACCTCATTGCTTCTTCCCCTCCCCTTCTCACCTCCTCCTCAAGATTTTCTTGGGCACTCTGAGGGAATAACTTGGTATGACCTTGATACTATTGAAAGCTTCTTAACGAAATACTATTAAATAGCCTATCGTTAGTCTTATTGACATTAGAAACCTCAGTGTCAGCCCAACTCCCTTCTCTCCTCACCCTTCACATCAAATGTGTTTCAAATCATGTTCATTAAATCCACCTCAAATGTCTCTCAAATCCAACTTCTCTTTTCATTCCCATTCTTACTCGCAGAATTCAGCACACTTGAATATTTATTCAGGGACTACAGAGGCAGGATATTGTGGTTTGGGGCACAGGTATTAGATTTAGAATTTAAACCCTAACTTGGCTGCCTACTAACTGGATAACCTTGGTGAAAATGTTTAATCTACTTACATCTATACCATCTCAAGGGGTTGGTTATTTGGAGCAATATTTCTAATGATTCAGATGTTCTTAGGGTTTTTTTTTTTTTTGCCTCACACATAATGAGCCTTTAATAAATGGTCGCTCCTTACTAAAAAGTGACGCTGACACAAATTTCTTCCAACTTCCAACTCCAAAAATTATGGTGTATTTATAAAAATAAAAATGTCGATGTCAATATTCTAATAAAAAGTCCTATCTATTATAGCAAAATTTGTGAATAATGCGACTGCTGAAATTTTGGACTAGAGAAGTATTTGCTCTGGACTCTTTTCTTGCACATTTTAGGGTATTTAGCAGCATCTCTGGCCTCTGCTCACTAAATACTAATAGTATCTCCTTCTCTGTAACAATTCAGAATGTCTTCAGAAATTGTCTAATACCCCACAGGAGACCAAAAGAAATCACCCCCAAATGAGAACCACTGACCATTGTTCAAATTTTTAGTGTGCGTTGTAAGATCCTTCACAAGTTGAACCAGCATTAACTATCCTGCTTTATTTCGTACCATTCTATCCCATACCTAGGGTCCTCCATTCTCATCTAGCCTGTCTCACAAGGTCAGGTCCTTTCACAAAGCTTTGCTCTTCAGTGAACTTGATGTTCCCCTTCTTATAATGTCCTTCTCCAAATTCTCCACCTAATAAACCTTTCCTGTTTGTTACATACCCAGCACAAATATCAACTCTCCCTGGGGGTTTTCTGGTCAGAGCTACTTTCACTTGATACCTGATGTATTCATTTTATGCAATTTGACTTGCTTAGTACATGCTGTGTCTGTTCACCAACTTGTTTTGCTGGCCTTACTAGACTGTGAACTTCTGTAAAACAGGAATTAAAATCTATTCATCGTTATCCAGCCATAGTTAATAGTGTGACCTCTAGCACACCACAGGTGTTCAATAAGCACTTTTAGATAAATTGTACTCTCATGGGTCCTCCTATTTATTGAGTCCCCTTTGAGGGTAAATATTTCATCACACATAATATTTTCAGTTTTTCTTTACCTACTGAAATAGTTTCATCTTAATTGTTCTTTGGTCAGAACCCTTTGTAGATAGTTAAACAAATAATTGAATCCACTATTGGGCAGTATGTGTTAATGATATAGCACATTCCCCTCCAAGAAGTCATTTTCCAGGGAAGGAGGCTGTGGTTACGCACACAGCTCCCTCAGTTTCTTTGTTTTCAAGTCCTTTTTTTTTTTTAATTGGTAAGCTCATGATATTGATGGGGTTAATTTCAAGTGTGATTTTAAGATTAGATGAGTTACTGATCCTGAAGCACATATAAGTACATACATAAGCAAATCCTTTAAAATTAACCTACAAACACTGACGGGAATTTGGAGGTAGGGCATATAAATCTGATGATCAATGTGTGTCTTTTTTTAATGTATTTTAATTGACAAATAATTGTATGTATTTATGGTGTACAACATGCTGTTTTGAATTATATATATAGTGGGATGACAAATCAAGTTAATTAACATGTATTACTCACTTGTGAGAATACTTTAAGTCTACTCTCAGCAATTTTCAAGTGTATGATGCTTTGGTATTAAGTGTAGTCACCATGTTCTACAACAGATCCCTTGAACTTTTCTTATCTAATCAAATTTGGTGTCCTTTGACATCCACCCAGTCTCTTCCCCCACCACCTTAGCCCTTGTTAACTGCCATTCTACGCTCTACTTCTATGGCTTCAAGCTTTTAGAATCCACATATAAACGAGTTCCTGCAGTTTTTATCTTTCTATGCCTGGCTTACTCTACTTGCCATATTAATGTTTTCTAGATTCAAACACATTGTTGTAAATAACAGAATATGTACTGCTGAATAGTGTTTCATTATATATATAAACACCACATTCTCTTTAGTCATTAATTGGTGGATTTCATAACTTAGCTATTGTGGATAATACTGAAATGATTATGGAAGTATAGGTATCTCTTTGATATACCGATTTCAATTCTTTAAGTTATATACCCAGTAGTGAAGTTGCTAGGTACTGTAGCAGGATTTTTTTTTTTAATTTTTTAAGGAACATCCTGTTTTCCATAATAGCTGTACTAATTTACACTCCCATCAATGGTGTACATGGGTTCCCTTTCCTTCATACACTAACATTACCTTTTTTAACAAGTATGAAGTTATATCTCATTATGATTTTAGTTTGCATTTCCCTGATGATTAGTGTTAACCGGCAATTTTCCATATACTTATTTCTTAAAGAAGACATACCAATAGGAAATATCTATTTAGGTCCTTTATTCAATTTTAATTGTGCTGTTTTCTTCTATTGACTTTGATTTCTTCAGATATTTTGCATATGAACTCCCTATCAGATGTAATGATTTACAGACAATTTTCCCATCCCGTAGAGTATCCCTTTACTCTGTTCACTGTTTCATTTACTATACAAAATCTTTTTAGTTTGATACAATCCCATTTTTATATTTTTGTTTTGTTGTCTATTCTTTTGGGGTCATGTACAAAACCAGACAAATGTTATAGATTTTTTTCCCCTGTTTTTTTCTGTTTTTTCCCCAGTTGCGGGCAGGCCTTAAATCTTCAATCTACTTTGTTTTCTGTATATATTGTGAGATAATAGCATGATTTCATTCTTGTAGATGTGTATATTCAAATTTCCCAACTTACATCTGCCTTGTTTCTACCAGTTCTGTTATTTCAGGAAAAAAACCATATTCACAAGGAATTTGATATACAACTTATTACAGTATACAGCTTATTCTAAGTGCATTGCATATTGTCCCTGAAAGTATTGCCTCCTACAAGGTCTTTACTTCCCAAATATCCTTTATTTCATCAATCTGGAGAGAGTTTTGGTTTTTGCTAAGACAATCAAAAAGTATCTGGACGTGCTTTGGTGGATCCAGATTTTCAGAGGGCTCAGTGACTGCTTTAGAAAAATGACCTGGTGCAGTATATCAATTACCATTCAGTAAGTCCCACAGTGTTATTGCTGCAGGAAACAAAGTGCCCCAAACAGGAGGGCTTAATCAGGAATCAACATGTGGGGCTAGATGAGGCCTATAAATATCTGCATTCCTTATATAAGTCACTTTCTTCTGTGCACCAGTTTTGTCCTTTTGCAAATGGGAATAATAATATCTTCCCTGTTTGTTGGCTATGCTTTGTAAAATCAAATAAGATACCATATGTTCTAGCAGTTTTAACTTTTAAATGTTAACCTGACTCTTAATTCTGAAACAGCCTTGCAGAAGAGCAGTGAATCAGCTATAATGCTTTTTGATTTATTTTTCACCAGAAAATAAATCACACAACATTATAGCAACATCAGCAGTACTGTGTGACTTTATTTTCTCAATATATAAATCTGCCATGTATATTATGGGCCTTTGTGTGACTGGCACTGTACTAAGCAGTGGAAGCACACAAAAAAAGAGAAGTTACCTCAAGGAACTTGTTTGTAGACAGAAAAAAAAAATGCGATAATTACATTGGGCTATTAGGAAATATAGCAGAAATGATGCAGAATATACAACTGAAACAAAGAAATTAGGGTCCAACATGCTGACTTAATCCATCCTTGGGAGTACTTTTTAATGTTTATACTATAGTAACTTCAGAGAGTCCATTTGCATATATTTTAATGCTATCTTCATGGAACTGGAAGAAAATATGCTGAAGTTTCCATTAGGTTCTGAATACAGACATTTGGAAGACACCCTAGTGGTCAATATTGACCACATCAGAGTTCATGTAGCAGTTTCCTTTTAAACGTTATCCCTTTAAAAATCAAATTGGGTGGCTCTATGTAGACTTCAAAGGTTTCAGATTTCTGATTTACTTACTGAACATTTACTATGTTCCAGAAATAAAATTGAATTTTTTCACTGTATTATCACATTTAAAACCTAAATAAAGATGGAGGTAGCTTTAACTTAATTCCATTATAAGCTTCTGTTCCCCATCATGAAGCCATTTCTATATCCTGGCTCACCGCCCACACTCACACTACTCTGCAGAGATTCTGTTGAAGAAATCTGTTCTTACCAAATTATACCAAATAATTTAGCTGCCAGCCTGTGAATAAGATAATGTGTGTTGGGTAATGATTTTTTTAAAAAAATAACTATATTTTGGATAGCCACATGATATTAATTTTTCCTAATAAAAATTTCATGCTCTTCAAAGTCTTCTGTTAGTTTGTTCAGCAACTTTGTAACTAGAAGAAGGGAATTTGTTGGTGTATTAGTTTCCTCAGGCTTCCATGTCAAACTACCACAAAATGAGTAGCTTCAAGAACAGAAATGTCATGTTCCACAGTTCTGGAGACTAGACGTCCAAGATCAAAGAGTCATCGTGTTTGGTTTCTTCTGAGGGCTATGAAGGAGAATCTGATCCATGTCTCTCCCCCAGCTTCTGATGGCTTGCTGTTAATTCTTGGCATTCCTTGGTTTGTAGAAGTATCACTCTGGTCTCTGTTTTCATCTCTTCATCTTCATATAGCATTCTCCATGTGTTTGTGCATATGTGTGTATGTGTATGTGTGGGTCCAAATTTCCCTATTATAGGAGTATAACAATCATATTGAATTAGGGCCCACTCCACTAACTTAATTTTAATTTGATTACCTCTATAAAGACTATTTCCAAATACAGAAACATTCTGAAGTACTAGAGGTTAGAACTTTAACATGGATTTGGGGAAGACACAATTCAACCTTAACAGTTGGTCAAAGAAATGATACTTTCTAAATATTTACCAAGGTTTGAAAACGTTTATTAACTTTTGTAAGAAAATATGTCATATTCAAATATAAACTTACTAATGGGTCACCCAGCATTTATTTTTTGGTAACACCTTTTTCCCATGAAAAGGAAGACTTACAAATGTAATGTGCACCCCAAATTAGAAACGGGTGACTTTAAAATAGACTAAATTGTATTTTTACACCTATTATCTTACTTTTTACTGGTACCATAGTTGGGACTATAGGTATATCAATATTTATTTGATGACATAGGCCCAAGGAAAATAAAAAAAAACATATCTACTATCACAGAATCTATTGGGGTGGGGATAAAATAAAAAGACAGATCTGTTTCTCCTTAAAACAAACAAAACACAGGAGGAAATTTTCTGCAAGCTATGGATGTACACAAACAAATGTTCTGTCACTCAGTTAAATTGCACAATCCAGTTAAATTGTTGGACAATCCATTTGGTTTTGTCTTTATTTCTTCTGTACTCTGATCTGGGTAATTAGAAATTAGGAGTAACCTAAGCAGATGTCTTGTTGAAGATTTTGATGAAAGGAATTTCCCCTACACCAGAAGGAATTAGTTTCATAACAACAATGGACACCCAAGCTCAATGACAAGATTTAGTGGATTCTGCATTCTTATGCAATAAAAACCCTTCCTTTTTATATGAAACTAATCTCTGGAATATGATGGCTCATCACAGGTCAGGTTATAAATATCCAAAACCAAAGTCCCTGGTTTTAACCACCCAAGAAGAATCTGAACTGTGTTATCAGGCAACATGATGACACTTGTGAAATGGAAATTTCATGCAACAGGGTGGGAGATCTATGCATTTAGTAGTCATTTATGATATAGGTGTGACTTCATTCACAGGCAACTATACTTTCCATTCATGTTGACAATTCTCCACAAGTTTATAATGACATATTCTGTGCCTAACTCTCACTTTTCTCCTATATTTTCACCTATATGTTGACCATTGCCCAAAATTAACCCACGATTTGTTCTAATGCTACACTGAAAACTAAACTCTTCCATCTTCCCTCTAAGACCTACTTTCACCACTCCCTTGACACTGCTGGCTCTGAAATGTCATCTTTTTTATCTTTAAATTGATGACAGAAGCCCAAGGAAAATAAAAAATATATATATTTTCCTATAATAAGATACATTTTTTTAACCTTAACTTCTATTTTGATCTCAATCTTCAAGAAATCTCCAAATACAACTGGAAATTATTTGTTATGGCTTGATATCATTCATATTTAGTGTCTATGTGTTAAAAGTCCATAGTCCCTGGTGCTACATGAAGTTGGTGAATCTTTAAGAGGGAGGACCTAATGGGAGGTCTTCCAGTCATTGAAGGCAGTCTACCATGAGGTAGTGCCTTACCACAAGCCTCAAAACACTAGGGCCAACAAGTCATGGCCTGAAATTTTCAAAACTGGGTGCCAAAATAAACCCTCTGTTTCTTTTAAAAGCTGATTATCTCAGGTGTTTGTTATGGTAATAGCAAGCTGACTAATGTATGTGCCTTCCTTTCCACTACTGTAGACAAGGCCTTACTTCATGATTGTATCACCTCATTCCTCAAAGAGCATAATGGTCCCTGTGGGCTGGGGTACAGAACAGGACCAGATTTCCCAAAACCCATCTAAAAATTACACCTCCACCAAACTCTTCTCCCAAGACAGTAGGCCATCCTCAGTTCTCTATTCCTCACTATACCCACAGATGAGCTTTACTATTCTATAAGGTGGCCCTGTAGTCAGGCACAGCTTTTGTTTGGTCTCAAGTCCCCATAAGAGGTTTTCACTCCAAATGTGAGCTTTTCAGATGAGTGTAGCTCATGAGTTCATCTTAAGTCACTTCACAAAATAGCCATCTCCTGTTTTGCATAATATCACTTGGAACTCATAGCTTTTCCATAAGTTTAGCAAAATCTCAGTCTATAGAAGTATCATGTTCTTTTTTGTTATTATAGCATAGTGTGGTTTATAACAAAATATTTTCCTATAATATGATATATTTAATTTCTAGTTTTCAGTTTCTAGTTATGAAATCAATACCTCTTGAAGAAATTTGTATAGGAAGTCAAGGAGATATTTTTTTAAATCACCTAAAGCAATTTGAATTTCTCTTCTTTCCTATTATATTTTTACATACTTTACTATTTTCCAAAGTCATTAAACTGTCTACATAGTCTACTGGTATATAAATCGTATTATAATTTAACCAATTGCTTCTTACTGGGTCTTTGGTTAGTTCTAAGATTTTTTCCATTAGTAATAAATCTGGGATGATTATCTTCATAAAGAAATTTTAGAGACAAGTCTGGCAGTACCTATTTTACCACAGCCTTACCAGCACTGGAAATTATACCTGCTTTTCAGATATGATACATATTCAATGACTAAAAGGGTGGATACTTTCCTGTTTATTGACAAATTACATTTTTTGCCTGAATTATGAAATTAACAAATTGTCCTTTTAATCTGTAAGGGGTCCTAAGAGATGAAAGGTATCAATTCTTTAGATTATATTCTGCAACATTTTATCCATATTGTCATGTGCCTTTCAGCATTTATTATATGTTTTGACATGGAATATTTAAGCTTCAAGATGCTCATGAAGAGGCAATGGCTTTTGCAAAAATAAACTTCAATGGAGAGACTGGGATGGGATCCACATTGCCAGAGTTGAAATGTGAATGAAAGGAAAGGAATTTAAAAGTCTTTGTTAAAGTAAAAAGAAGAAGGAAAAATATGGAGAGAGAGAAAAAGGGTCGAATGAAATGAATTTGTTTAGCGTGCTTGTTAACTTGCATTTTGAGCTATGGGAAGAAGATAACAAGATTAACTGTTGGAACAAGATGATGGAAGAATTAGAAGGGTTTACAATTGAAAGTATAAGCAGAGAGAAATGTATTTAAGAGAGATGAGAGTTTCTTCATCAGGAAGAAACCACCTTCATCAAGGTGGATTTTTGGTGATTGTGGAAAGACAAATGAAGGAGGCAAAGTTACCACATTCTTCTTCAGGGTATTGCTCTTTTGTTGCTAGCTCAGACAAGAAGCAAAAGAAAAATGACTCGAGAAATGGAGAAATGACAGCACAATACCTGCCATTTTTGTAGCATACAGAGATGGGCAGATTGGTTTTTGTAAACTTTTCAAAAAATGTAAGTACTCTAAAGAAAATAAAATTCAAGCTTAGTCGAAAGAGGCATTCTAAATATGTCTAAGTAGATAACCAAGAAAAATTTATTAAAACAGTTAAGGATGTCAAAGAAGGGTTTTTTTTAGAATTTATTTTAAAGGAAAGTAATAAGAAAGGCACTCCATATCTCTCTATTAACGTTTTCTATAGAAAAAGTGATTCTGACCACAAAACTATAAAGTTTCATTTTTCAACTTATGACAGCATTTCCTAAAAAATGTCTAAAAAGAGAAAATTTCACTCTGAGTGCCAGACCTGAAAAAATTAGCCCTTAAGATAACAATGGTAGCACAATTATATTAGTTTCATATTTCTCCTATAACTAGTAATTACCATTTGTGGCTTAAAACAACACAAATTCATTACCTTTAAGTTCTGGGGGTCAGAAGTCCAAAATAGTTTCTCACTGGGCTAAAATCAAAGTGTTGGCAAGGTAATGTTCTTTCTGGAAGCTCTAAAGAAAAATCTACTTCTTTTCCTTTTCTAGAGTCTAGCCACCACCTGAACGTGGTAGATTGAGAGGGCCCCCTTCCATCATCGAGCCCAGGTGTGTAACATCTTTAAATCTCTCTTGAATGCAACCCCCTGACTCCCTCTTTCATTTATAAAGAGCCTCATGATTACTTTGGGCTTGCCTGAAAAATCCAGGAGAACCTCCCCATCCCAATAGCCTTAATTTAATTTTATCTGCAAAGTCCCTTTTGCTATGTGACCTACTCCTAGGTAACAGAAACTGGGACATGGACATCTTTGGGGGACCATTATTCTGCCTATTACAACAGTCTGTGTTGTTTCAGAGATAACTACAAGCTTACAGAAAACCATTTGTAGATAAACCATTTGCATAAAAAGGGCGGAGCCTTTCTCCAATTTAAAAACAATGAAAAAATACCTATGTACTTGATTACAATTTATACATTGAATTCTTTTTAGTTCACATATACCTAACATGCTGAGATGGAAAGCAGCAAAGACAGGCACACACCTTCTTTGTAGCAGAATTGAGTTTGGAACCCCTGAATCAAGCAAGGCTTTAAGTAGAGTATGAATCCAGAATTGTTAACCATCCCTGAACTTTGAAATGGCTGAACCAGCCTGGCCGCATCATTCAGCCCCAATAAAGATGAAGCATCAATTTCTCTCCTTTGTTTATAACTCAATTCCAGACTATTTTCACTTCTTTTCAACTCCCCTTTAATGCTCCCCTTCCGTCCACCATCTTGAACTTGCCCTTTTTTTCTGATATCTTTTTTCTTTGGCTGTGAGTTTTCCCTCAGCCCAAGGAGTTTGTTTCAATGTGGCTTGTTCTGGACATTGAGCTGCTGAAACCCTTCCCTAACATTTACTTACCTATATAACATTACTTTACATCTGGCCCTAGCATCTATGGGAAGAAATCAGTCAGAAAGTCTCATCAGTTTGATTGTGACTTTAGTTGGAAATTGAGTCACATTCTGCTTCCGACAGTAGTCAGTAAAGGAAAATTCCAGATACTGGACAAACTCCAACTCATCATTTGGACCCAAAAGTCCATGAGCAGGCAATTGCCACCATTTTCTTTGATTTGTTCTCCCTTCCCCACACTTACTCCGTAAGATTTTTTTCTTATTACCTATTGTATGTGTGGTGCTATATGAAACAGAGCCTATCATAGAAGATGTAGAAGTTCCAAGTGATGTTTCCTTAGGTAGTTTTGAGTAGAGAATCCTGTTAAACATGAGGGAATGATTGCTGTTCTACCATGAGAGATGTATTCCTTGAAGCTTGACCTTTTCTTCTGAGTAGATGGATATAGAATCATGTGGCTGCAGGCAACCCAGCAACTGAAGCAGGACAAACAGGAAAACCATTTGGATTAGGACAGAGGGAGATACAAAAACCACACATAAAAAGTACAGAGCTCTAGAGTCAAAGCTCAAGAGAATAATCTACCAATTTGTCAGACCTAATGGATGATTACAAAACTGAAAATAGGATTCAGGACAACAATAACAACAACTAAGATTTATGAAAATTTTTATCTGGTATTGGACCAAACAATTTATATACATATTTCAGGTAATTTCATTACAAAAATAATGAACATAGAAGGCTTATTCATCCTCATTTTAAAAGTAAGGAAACTAAAGCTCATATCACAAAACTAATGGGTACCAAAGCCTGAATGTAGAATCAGGATTCAAAGTTAGTTCTGTCAGTTCATGAGTCTGAGCTCATAACTACAGACCTACCAGGAGGGTAGAGCTGGTTGAGCAGTGTTATGCAGGAAAGGGGGACTGGCTCCATGACTTTTACTGTAAATAGGGCCAAATTGAGTAGTGGTTCCATAGTGCATGGGCAGGATGCTTCCAGTCAAAGTCTCAAGTAACTGTTCTGGTATTTAAAGATTCTCTACTGCCAGGCACAGTGGCACAGGCCCGTAAACCCAGCAGCTTGGGAGGCTGAGGCAGAAGATTGATAGTTCAAAACCAGCCTCAGCAAAAGTGAGGTGCTAAGCAACTTGATGAGACCCTGTCTCTAAATAAAATGCAAAATAAGTTTGGAGATGTGGCTCAGTGGTGAAGTGCCCCCGAGTTCAATCCCCTGGTACCAAAAAAAAAAAAAAACATTATCTACTAAGATGCAAATAAAGGATTAGCAAAGCTCTGCTCAAATATTTCTTAACAGTTTAGCATGTCTGAAAGGGTTAATTGACAATTTTAATATAAATACTATTCAAGATATTTCACCAGATAGTCCTAGAAAATGTTCTTATACAAGAAAGTAAGATATTTCAAAGAATTTCCAGTCACTAAGCTAAAGGACTCATAACCATCATGTTATATTTGGTTTAATTTATCAACTCCTCTCATAGGGCTAAAGAGGTGTTTGTTACATATGAAGAAAGAAAAAAGGGAAGCCAGAGGAAAGAGAACCTCAAGAAACTAAAAGTCCTTATATTCAAAGAACAAGAAAAAAAAAATCGCATTTGGGTGGGGCTAGGAACACCATCTTTAAGAAACTGGACATTGTCACAGAGCTCGAAGAAAGGGATGGATATGAAATCATGGGAAAAGAGTGGGAGGACATTTGGGGTTGGCAACAAATGAGCAAAGTTACAAGGACAAAAAATAAAGAATTGCAAGGAGCTGGTTGTAGGATCACTTTGTTAGAAAGAAGGATCTGTCCAAAGCTCCAGGAGGTGTCAACAACCATACAGAGATGAAGGCTGGGGTCCATGTACAGTCAGGCTCTGATCTGTGGCCATTACATTGAAAAGTGAGAGAGAAAGTGAGGCAGAGGATAACTAATTCCAGTCTCAGGAGTGTTGGATGCTGTTACTTGCAGGAAAAGAAGTGTGTGTGTGTGTGTGTGTGTATACACGTGCACGTGTACGTATGTGTGTGTGCATGCCCGTGTGTGTGCATGCATGCCCATGTGTGTAAGAGGGAAGGGTTTGTTACTTGTGGACTTCTCTGTCTTGGCACACATCCTGGTAGAGCTGTCTCAAGCGGCATCCTCTTAACACGAAAGACTGTCCCTTATCTGAGCTCCATCCACACAACCACATGGTCTGTCCCGCCAGATGGAGAACATTTTTCACATAATGCACTTGGCAGTAAAAGAAAATCTATTTTAAGCTGACTATTCACTTTTCATGATGTGTGTTACAAAAGCACTGGTATGGCCCAATTTATTTATAAGTGGACTTAAAACACTTTAAAATACAATGAAGCCATTTGGCTAAATGCTGACTCCTGGGAGTTGGGTTCCTGTATAGGAGAGTGAGATTTAGTCTCTTTATATACCTATCTTTAAAATGTATAAAACAGGCAGAATTCAGGTTGAAGTAGAACAGATTTAGTGGGGTTCTAACCCGGGGAATGGAAAGACCACACAACAGAAGGATTGGAACTTATTAGTGGCGATGGATGAACTGCTCTGTGGTTTCAGCTGAAACGCCTGGGATTGCTTTTCAAATGTTTTAAATTTGATAATATATATACATATAAAGATGCACACACATATATTGAAAAAGCAAATGGGTTTGCCAAAATCTTTTTCCCTGACTCTGTTCTCCAACCCACATGGATTTTAAATGTTTGTAATCCATAAGTCTCTAACATCTCAGAAAGCTCTCGGAGGACTGGCCCATAAGAGATTGTCCTCTGGGAGCACTTCTACACAAACCTTTTCCCTAAAAATTGCCACATTTTCCTCGGGCTCCTGCACTGGCCCTTTGCCCCACTTTTCTCTGTAATGTGGGGTAAACAAAAAATAAAAGTATGACTTTGAAGTCAATTCACGACTAATTTTCTTCTTTCAGAGGAATGTCTTTAGGAAAGCCCCAGAACTTCTTAGATTTCTTTTTTTTTTTTTTTGTCTCAATTCAGAAAACTGAGATAAGGAGCTGAGGCCTCCCTAGTGGCCTTCTAGCTCTAAGTCTTGGACATTGAGGCCCCCACGCAGATGAAATTCAGTGAGTTCCAGCTTTGCTACCTGGTTTCCTCACTTGGTCCTAACTGAAATCTTTTTCTTATGTAAGAAATGACTGAAGGAACCAAGCTAAGTAAGGAGCCTTGGGTTCTAGTTAAAAGCAGCACTTACATAGTTTTTGAAGGGACACTAGGTGGAAAGAAGAGTCTGTGGGGGCCTGTGGAAGAGACTTGACTTAATCCTCTAACTCCTCCTTTTGTAGCTCAGCTTATTAGAAACTGAAAGGACCAAAAAAGAAAGATCAGAGGAAAGAGGTGTGAAATAAACATGAATCCAGCATATTCTTTACCTGGCTGCACCAAAGAAACCCCACACAGAGCAAGTGTACACCAGAAATACAGAATTCAACATTCCTACCACTCAGCAGGGCATCCGGGTAAGGGAGAGCAAGTACAATATAGGAACATAGGATTTGAGCTGTGAAATCAGAGAGACTTGGGTTCCAATCCATAGTCTTCTCTCCCATCTAACTGGAATGATGTATTATTTTAGTTAAAGATGTTTGAAAAAGCAAAGAGGCCACTTGCAGACTTGCAGATAAGTTTAATGCATCCCCTAGGGGAGCAATGGTTGCTGTCTGAACTTCCTAAAGCCACAGGACTGATCTCAGTATGCTTTTCTCCATGTTTCCAGGCATGCCTACCAGGTTGTAAAGCACATTTCAGGAAGACTCAGTCACCAAAAACAACATCTAAGAGAGGAGAAATGAAGAAGGGGGAACAACTGTAGTTAAAGTCTAGTGTAATTAACATGAAATACAAGTTGCTAGAACCAGTGGCCAAACCTCTATTTCTGATGCTACACTCCCCAAACACTCACTTTCCAGCCACCAGCAGCATGGGAGGTTGTGGGGAAATCAGAGGAAAGAAAGAGACTTAATAACCAATGTCAAGAGAAATGCCTCATCTCTAGACTTTGTAGCAGCCACGGTTTCATCTGCCTTTTGTGGATTTTCCTAAGTGTGAAAAGGCAAGAACACACACACATAATGGCCTGGAGAAGTGGTTTGGACTGTGTGCCTCATCGTGGTTTCTATCTGCTCCGCAGTGGAGCCTGGGAGAAAGAGGGATGAGGTAGGGAGGGTGGTGGCCAGAAAGAATGTTCCTGGAAATCCTGGGTCTCCCTCCCTCTTTAAACCAAAGGAATTCTGCTTTTATCAATTTTAGGTACTTTCCTAAAATTTCATTTGAATAAAGGGTGCGGCTGATCATCATAATAATGTTTTTAAAACAATGCTTGAGGGCTTGTGTGGGCTGCTGGTTCTGAAGCAATGCTACTGAACACTGGTTCCCCTGGCAGGGGCGTAGGAGGAGACTCTCTTACAGGAATGCTGCTGAATGTCAGGGACCACTGCAGACAAGGCCACCCCAGGCCTGGAGCAGCACAGGAGGCAGGGCCGCCTGCCGTCAGCAGTTAAGAGAGCTGTGACTGCCCCAGCACAATCCACAGGCCAGCAGAGCCTGTGAGAGGCGGGGTTACAGACAACTGCTATGGAAAGATTTCTGTCTGTCTGCAAAGGGCTGAGGGTGAGCCTCCCAGAGGGCCAAGAACTCAATTACTCACCACCCTCTGCTTCTGCGACTGATTTCTGCATTCGTTTCTGATATTTAATTGATTATAAACTAACCAGAAATCCCAAGGGAGCCCTCCAGTCTCTGCTGAAGTAGCTGTTTTGTTGGGGCAAAGTCAGAATTGAGGATTTTGTGGCTGAGATGTATAGCGAATGACCCAGGTCTGGCCGGCTGTGTGACGCACAACAGCATACATTGTATGAGTCATAGAAGTCAGGGATGGAAAAGACCTATTAAGTCATTTTTTCCATCTTCCAGTCATTACAGGTTTACTCTTTGCCAAGGTAGGATTATATTCAAATATTTGGTCCAGTCTAGTTTGAACGGATTCAAGTAATAGGGCTCCCACAGCCTCCCCTGGGATCTTAATTCCACAGGATCATTGATCTCAATCTTCGGAAAATGTTCCTGATGTTCACTTTAAATTTTCCTTTGCTCAATTTCATCCCATTAATCCTACTTATTACCCCTCAGGCCACCCTAAATAATATCCCTTCTTTCATGTTGACATTCCTCCAACACTGGTAGGGAGGAGACAGGGGAATACAAAAATGTCCTCTTGGCTCAGCTCATGGTCTTAAGTATAAAATGAAGAATAGAAATGTTCTGAATAATAGCTTAAAATGTTGGGGAGACTGTGTGTATTAAATGAGAAAGGTTTTCCAGATTGCCCAAGAGTAGTTCAGACAATCAATGGCAGGTGTTTCGGAGTTTAACTTTACATTCTTAATATTCTGAGAGAGCAGCAAAGATGAAATGTCACTATAATCTGCCGTACTGCCACCTAAGGTGGATAATGCACTATGTCCCCTTAGCCTTTGGGGGAGATAATTCTATATAATCCTCTGATTATTTTTCCCCAGGGGGCAGGGATCACTTCAAATAGCACTAAACCACATTAGTTAAACTCACAGTGAGTAATATCCCCGGGCAGAGCCGACCTGAGAGGTAGTGAAGTCAGCCAACACCAGACTGTCAGGCTCCAGGGTGGAAGCCGGAGCAGGATTTCCTGAATACCTCTCAAAATGTCTTTGGGGGTGCTAGGGTGCTTAGTAGGATGACAAATCGTTTAGGGTTCATCTCAGACCAACTGTGACTCAGATTTTGTACTTGAAGCCTAGAATCCTGCATTTTAAACAAGTCGACATGCTGACATGTCCGTGGGGTGACTAATGTAATGCCATCTGAAAACACCTTGGACTAATGGGGTTACTTAACCTAAAATCCAAAGAGCATGAATTTAGCTGGGAATGGGACAAAATTCATGAGTCCAGGACAAAGTGAGCACAAGACTGAGAACACAGGAGGGTAGAGGTTGTTAGAATCAAAGATGCTTAGAGGCACGGCGTTTCCATGCGGGCTCAGACTGAAAAGATAAAATATCCAGATAGCTCCAGGTCTACTTGAAAAAGGTCTAAGCCAAAAGGTCCAACTTCTTCACTTATTCTGTGCCTGATGTACAAATTAATACATGAAGGAAGCTTTATTGTGAGCAGGAAGAGAAAAATATGCATTTCAAAAAGTTGTTACATGCACACATATATGCAAGGAGTTTCAAGCCTTCCATGACGACAAAGTAATTCATAGCACACCAACATTCCAGCCCAGAAGACTAGGAAAATGAGATTAAAAAAAAAAATACATCTAATTTTTAAGTTGAAACCCGTGGTGAGTTTCAAAGGCAAACAAACAAACAAACAAAAATGGGGGGAGTTAAGATCTGGAATCAAAGGAATCACAGACAGAAGAATTGATATACTTCATGGTGTTTTCCCCTAAAAATGATTTGCTGAATCTCAGTGTAGAACAAGAGTCTGAGAATGCAGGCAATGGACTGCTGTTTAGAGGTTGGGAAGCCAGCAGTCTTGAGCAATATTATGGCACCAGGGAAACAAATTAAGAGTTTGGGACTACCAAGGAAGCCATAAATTGAAAGGCCAAGACCTAAGGAGAAGGGATACCCAGAGGAATGGCACTCAGTGGTTTTTCCTCAAGACCTTTGCTGAATCCTTATACCCTTCAACGGTAGAGGCTAAGTAACTAAACAGGAAACAATGACAGGAGTAGAGTGTTCAAGACTCACAGGGGAAGAGTGAGACAAAAATTGTGCTTTGGGATTTGCCAAGAAAAGAGCAACCTTAGTAAATACCCAGGTTTTCAGCTGGAACCACCTAGAAGGCAATATTCTAGGATTAAGGACAAATCACAAATAGAGCTTTTAAAAAACTGCAGCTCACCTAGCCATAAATCAGCTTATTCTCTAACAGATTAAGGTGATCTACAACATGTGGCTGTCCATCTCTCGATCAGAAGTTAACAGTCATATGCAGACAGTATAAAGAGAAAAACATAAAATCAACACTTGTACACATATAACCCAGATTTTAGAGTTATCAAACATAGATAAGATTACAAATTTCATCAGAATACTGGAACTTAGATGTTTTTTAAAGGAATCATATGTGAATCCTAAAAAAGGAACTCAATCTATGGGATTAAAAATTGGTTTGCCTTAGCTGAAGAGAGGATAAATAACTGGAAGATCAGTAGGAAATTTAGGCAGAAGCAAGAAAACATAAAGGATAGAAAATACAGAAAAGATCAAAAGAAATGTATGGGACAAAGTTAAGAGGTCTAAAAACCATTAGTCCCAGAAGGATAAATCATATTAAAGGGATAATGGATGTACAATTTCTAAAACTAAAGAAAGAGCAAGGAACAGAACCAAGAAGTACTATAAGCCTACAAACACTATGCAAGATCAACACAAATAAAAACTAAATCTATGCACAACATAATACTACTGCTATAACGTAAATTTTAAGAAGCAAAATCTTTGAAAATATAGTGGTGGGCATGACCAAGAAAAGAACAATAAAAAGACAGGCAGATAATTACACAAACACAGAAAGAACAGAAGCCAGATGACAATGGAATAAAATTCTTATCTTGTAAAATTATCCTTTAAAAGTAAAGGCAAAGCTGGGCCTGGTGGTGCATGCCTCTAATGCCAGCAGCTTGTGAGGCTGAGGCAGAAGGATTGCAAGTTTAAAGCCAGCCTTGGCAACTTAGTGAGGCCCTGAGAAACTTAGTGAGACCCTGTCTCAAAATAAAAAATAAAAATTGAGGATGGTTAAGCACCCCTGGGTTTAATCCCTAGTACCGAAAAAAAAAAAAAGTAAAGGTAAAATAAACACATTTCCAAGAAAACAAAAGTGGAATTAGTGACCAGCACACCCATGCCCTAATAAAAACTTAATAGACATTTTAATTTAGAAGCAAGTGATAGCAGAATGGATATGTGGAAATGCAGGAAAAAACAAAAGGTCAAAGGAAGAGCTAACTAATGACTAAATCTCAGTATTAACCACACATGATGTATGAGACTTGACATATTCTATATTAGTCAGTTTTTCTATAATGAAATAGCTGAGACTGCCTAATTCACCAAGAAAAGAGGTTTATTCTGACTTATAGTTCCAGTCCAAGATTTAGGGCCTGCATCTGATGATGACCTTCTTGGTGGAAGAACCCCAATGTGGCACAGAGCATCACGTGTTAAGAGACAGGGAATACACGTGTGTGTGTGTGTGTGTGTGTGTCCTCTGGTCTCTCTCTCCTTATCAACCCAACATGACTCGCAAAGGACTCACTGCCACACTGCATGGTTGGACTAAGTTTCTACTCTCTAAATACCTCACGATGAACACATGAACTCTTTGGAGGCATTCTCAAATTATACCCAAACCATAGCATGTACATAGAATCAAAGTGTATAACAGTGAAAACACAAAAGATAAAACAAAGAAAATGGCATTCAGTTGGGGAAAAAAAAATGTTAGTCTTTTCTAGAAAGTGATCAGAATAATTCAAGTATTCAGTCTCTAAATATAAAGTTGCTAAAATGGTAATTAAAAATACATAATGAGAAAGATAATAGGAATGAATATTGGATATAGAAATGTTTGGTTAATCAAGAAAGAATTCAAGAAATAAAAAAGATAAACAAAAACAAATAGGTCAATATGAGTATTATTTTGGTCAGCTTTTTGTCCCTGTGACCAAAAACCTAACAGGAATAACTAGAGGAGGAAAAGTTTATTTGGGCTCACAAATAAGCTTTTGTTTATTTAAATTTATATAAGCTAATGACTAAATCTCAGTATTAACCATACATGATGTATAAGACTTGACATATTCTGTATTAGTCAGTTTTTCTATAATGAAATAGCTGAGACTGCCTAATTCACCAAGAAAATAGGTTTTTTCTGACTTATGGTTCCAGTCCAAGACTGATGATGACCTACTTGGTGGAAGAACCCCAATGTGGTGCAGAGCATCACGTGTTTTAAGAGACAGGGAGTACACATGTTATGTATGTGTGTGTGTGTGTGTGTCTCTCTCTCTCTCTCTCATATAATATATATATAATATATAATATATATATTTTATATATATATATATATATATATATATATATATATATACACACATACACACAGTGGGGGAAAGACACCAAACATTTGCAAAAAAAAAAAAAAAAGAAACAGAAAAAAAAAAGATACACTATGAAAACACTTAGCAAAGAAAAGTGTAATTGTGCAAAATCAAAGTAGACCTGAAGACAAAACATTTCTAGAAATAAAAGGGGGTATATCAGATATATAATGACAATAAAAGTGTAAATAAACCATAAAAATCTAAAAACTTTAAATTTATACAGACTAAATTGCCTAGTTAATATAATAATGCAAGAGAACTGAAAGAACAGACAAATCTGCAATCATAGTTGTAAACTTTAACATATAGAACAAAAAGCTCCAAATAATATTCAAAATGCATTCATATAGGAATGATTGGTAGATTAGTTATGCATTTTATCTACACATCAGAAACAAGGCCAGAACCCAGTGGGACAAAAAATTCTATATTTATTCAAATAAAGACTTTCTTCAAAATGAAAGCAAAATAAAAGTATTTACAAATAAAATAAAACAGAACTTATCATCACTAGACCTCTACCACTGGAAATGCTAAAGTAAAATTTTCAGATAGAAGGTAAATGACACCAGAGGGAAATGTAAATTTTCAAGAAAATGAAGAATTTCAAAAAGGATAAAAACTCATTTTCTTCATTTTTTAAAAAAAGGCTTATAACACATGGAGCATATGGGAAAAATCTATACTTTCTGCTCAATTTTGCTGTTAACCTAAAACTATTCTCAAAACAGTATATTAAGATAATCTGTAATTTTTTAAAAGCATATGGCCATTTAAAATTTAAAATATACTATTTTTCTAGGGTGTTTATAATGTATGTAGATATAATTCATGTACCAAATAAACAGTCTAGTTCAATTGGGCAGGGGGAAAAAATTGACCTATAAGGTTTCTATACATGAAGGGCTACAATGTCAACTTGAAGAAAAGTATGAAAAGTTTTTATATTATAACCCCTAGAATGAATAAAAAAGATAATATTACAAAGAGGTTAGCCAAAAGTCAGTGAAATTGTGAAAAATATTTAAGTAATAATAATCATAAAGCAGGGAAGTAAAAACAGAAGAAAAAACTCCAAATGGATAATTAATCATAAGCAAATATTACAACAGCCACCTATTCATCAATAACTTTATTAAGTGCTAATAAGATACACATTCTACTTAAAAGACAGATTATCAGAATTAATAAAACAGCAAGGTCTGAGTGTAGACTGTTCACTAAAGTAGTTGTATTTCAAAAATAAAGACACAGATAAGTAAGTGAATGGAAGAAAAAAGTTATACTATCTAAACAGAAGGCTGGAATAGCTAAATTTATGTAAGATGAATTAGACATCAAGATACAGAATATTAGGATACAACAAATTTGTAATGATTTCACAATATTCTGAAAAATTTCCACATTCATGCACATAAAAAAATCATCCTCAAAATGAGAGAAATAGAAAATCCCATAATCATAATATTGTAATTTATTAAATAAGGAGAGAGAAAAAATTCATAAACACATGGAAAAGCTGGATAATATCATCAACCACTCAACCAAATTACACCTACATAAAGTATTATGCCCAAAACATCACATTCTTCTCATTGTGCATAGTCTTTGTATATGCCAAACCAGGAACAGACCACTTTACAAAAGAATTGTATAAAAACCTAGGAAAACAAGAAACCTGAAGTAAGTAAAAGAAATAATAAAGATACGGTAGAAATCAATGAAATAGGAAAATGACAGATACTTTAAAATTGCAATGCTAGAAACTATTTCTTTGAAAATGTTTTTTAAAAAAAATTATAATTTTTTAACTAAATAGATCAAGGGAAAAAAGAGAAAGAACACAAATCACCAATATCAAGAATGAAGAAGATCCTAGAGATATGAAAGAAAAAAAATAATATTACAAACTTTATGTCAACGGATTTGGCAACTTGGATTAAATTTATTGCAATCCAATTATATATAAACCCATTATATGTATAAATACATTTATATGTTATATTATGGTATCATAAGAAATATGTATTTGGTCTTCTCGGCTTCCTATCACAGAGCTACAATGGTGAGAAAAGTAGCACCTGTTATTTGTAGTAACCTAACTCTAGAATTGATGATAATGAGGTGGTCCTTAGAGGATGGTGGCTTGTTTGCCAGATGGAACATCCATGTGATTAATGGGCTGGAAAACTTAGCCCTACCCCTCAGTTCTGTAGAAGAGGAGAGGGGCTGGAGATTGACTTGGTCACCAATAGCCCATGATTTAATCAATCACATCTACATAAAGGAACCTCCATTACAACTGTAAACAACAGTTTACAGTGCTTCTGAGTTGGTGAAGTTATGGAAGCTCCAAGCTCCTCTCCCCACACCTTGCCTTATGGATCTCTCCTATTTACTTGTTCACAAATTGCATCCTTTGACAAACCAGTAATAGTAAGTAAAGTGCCTCCCTGAGTTCTGCAACAAGGAGCAGCCCTATGGGTCTGAGCCTTTCACTGGTGGGATCCGTGCTAACTCCAGGTAATTAGTTCAGAATTGAATTGCAAGACTCCCAGTTGGTGTCCTCGGAGAACTGGAGGATTACTTGCTATGGAAAACCCACACATTTGGTGTCAGAAGTATTGTGAGTGTGAAGAAATCCTTTTTTCCTTTCATTTATGGATACGTGCATACTGACAATGAGCAACTGGAAAAGACTAAAAATCAGTATTATTGACAATAATGTCAAAAAATACTGAGGAACAATTTTCACAAAAGACTTGAAAGCTCTTATAAAAACTCTAGATAGGGCAGAGGGGTGGGAGGGAAAGAGAGGGGGTGGGGGTTAGCAATAATGGTGGAATGTGATGGACATCATTACCCAAAGTACATGTATAAAGACATGAATTGGTGTGAACATACTTTATACACAGAGATATGAAAAATTGTGCTATTTGTATAATAAGATTTATAATATATTTCACTGTCATGTAGTTAAAAAAATAAAATCTATTTAAAAAATAAATAGATAAATAAAAACTAAAAAACTACAGGACATTACTAACACAAATGAAAGTTCTAAAAAAAATGGAGAACTATATCATGTAGATAGAATGGAACACTCAATACTGAGAAGGTATCAGTTATCCCCAAATTTATTTATATACTCAGTGAATCCCATCAATTCCCATAATTGTTAGAAATTGAAAAGCCAATGCTAATATTTATATTAAAAGGTCTATAGTTAGAAAAGAAGAATACATTATTCTTTGTGAAAGAAGAACAGTGTATACTGCCTGATTTCAAGATTAACTGTAAAGTTACAGTAGGGAAGACAGCATGATATTGGCAAAGGAATAGAGAAATATATCAAAGGAAGGAGAGGCCAGAAATTTACTTACACATACATGGTCAATTTATTTGCAACAAAAATGCCAAGGTCAGGCTGCACATGTAGCTCAGTGGTACAGCGCTTACCTAGGAAAGTTAGGTGTGAGGCCCTGGGTTCTATCCCCAGTACTGCAAAAACAAAACAAAACAAAAAAAGAAAACTAAGGCAATTCAATGGAAGGAGATTTTGAGACAACTGGATATTTATGCAAAAACACTCTACTTTATACCATCTGAAAATTAAGTCAAAATGGGTCATAAACCTCCTATAAAATTAAACCTATAAGATTCTAGAAGAACACGTGGTGGAAAATCTTTGTCACCTTAGGATAGGCAAATATTTCTTAGGACACAAAGAGATAACAGTCATAAAAGGGAAAAAAATGATTAAAACTACAAGATAGCACTACCTACCCACTAAAATCAAAGACTGACAATACCAACAGAGTTGAAATTCTTGTATGTTGCTGGAGAGGCATGTGCATGGTACAAACACTTTGAAAGCCATTTGACAGTTTCTTATACAGTTAAACATACACTTTCCCAAACGTTACCCTACCAGCATGCACACACAAAAACATACAGAGCAGGAATAAATAGCTGAAAGTGAACACAGCATATGGAGCAGAAGTCAAGACTCCTGAATGCCAGCTGGTAACACAGGTCTTTCAGGCTCGCTATTTATTTTGAAACAGCATAATGTTCCAGGAATTACACTAGGTGGTTTCCCACACTTCATCTCTGGGCAATCCATTGAGGCAGGAATGACTTTTTTTTCCCCATAGTCAGGATGAGGAAACCGAGACTCATGGAGATTAAAAGACTTGCCCAGAGCCACCAAATTTTGTAAATAACCAAATCTGTCCTGAAAGTCTACCCTCCTTTCTGACTCCTAGGGACAATTGCCTCACCCTATTCTTGCCTCATACTTCCAGTTCAGACATTTATAGTCTTTTAGGGAGACAAAGACTTTAAAAAAATAATAATTACAGAGCATTATTGTTTAGCCTCTTCTTACACAATAATGTGTATTTTATTAAAGAGAAAACTTGAAACTAAGCAAATCAGGGAGCCAGAGTTCCTAAAGTCAGCACCTTAAGCAATGAAGCTAACATCCCTTTTGAGCATCCTCTCTCCAGATTCACCCCTCTGTCAATCAACTCCCTGACCCACAGCCTCACCCTGATAGGCAACAGTTAGGAATACCAACCCCCATAAATAGTCATCTGTGATCAAAAGGACTGAAGCCTACCCAGGTGATGGTAATGAGGAAATCAATACCCAAAACATCTGAGCAGGAGATGTTCAAGCCAGAGGAGGCTTATCCTCAAGATGTGGCCTCTACAATGAAGGTGAGAGTCCATAGGTGCTTGAATTGACTTCCAAGGCCCGAGGGGTAATTGACACTGCTCAGCATAAGCCCCCTTCTGCCAGAGGAGGTTTTCCTGAGCCTAGATGGTTGCGATAGATTGAATGTTTGTGTGCCCTCTCAAAATCATATGTGGAACCTAAACTCCAACACGAGGGGTATTTGGAAATGGGGTCTGGGTGGTGATTAAGTCTCGAGGATGTGGCCCTCACAAATGGAATCAGTGTTCTAGTATTCTTAGAAATAGAGACCCTGGAATCACACAGTATCCCCACCCCCTCTCCTTCCTATCTGCCATGAGAGAACACAAGATGGTTACCTTCAAACCTGCAAGTAGCATTCACCAGACACCAAACCTGTTGATCTTAGATTTCAAGCCTCCAGAAAGAGAAATAAATGTAATAAATAACTGTCTGCTTTTTTTTTTGTTTTGGTTTTTGATATTGATTACAAATAAGGTAAATTAGATGGAATACAATTTCATTGTTTGGTTTTACTCATCTTTCAGACCTTTGAACTTCAAATATTTTTCGGGAACAACTTTCTTAAATGATTCTGTCAACGACTCCATCAAGAAAGCTCTTACAAATAAACAGAGTCTTTGACTACTTTTTCTGGAAATCAGATTCAGAGAAAATCTGAATCAGGCAATGAACATTAAAAGAGTATATTATTAAGGGAGTCAGTGGTTACCTCACTAATAAAAATTCTTTTCCTAACAAAAAAATTTATTTCATCTAATTTTTTCTTATTTCCAAATGCAAATTTCTCTCATAGAGATGGTCCACCTTAAAGTAAGGATATCATAGACAGTGGGTACCAAAAAGGGAATTATACTAAATTTTCCTCTGTGACTTCTTTGTCATGGCCTACTAAACAGCAGTGTGAATGATTCTGACTTGGCTAGCAATGAGAGATAGAAAATATGCCCAAGACCAGAGCTGAACATTTATTCACTCGGGACAGGGAAAGGTACAAGTATTGAACACATACACTAAGACCTGCCAACATTTTTCACTTACAAATTTCTGAACAGATGGGATTTCATCCTGGAATGAATAAAGAGGAAAAGGCCAAGCCAATTTTGCTCCCCTGAGGTAAATGTGTGGCTTCCAGGAATGCCAGTGGGAACCACCCCTATGACTCCAAGCTCAAAATTCACATCTCAGGGGATTTCTGCACCAGCAAAGCCCACTGAGGGTGGATATTTTCTGGGGGGCAAGTTCACTGCCCTGAACTTGTTGGAGATTTGGAAGCAAATATACACAGAGAACAAAAATGAGGATGTCGAGACTGTCAGGAAGACAAGATTCTCAACTCATACTTCACTCATTATACATCATTTCAAATTGATTCGTGATAACTTTGCATTTCTCCCTACGTCCTTCCACTTAAACATCTTGGAACAGCAGAAGAGTCATTCAGGAACCAAGATTCCTGTTTCCCTGGATAATTCCTGTTCTATGCATTGAATATCTGCTTCTTACACATCTCTGCAGGTTGTTGGTTGCACCTTGGTTCAGTAAACAAATATGACACTTAATTGCATGGCCCCTCCAGTTTGACATCATCATCTGCAAATGGCTTGCATTAAGATCCAAATCAGCCAAAATGGAGTCTGGAACATGCTCTTCTCCAGGACCTCTCCTTCTATGCCAGATCTGACTTGAACTTGAGAAACCAGATCAACTGTGTGAGTGCTATTTCAGCTCAGATTTTCCTCTCCTTTGGAAAAAGCAGAGAATCGGAGGCACCATTCCCCTATTGTCCCAGTGCAGGAAATTGTGACTGTCAATGATAGAGGGAACTCACAGACAATGTCTGCAGAGGGATTAACACCATTAATGCATGGTAGGCAAAATAGTCCAAGTCCAATAGCTGGGATTTATGAAGAGAAAGGGCCATTGAGGAGGGGGACAACTGAAGAGTCTAGGAATCTGAGTGGCGTTTGAACTTTTCCCTTTAATAAGGATCTGTTTTTCTAAAACCCAACTCCCTCAAATTAGTTGGGTCATTGTTTCTTGGGAGTTTTATTTCTCCATGGGGAGAATTTCCAACACGCAGCATTACTTCTTTTCATCCCTAATTGTGATGCCTCCTGCTAATTGAAAGCTAGGTCTTGTGGTTTCTAGAACACTAATTTGTGATGGTAAAACCTTTACCCATCATAAATTATTTCATTGTTCAACAAGGATGTAAAATAATTAATTGGCTATTTGGCAGATAAGTTTAGCGTTTGCAGGATCTGTTTTATAAGAAATTTTATTGATGAAAATGTGTCTAAAGCTTTAGCAATGCACTTGGCTTTAGCATTTGGCAGCAAGGAGACAAACTCTCAAAGCCAAAAACCTCCCCAGGGCATGAGGCAAAGTACAACTTTGCATCTATATTCCTGCTGTAGGTCATTAGGGTCTCCTTTTACAGACAATTGGCAAAAGGTTTCAGTGGCTGTTTTATGATCCGTTTTGATTTTGTATATGAGCAAATCTCACATTTCGGCTGTGAGACATACCCATGTTTTACCGCAATACCCTTAAACGATTTTTCAAGAAGTTGCATTAACTCTTAAAATTGACAAGAATAAATAGCGGCACCATAAATTTTTAAAGTTGAAGTCATAGGCATCACATGCTAACTTACTTATTGTTAGACTGCTGGGAATGGAGGGTGTCTGAGGAATTTGGGGGGACAAAAATAAATAAATGGTCGAATTCATTGTCAGCAAAAGGACTCAGACTGTCACTAAAGCTATGAAATTTTAGGAAATTAAATTGGGTCTGAGTGACACCAATACAATCAGCCCAGTCCTGCAAATCTCTCAGAAGGAAATCCCTGTAACATTGTCTGGTGATGGATAGACTAGTATTTATATTGACCATGGGTAAAAGGATACTGACTGGCTTCTTCATCCATCCTCAACCCCTCGTACCACCGTACAGAGCTGGTTCAGACAGCCAGGAAGTGCTTATTAATGAAATTTGTGCTTTCCATAGGCAATGCATTCTATTTCTAATTGAATAACAATGTGTGTTTACAATAAATGTTTCCAAATTAAAATGTCAACTTCCATATGTGAATATACTCACAAAGTTAGCCTGATAAGGGGGAAAAATGCTGCTTGAAAAGAAGTAAACTATTCAAATAGGGCAAAGAAGGAGGTAATGCATTTGTGAGCTCAATTTCCATTGTATTGAAATTAATACCAGAAGACTAACTAACAGAAATTGACTATCAGGCATGGTATCAACACATCTCTCTTACTAACACAACTGAGTTCTGAATGCATTTCCACATAATTTCTTTCTGTCAAGAATTCATGACTTGGCTTTAAAGTGTTATCTTGAGACCAAAGTTGATTATAAGGTTTCAGGCCAGAAGCAATTTATTTAGAAGTTTTGCAAAATGATAACTATGTTTTTAATCTCAGAAAAATAAAATCAACAAGGGAAAGTGCTGCTATATCTAGTTCTTTACACACATATTGACCTTATATCTTCTTTATGGCAACATCAAAAGTTAGGGCCTCGGCTCCATCTGTTCCCCCTACTCAAATATTATACCCCTTTGTTCTCATATTTTGGGAGAGGCTCCTGGGTCTTACTGTCTTCTACATGGTAAAATATACCACTGTTTGTGTACTTTTTACTCCCTTTATCAGGAATTTTATGAGCTTAAGAGAATTCTCCTTAAGGGATGAAACATATATTAGTTTTTTATGCTAGAGCTATGAAATGGTGAGATAGTGGTGTTGGAGAAATCTATCAAGAAAGGAAAGTGTTCCCAGCCCCATTCCAATGATTTTAATATGTATAACTAATTTTATGTATATGTATATATATATACACATATATAATATATAAAAATATGTATATATATAACTATATTATATTATATATATTAATATATATCATACAAATGACTTAGGAAACCATTTGATTTTAGGATAGACTGGAATACCTTACTTTTTTATATTTACCAAGTTTAGCCTTTTCTATTTATTCTTTTAGTTATACATGATACTAGAATGTATTTTGACATTTATCATACATACATGGGGTGTAACTTCCCATTCTTGTGATTATACATGGTGTGGAGTTACACTGATCATATATGAATATAGGAAAGTTATGTCCAATTCATTCTACTGTCTTTCCTATTTCCATCCCCCTTTCTTCTCCCCATTCCTCCTGTCCAATCTGGTGTACCTCCACTTCTCCCTCCCCACACACACAACCCCCACCTATTGTGAGAGAAAAACATTAAGATTTTGGTTTTCGGGGGATTGGCTTATTTAACTTAGCATGGTAGTCTCTAGTTCCATCCATTTACTGACAAATGCCATAATTTCATTCTTCTTCATGTTTGAGTAATATTCTATTGTGTATATGCACCACATTTAGAATAGATTCTTGGTGGCAAAAACAGTGTTTTTTTTTTTTTGGTGGGGGTCAGATATACTTAAAAGAAAGAGGAAGAAGGAAGGAAGGGTGTGAGGGATGGAGGGAGGGAGAGAAAAGAAAGAAAGGAAGGAAGGAAGGAAGGAAGGAAAGGAGGGAGGGAGGGAAGGAGTGAGAAGGGGGAGGGGAGAGAGGGAAGGAACAAATAGAGGAAAGGAAGACCTATGACAAGTTATATTAAGACTCTTGCAGAGAAACAAACCAATAGACTAGGTAGGTAGACAGATGATAGATGACAGAGGCAGATTTATGGCCAGATACCTACATCTATCTCTATGTCTCTATCTACCAAGAGATTTAAGGAATCGGTCCATGCAGTTGTGTGGCTGGCACTTTTGAAATCCTTAGGACTTGCAGATAGGTGGAAACTCAATCTGGGTGTTACAATTTTGAGGCAGAATTCCTTCCTGTATGGGGAACCTCAATCCTTGCTATTCAGATCTTCATTGGTAGGATGAGGCCAACCTACATTATAAAGGGTGATCTCTTTTACTTCAGGTCAACCAATTACAAACGTCAAATCACAACAAAATACCTTCACAGCAGCACCAAGGCTAGTAGGTGACCAAATGAACACCAGAGCCTGGCTCAGTTGGCACCGAAAATCAACTACCCATAAGTATCGCGTGGGCTTCTTCAACCAAGCTGAAGACAAGGAAATAAAGTGAATGATGAGGAAACGTGCATTGTGTGGGCTTTATAAATGAAGCTGAAGGTGAAGGACAGGAGAGATGTTGCCCTTCCTCCACAATTAAAAAGTGACAAGATTCAGAGAAGACAGTGATCTATGAGGTAACCTTTAGAGTCACCCGATTTGGGACATGGAAGGAAATAGATTTGAGTTAAAATTAAGGTTTTGCTCCAGGAATACCTCAGCCAATAACTATAGTCCAGGCAATCGTTCTTATTTTCATGAATCTCGAAGAAACTTTCTTTCCTGTAGCTGTGCTGCTGAGAGAATTCTCTGAAGTGCACAGACAGCCTCTGAGCAGGCTTTTCCCATTGCATCTGAGTGAGGGGAACAGCATTGCTGTAGCTTTCCCCAGACCCACACACATTAATCATTTTAATGAAGTAGAGCCAGTCATCTTGGTCAAATCAATGGTCAATCAACTTCAAAACATCAGGACAAGGTGTTGGATGGAGTTGATCTTGTTCTAGTGAGTAAAGAAATTTGACTTACTCACTTAGGAAAAAAAAGTTGGATGTGTGCTCAGTCTTAGTCATAGGCTGCTTAGGTGGGGGGTTTCTTTTTCAACTACTCTTCAAAAGGGACACTATTTCCAAAAATGTAGGAGACATATGAGTAAATGACACCGGTCCCTGAATAAATTGTTGCACTGATTTTTCTATGAGTAAAATATTATAAAGTCAAATAACCTCTTCAGAGCATTTAAGGTACATGGGAAATGAATCACAAAATGGAATTGCAGCCCCTGGGTTGTAGCAAGATTTAAAAAAAAAAAAAATTAAACTCATTAATTAGTAAGAAGGTAAACTTGAAAAATCCAAGTTAATATTATTTTGAAAGGCAATATTATGGTTTTCAAGTTCTTTCAAGTCTAATGACTTCAAAGTATTGCTTAACCCAGTTAAGCAATTTAAGTGAAGGCATTTTAAAAAAAATGCATTAGAATAAAGTAGAATCATGTGTGTGGAGAGGAAAGCTACTCTGGCAAAGTGATGTATTGCAATTTAATTACTTCATGTTTTGTTGATGTTTATTTGCTCATTAGGAAACAAATGACTAGGAAATTTTCTATTAAAGCAAATATGAACATTTTTTTAAAGTGTGTTTTTCATATTATTGTTTCTCTTTGTGCATGTTGGATTGTACTTCAAAATTTTAAATTAAATCAAAATTGGAATTAATTTTCCTCATAAGAGGGCAGCTTGGTGTTCCTAAGCTCTGGGACTTCATTCCCCAGGAATACAAAATTTCACAGGGGCAGAACCCACCCTGGAAACAGCCTCTCTACCCCCATCTCTCCTACCTGGGTCCCCTACCCCACAAACACATGACCTGGCAAAGAGAGACAGTTGGAGGCTGTGCTGAGGCAAGTGACCCTGTCCTACAGGGACCTTTCTTAAGAGGTGATGACATACCAGAGAGTGGGGGAAAAGGAGGGGCATTACGTATTGCACAATTTATAACCTCATTTGTCCCCAGTGACCTCACTCTAATAGGACTTCAGATGACAAGGTTTTATGAATCCTGTGGATCTGGAAATGAAGGATTTTGGTACCCAAGGAGCTACAACAAACACCTCTTAACCAAGCCTCAGAGGCAAGCACTACCTATGGCCCTTGGCCTGACCAAATATGGGAGCCACACTCAACAGTGGCATAGTGTGGCAGGAGGACCAACAGATAGCACATGAATGACCTGGACCACATAACCATGAGTTCTGGTACAATCCAAGAGATTGAGGGAAAAACCGAACTAAAAGAGACTGGTCTATGACATCCCTGCATTTTGGCAAATGGCAGGCACCTTGAAGGATTTGTTCTAATTCAGGGGGGAAAATATAAACATTTCAACACCTTCAATATGACATGTCATTTCACATCTGTCGTACCTATAATATACCTTAATGTGTTTGCAAACAGTTGTACTCTTCCAAAATAATCCAGTTGCTAAAACAACCTTTCCTCCTCTACTATCAACCTAACAAGAGACTTTTTAAAAATTTTTCCAGTTTTTCCACTAAAGTCATTTTTTTTTCTGTGCCAGGATCCAATACAGGATCCACAATTCATATAGTTGTCATATCTTCTTGGTTTTTCCCAATCTTTGACTCTTCCTTCATCTTCCCTTGTTTCTCATCATCTTGACACTTTGGATAAGTTTGGATTAGTTGTTAAAGACTACCCCTCAATTTTAGTTTGTCTTGACATTTTCTCATGATTAAGTGGAGGTTGAACATTTTTTTGAAAAAGTACCTCACCAGGTCATTTTCTTGTGCTTCTCTGTTTCCTTAAGTCTTATTACTGATTATTCTAGTTTATATACCCAGAGACCCACCCCCAATGAACCACTTCCTCCAACCACACTTCACACTTGCCTCCAGTTACCACTCAGTTAATCATCAAGGAATAATTTACTGATTAGATTAAGGATATAACCCAATTATTTCTCCTCTGAACCTTCTTGCAGGTTTCAGGTCTAGTTAGGGCCTGGACAACCCGTAAAGGCCTGTGTGTAATTGTTCCCATCTTGGTGCTGTTGTGAAGTGTGGAAACGTTAAGATGTGGGGTGTGATGTCTTCAGTTTATTTGGGGGTATATCCATGAAGGAAAGAGTGGGACCCCAGTCTCTTTCTTTCACTTTCCAGCTCTCAGAGGAAGGGTTTTGCTCTGATACATGGCATGATATGCTACCTCATCCCAGACCCAAAGCAACAGGGCCCACTGGATCATGAACTAAAAGGCCTAAAACTGTGACTGAAAATAAACCTTTTTTCTTTGTAAGCGGATTATCTCATATATTTGTTCTAGTGATAGAAAGCTGACTGACACACTGATCATGTTAACCTCAATCATTTGATTGAGGTCTGCCAGGTTTCCCAACTATAAAAAAATCACTCAATTTTTTCTTTGTAATGAATAAAGTGTCCTTGGGAAAGATATTTATAATTCAGGCTGTGCAAATATTCTTTCAAACATTTATTCAGTAATTTTAGGATCCATCTATGGTCCTTATCTACGACAATTATTACTATAGTCTCTACCTAATGTCCGTTTCCCTCATTTATCCCTTCTGTGTTCACTAATTAGAACTCTTCTATAAAGAGGAGCTGCATCTTCTCCATGTTTTTATCTGTTTAATTAATTTATATCAGTCTGGATTTGTGAATATTTATCTTACTTTTTAAAATATAAAACTAATTATTTCACCACTCAAAGTATTCCATCTTCGGCCATCCAGATCTCCTTTGTTTAATCCTTGAGTCCTTTCAACATAATCCCATTCCTTTTTGGGTACTTCTTTGCTTTCAAGCTCCATAATATGTTCCAGGCTCATCTTATATTTTTTTTTCTTGTCCCAATCCCTATAATCAACCACTTCCCAAGCTTCCCTGGTTCCTTTTACCAGATAATGGTATTTAGAAAGTAAGAGCTGAAACTATTTTCCCTTTTTTAACAGAAAGTCAGAATGTTACTTCTCAGTCTTTAAATATTGTCATTTTCACCATTTGGAACATTTCCTATTTTTGTAAAATTTTTCTTTCCTTCTCCCCTAAAACTATATTTCCCATTTAGTTTAAAAATGGGTACTGGAGCTGACCATGGTGATGCACACCTGTAGCAGGAGGGTCTAGAATTCAAAACCAGCCTCAGCAATTATCAAGGCCCTAAGCAACTTAGCAAGACCCTGTCTCTAAATAAAATGTAAAAATGGGTTGGGGATGTGGCTCAGTGGGTTAAGTGCCCCTGGGTTCAATTCCCAGTACCAAAGAAAGGGTAGTAAGCATTGGGTAATAAAATAGTGAAGAAAAATGATTCAGTCCCAGCCCTTACATGAGGCTTACAAGACTGCTAGAGAAGCTAGACTAGAAACAATAAATTGCAATGCAATGTGGTAAGTCCTGAGATGGAGTATGTCAATTTCACATGGAAGTAGCACACAACTTAGACTTGGAACAGGTGGGGATAGGAGGAGGAGAACAGCTTCTAGGAATAAATCCTATCTATGCCAAAATCTGAAATATAAGTAGCAGTTCGATTCAAAAAGAGTAGTGAGGTAGAAAGTGTAGAAAGAGAAAAATTCTAGGCGGGAATAAAAGTGTTCGCAAAACAGAACATATCTCAGTGTGGACCTGAGAAAAGTTAGCAAACTCCAAGAACAGTGTTGACAATGGAGAATACAGTGTCAAAGGATTCAGCTAGAAGACAAGCAGGAGTCAGATCAGAATGGGCTTTGTTACACTGATTCAAAAGTCTACATTTATTCCAAGATCCACCCAAAGCCTCAAGAACCTTTTTAAGCAGGAAAGTGGCATGATCAGATTTATGCTACAGACAGATCACTCAAGCTAACCTGTGAAGCATGGAATCAGGGGAACACAGCCAGCAACTGTTTTAGCAATTAGGTGACATGATGTAACAGAGAATGAAGACAAGTGAATAGATTCTAGAAATACTTCACAGGTGAAATCAGCAGAACAAGATGATTTATTGAATGGGAGAGAGAAGGGAGCAGAATCCACAGGAGAATACAGACTAATTGGGCTGTTGGATGTCTCTCCAAATTTTGCCTTTGTCTGATTGTTGCCCCTGGACGAGTTTCAGATGATGGATTTTCTGCCGGATATGACTTCAGTGACCTGTGTCCTTCATCAAGACTCACATGAGTTCAGTTGATCCCATTTTTAGGGCTGTTAACTCTACTCACTTAGTTAAATTGGTGTTTGCCAAATTCCTCCACTCTAAAGGTACCCTTTTAAACTCTCATTAATAATCTATGGGAAGATGCTCTGAGACCAAGCATCAATGGCATTAGTTTCCATTGATGTTTCCTGATCAAATCAAATAGTTTTATGTTGGTGGGAAAATTTTGGCTTTGTAATAATTCTGTCATTCCTTCTATTCTCATTAGTTTTTATTCTGATAGATTATAGATTATAAATACATAAGCACAAAAATAAAGCTGCTTCCTCCTTTTACTTTTTTATATGTTTCAGTATCATCATAGACTCAATTACTTTATTTAATGTACTTAATTATTTCATTCACCTGATTACTGTCAGTTATCATTGTGATACTCAAATTTCCCCTGATTTAACTGGTGGAAGCTCCTGCAAACTAGCTTCAGTGTTCTTTTCACATGTACCAATTTCTAATTTCCTCACACAAAAGACTTATTTACTTTCCCTGCTCCAGCCCCAGATCAGCAATACTCCATTTGACCCTGTTTCTTTTAAGAAAGGAACAGTATTTAGAAACCTAGGATCAGAACACTAGGTCTGCTTAGTCATTTTGACTATGAGAAGCCCAATCTCTTTGAACATTTACTTTGGGGAATCCACTGAAGACTAGGGAAAAGGTGCCTATTCCAGAGAATTTGAATTGGCCCCAGTATTTTCTGTTTGTCACCTTCAAACAGTCTGGAGACATTACCTATCAAGAATATTTTAGATTAAATTCATGGCTTTATATTTAGGCCCACCAAAGTAATAACATCCAAAATAATGACTGTCTCATTCCCCAATCTATGAAACTGACTTTCTCATTGAGTATCACATCCAGGTATTGGACTTCATTAATTGCTGACTGGTTATTGTTTTCTACAGCGCCCTTGCGGGCACAAAATACTCCACAGTCGGGTCCTTTAAATTCAGGAAAGAGAAACTGTTTTAGTCAGCTTTTTTGCTGCTGTGACTAAATGAACAACTGTAGAGGAGGAAAAATTTATTTGAGGGCTCACGGTTTCAGAGGTCTTAGTCCATAGAAGGCCGGTTCCATTCCTCCAGGCTCAAGATGAGGCAGGACATTGCAGCAGAGGGAAGCAGCTCATGTGGTGATCAGGAAGCAGAGACAGAGAGACAGATAGACAGAGCTTCCCCTCTCCAAATATATACCCCAAAGCCCTGCCCCCAATGAACCACTTCCTCTAACCACACCCCACACCTGCCTCCAGTTACCACTCAGTTAATCATCAGGGATTAATTCACTAATTAGGTTAAGGATATAATCCAATCATTTCTCCTCTGAACCTTCTTGCATTGTCGCACACATGAGCTTTTGGGGGACATCTCACATCCAAACCATAGCAGAAACCATCTGGGCCCAAGAGAGCTCTTCTTAGCAGTTCTGCTCCCTGGTTATTGCTTAACACTCTTAATGAAGAATAATACTGGTATGGTATTGCTTATTATTCTTAATTAAGGGGGGCTGTTTTTTTTTCAAGGCTACCCATAGGCTTAAACTTTCAGATACTATGTTTTATTTGAAATCGGTTTCTTTGTGTAGCTTTGAAGTTCTCTGTGGACTGCCTCTCTTTCTCTGAGAAAAGTTTCTGAGCAGTCTTCTGGGCTCTCAGTAGGATAGTCGCCTCTGGTCTTATTGGCTTCCCTCTCCTTGTCCATAATTAAGCTGGTTTCAGGGCCTTTAGGGCCCCAGTATTTTATGTTTGTCACCTTCAAAGTACAGACACCATCTTTCAGTAGGGGCTGGGTGGAAGAAGGGAGCCATCAACCTCTCAGCACACTCACCTCTTTAATTCAGAGTTGGAGGGAATGGGAAAGGCTGGTGGCCTGTGCTTCTCAGTAAGACACCAGCTGACATGATGGGAAGCTGAGTGGGAGGAGGATCCATGCCCTTTGGGCCACATCTGTCCAGAATGAAGCTTCCACCAAGTAAATGGGGGTGTGGAGGGGAGCAGGTCACTCACATGCCATAGACTTTCATGGTTCTGAGTTTAATAGATTTTCTTGACTGAATAGTTCTTCATTTGATATGTATCCTTACAACAATTACCAAGAGACTTAAAATGGCTGGGATATTTAATATGTAATTTTCACCAATTGTGCTGGTTTCTCTGGAAAATGTGTCCAGAGAGGTTATGCTTCTATCCCCAGATTGGAACTCCCATTACCTTTTAATTTTATGTTGTTTATTTGACATAGAAAAAGTTCTACATTTTTATAGACTCAGATCTATACATCTTTTCTTTTGGTGTTTATTTTACTTTTTTTCATGCTTAGAAATCCATCTCTATCCAGAATTTAAACATATCTTTTTTTTATGTTTTCCTAATTTTTTATGCACCCAGAATTTACCTTGATATACAATACTTGATTGCAATCTAAATTAACTTTTCTCCAAGCTGTAAATATTCTAACACAATTTGATGAACAAACTATTACTCCCTCCCTTTCTTTCATGACTTTTATCACTTATTGAGTTATTACATATATGGAGGCCTGTTAATCTGTCTATACTATTTTATATACCACCCTGTTTCAGTTAATTTATATTTATGTTTTAAAATCAATAGTTTTGAATTTTCAAAATCATCTTAGCTGTTTAAATGACTTTATTCTTTCAGGCGAACTTTAGAATTATTTTGCTCACTCACAAAAATTGCAAGGCAATTTTGACAGGAATGTTAACCATTAAATTAACTTGCAAAGGCCAATGTTTTACAATATGCAGTCATTCCACAAAGGAACCAGAGTATGCCTTTCCATTGATTTAAATCATCCTTTTAATCTCTCAGAAATTCTGAAACTATCTTCCTAAAAGTCTAATATATTTATTGATGATGTTAATTTTCATTTTTTAAAATATTACTTTGTTTTGTTTTTTAATTGCCAACCTATTATATGATTATGTCTATAATAAAAACCATCAGTATTTGTAACTGTATCATACCATTTACCTTTGGAACTCTTTATGAATTTAATAATTTTACAACTAGTTCTCTAAGGTTGTTGAGTTATGAAATTAAACTAAAGGCAAATAATGATTATTTTCCATCCTCCCTGCTATCATCATCTTCAAAACCAAAGTATAATTCATCATCATCTTGTCTGTAATGTTGGGTGTAGAATTGAGTATTTTGCAGATATAATTGAGACCCAAAATTCTTTTATTTAAAATAGCCAAGAAAATCCTATCTGATTTTAACATTTGAATTACTCTGGCAATGCAATCTGGGCCCTGAGCAATCAAGTTTTCATCTGTAGATACAGACCCCAGCATGCCATAGAGAAAACCCTCCCCCAATGCAAATGAAGAAAACAGCTGGAAACCATTTTCATGCAAATCTAATTTTTTTGAGAGCTTTGGTGCGCATTATCCATGTAGACCAGGCATCTGCAACAAAAATTTAAGGTCAGACAGGCCTTCTAGGGACTCTTCCTCGTGCCAAAAATTGTGCATGTGTGCTTGAGGTATAGAACCCAATTTAATATTAGCCAGAGTAAAATGTAATTAGGAGGATTGCCTAACTGGAAAGAAAATACCAACTGTCTTCCAGGATGGAGTAGACCTATTCAAAGTATCTAATATTTTAGAATAAAGAGCCTCCCTTTACTTCTGGGGTCAGGATACTATTACAGCAATGAACTTGGGCTCTCTCGAATCAGGCAAACTGGGAATTGGACCTCAGCCCTGCCACTTACTAGCGGTGTGACCTTCGGCAGTGTACTTATATTGTCAAGATTAGGTTCAATTCTAACCAAAAAGATCTGTGTCCTCAACTAGATTTCTTCATTTCACAAACTTCATTTCTCTCTCCTATGAAAGTCTGGACTTAGTTGATAAGAGATTGGCACAAAGGCTCAATCTTATGTCATTAAAGGCAGCTTTACCCTCTAAGGGCATGGTCCTCTTCTTCCTCATGGTTCATCACACAATGCTTTCATTCATATCCCTGTGTCATCCCTAATGCAAAGGGGGACAGTAAAACATCATGTTCCTGAATGCCCCCTGTCTGTTAACCAAAAACCCAGTCAAGTTAAGAGAACAATGAGAGCAAGCCTGGACCAGAGCCTCCAGGTACATGTCATCTTGAAGGACCATGGCTTTCTCTTATCTTGAAGGACAAGGGCACATTGGGAATGAAGGTAAGTTTGGTGTTATCTGTAGAAAGTGACTTTCTTGCATGTACGTTGGAGTAGTTGCTCCTTGGGATGATGGTTAAATGGGCAAACTAAGCAAGCTAATACCCGTGATGTCACTGCTTCTGCAACCTATCACATAAAACCTCTCTCTCTGTGGGAATGGGCACAAAACTGTAGGAAGAACATTTGTCATTCATTCAGCCAGCTGTCACTGGACAAGACACCAAGAGGGAGAAGAAACTCTGCTTGGCAAAGCACTTTGACAGACAAGAAATACCATTTGCTCAGTCTGTTGCCACTGAACTCTTCTTGGAACACTCATTGATCTCTTGTAAGCTTTCCCTAATAAATCATATGCTTCCAATGCTGTCTCTGGGCACCGTTTTTTGGCTTGTCTACAACCTACCCCACTGCCCTGGCACAACTGGGCTGTGGAATGCACAACCCCATTGAACAGAAGATAGCCTTATGACAACACCTAAATGCATGAAAAGCTAGAACGGTAGCCTTTATCCTAAGTAGTCAGCCAAAAATCCAAGAATCTATTTGAAAAGAAGAAAACCAAGTACATCTATCAACATCTGTGTGTTTTCATCATTATTCTTAACTTCTATTTGCCTAAGTTTCCTAGTCTGAAAAATGAGTGTAATAATAATAATAATTACCTTAAAGTATTTTTCTAAGGATTAATTTAACTGAAGAAATATCTGTAAGATGTTTAACCTAATATCATACCCAGAAGTCACTCACTAAATTTTTATGATAATTGCCAAAAACATCACCTCCGTAATATGCTTATTGATCTCTGGTATAAATAATGTGTTTTATAATAGATATGAGTTATGTAAGGCAACACTGTGAATATCAGAACACTACAACAATAGGCAATGGTTTGTGTTGTCCAAACTCACCACTATATTCAGTGAACACTCTAACATCTCAGACGTCGGGACTCTTGCCTTTGGTCACACAGATTTGCCAAGTGAGTGGCAACTAAAGTCAGAACCCCCAAAGCCCTACTTCATATTCCAAACCGCTTTATCCCTTCCTTCCACTGGGACAGATACATGAGTGTTGGCCAAAAAACTGGAACATATTGAAACATAAAAATTTCCCACTGAAATACTAAACTCATCAAGGGTACCAGGAAATTCTGCATATATATAGTACGTACCTCAGAGTGTTGACTAAGATATTCTTCCTGTTTAATTACAGTCTTGGAAGAGGTAGTCATTGAATTGACCAGATTTAAATTGTAAACTTAGTCTTATCTCCAGAGGCGACACATTCAGTCTTCATACTATTTCAGTTTAAAAAAAAATGATAAAAACCAAAACAGTGTGATCGTATAAAATGTTGATTTCAGTTGGTCATTTCTATTGTAGAGAAAATGTTGATGTTATTGTCTAAGAGATAAATCTTTAAACATAATTTTATTGAATTTGAAATGTAGTAATGAAGACCTTGGAATTTGAGATTCTGCAAAAGATGTGATTCTTTCATAGAATAACAGGGCTAAATTCTCTCCTGAGAGGAATGAGCTTCCTTTGCCACAGAGGGGAAAATTTGGATAAGACTCTCTTGTTCTGGTCCAATAGCAATTTCCTGCTGACTGGATTCTTTTAACACAGAGGACCAAAGGATTCTCTAAGTCTCTGGAGAGCTTTAGAAATGATGGACATGAGAGGAAACTGAGGAGAAAAGTGCTACATTCTGATGCCTCCAAGACTGGACATTTGCTTCTGGGTCTTGTTTTTGTTTTTCCAGATAGAAACCACTTTCTTATTTTCACCATCTCATTCTTTTTATCCATCTATATTTTTCTTGCCAAATTTCATTTAAGATTCAATTTTCATGATTAAGTGGTACAAGCATCATAGTAGCAGTATGTAGAGAAGAAGGAGTATGGAGTATTTATTAAAGGCTATTATAACACTGGTATTCAGCCAAGTACTCCTCATACATTAATTTACTCATGTTGCCCTTAGGATAATCCTATGAGATAGGTATTATTATGGCAGCCATCTTACAACTAGAAGTCCAGAGAGAATAGGTGACTGGTCCAATGCCACACACCAAGTTAATGACAGACCCAGAATTTAAACTTGATTGATTTGGGGTGCTCTTAATTATCACATTATGATTCTTATATTATTATTTATTGTTATATTACTATATTATTTATACTTCCATATGATGTTCTTATCAATTAAAATGTACTTTTCTGGTACTAAGGGTTAATTTAACTGAAGAAATATTTGGAAATGATTTTCCCTAATTTTAATGCATATTCTTATTTCTAGTACTCATTATCTCTTCATTACTTTTTGATCCAAGGGAAAAGTTTTAGTAAGTAGCACCTAGTATGATACATGGTTTTGTGCATAATAAATATTCAAAGTTTTTGGCTGAATGACAGAGAGACATTTGAAGTGCAAAATTTCCCCTTTGAATTTTCTGCCCCAAAAGAAAAAGGATAGAAATCTGCCGCATTCATATGAGAATATTTAGGAAGCTTTCTTGAGTTGACCTTCACTGTCTTGATTTAAGTGACCCTAAAATAGCATTCACCATTAACAGCTAATGTTTTTATTTTTCCTCTACTATGTACAAATACTCTCAAGCAATGAAATGAAGATTCTACCCAGGAAATCAGTGCTTTGTTAATGGCACATCTCTGTATCTCGTATCTTGCACTAAAGAATATTGCCCGTTTAATCCCACTTTCCAGTCATAAACCCTGGCCTCCTGAGGAGATATTTTATAAACAGGATACAAAGCACACACACACTACATCATATGTATATATGTGCTATATGGCTATATATCCGTTCATATGTACATTTATATATGAACTCTAAATAATGCATTTCTGAAAGACAAATAGCATTTTGTGGATAATTAGTTAATTAATAGCTTATAGAATATTAAGTAGAAAGTTAACATGGAACATGTGTTTTCTTGTTTTTTTAAATAAGACTAAAAGAGATTTCACAGATATCTATTATGCATGAATGTTGCCCTGATCATTCATGGATAAAGCATCTAAAATACAGCTCCATTATTCTCTCCAGCCCAGGCCTGGAGGAAAGAGTATGAAATGATGCCAATTGGCTGTGTGCCAACAATTGACTGAAGTTTGTGAGCACTCAGAGTGAACCCGCAGTTGGGTTTATGTGAGTCTCCTGTTGGCCTCCTCACCAAGACCCTCTCCTGCTCAGTGGCCACTGGTCAGTCAATTAGGTCTATTCTCTGTTTACCAATCTCCTCTCCCATAGAGCTCTGCCCGTGGTAACATCCTTAATTTGCCATCTGGGACTGCTATCTGCAAATGCCTCTGCATATGGAGTAAATGATCACCAAAGAAAAGACTGGATTTCAGTCCCTAAGGCAGCAGAGCAGTGCTTACCAAACCTTAACACCACATTTCACAAAATATGTTTATCTCCTGTCTCCTCCTAGCCTCACAGGTGCCAAGTGCTAGACATCTGAAGACTTGCAGAGACCCCATAGCAAACAAAGAAGGAAATTTTGGCTATTCTAGAAGTATAAGCACATCCCATCTTGGCCAGAGTCTCTCAAATCACAGATCTCTAGAGAAACCTGTAAGCCACAGAGCAAAAATCTACAGCATAAAGGTCTATGACATAAAAGCACAGTTAATAAAACTCTATTTTCAGTAAAACACATTTTAGTTATATGTCATAATACATAACAAAAAGGTGTTTCCTTTTAAACATCAGATATACTGTGTAAACTTCTCAAAATTCTTTAGATGTCCCAGGCACTCTGTAACTGTTTCATGGTAATGATTTTCTGGGGCACACAAAGAGTTGTTCCATAAAGAATTTAAAAACCCTTTGTGTGTCTACAACTCCGAGCATCAGTTCTTTGGCTTTCCATGGAACTGGCCCAGAAAGCCATACTGACACGAGACAATGTTTTCATCGAAAGAGGAAATTTTAATGACTCCTTCCCAGAAAACTAGATCTTTTTTTCCAAATCAATGGAACCCCAATATAAAATATTTGTGTTAGTTAACTTCTCATCACAATAACAAATACCTGAGAGCAATCCAAAGAAAAGATTGGTTTGGGTTCAGAGTTTCAGAGTTTTCAGTCCATGACGGTTGATTCTGTTGCTTTGGGTCTGCAGTGAAGCAGCACATCATGGCAGGAGCACATGGCAAGGCACACTGTTCATCATGTGGCCAGGAAGCAATAACAAAAAATAGGAAGAGGCCAGGGTGCTATGATCCTCTTCAAGGGCACACCCCCCAGCGACCTCCCATTTGGTTCCACCTCTTAAAGGTCCCAACACCTTCCCATAGCACCTCATTGAGGACCAAGTCTTTACCACATGGACCTTTGGGAGATATTCCAGATCCCCAGCTATAGCAATAATCATTCTCATTCTTAAGTTAATTAGTTAAAATGAACACTCTATAACTAAACAACAGAATGCAATTTTTAGTGATAATTCTCACATCTGTTTTAGAAGATGGAGCCCAATCCACTAGGAAATAATATTATATAAATTGGACCCAGATGGGGAATAAAGCAAAAACACAATAAAACGTTGACAATCATGATATTGTTAAATGGCTGAGACTAAAGTGAAAAAAGTGTATTCACTTGTTTATTCACATGATAATGAAGGACCTTTAAAGAATCTCTCTGTAGGACAGAAGGCCAAATAGATGTCCACATACTTACTTGCTCCTCCAAAAAGAAACAAGCAACAGATGTATAGGTACCTATAGAGTCCCTATAGAGGTGTGTGACCATGAGAGAACTCTGGAATTCAATAGGAGAGAAATGAAAATCTTAAAATCCAGAGTTCTGGGCTAGCAACAAAGAATGAGAAACAACATATCCCAGCACCTGACATCCAGAGTCAGGGGAGGGGGAATCTCCCTTTCACAATGGCAATGGTAAGAGTTTCAGCGAACTCTTATCTGGGCAGATAACTGACAATCCCAGCTGCTATAAAAATTCGTGGCCCTTACGGACTTACAGCCTAATAGACAGGAGATCTGAAATCCACACAGTAGCCTGGCAACTGGAAAAGGAATTCGCTCCATCTCCAGCAAACATCCAGGATGCTGTGGTCAGGAGCCATCTTGGGAAGTGACCTATTTTCTGAATTTAGGCCGCTTTAGGGGTCATAATTCCTTGCCTATTCCCATCTTTTGAACAACACAGGTATTCCACTGCACTAGCTCAGTCAGTGGCTGCTTCCCAGGCCAGACTTAGCTCAATAGAGTGACACTGATTAAAAACTCACTGAGAGTATGCTACATGCTGGAGAATGGATATAATAACACAAAGGGAAGAGAAAGGTGCTGTCCACAAACCCAGGAGATCCAGAAGCTTGTTCTTTAAAACCAGGGATGTAGCCAATCACGTGTGGTTTCCCGTGCATGCCAGGATTGGTGGCACTTGTTCTTACCATGCCTCTCACAGGGCTGCATGCAGACACCTTTTGCTAACAAAATGGAGAAAGAATTCTGAGCTTCTACTGCTTCCCAACCACAGAGACATGCTGAGTTACTTTCAAACAATGATGCTGTGCTTCTGGCTGTAGCCTTGTCAAAAAAAGTGCACAGTTCTAGGAAGAAACGACCCAGCACCATTCACATTCCAATTATGCCCTCTCCTGGGAGTATCTCAGCTAAGAAGAATTTTTCCTGGGTCCACTGATGACCCATTCCTGATTGATTCCTGGTAGGTACTATAACTGAAAGACTTGGGAGAAAAAGCCCTGACCATTGTTTAGTCCCTGGATGTGCATAGCTAAGGGTGGGGGGTAGTGTCTGAGGTCCTATACCTGGGTGGGCATGCACTCAGTAACCACAGACAATATTTGCTTCCACCATACTTATCTGATTGTTCCTGCACTTTGATCACACACTGCTTACAAGACTAGATGTTAGTGCCACAGGGAGGTAGCTGTGATTCCCACCTCACTTTTCTCTGTGAAGCACCAGGACCTGCACCAGTATCTGTTCAAAGAACAAGTGCTTCAAGCCCCTCACCACTCCTGGAGCAGGCAATACCAGACACTCATTCAAGTAATGAGCCAATATTAATGGTGCCTAAGAAAGTCCCATCCCCCAAAGGGGAACTACTACCATTATAGGAGTAATCACGTAGAGTGCACCCCATACACTCCACTATCTATATTGCACCTTCCAAAAGTGTAGGGTGTCCCCACTCTTGAGGAACTCACAGAGATAAGGGTTTTTCCAACTCTGATATGGTATGTGCTATACCCAAACTGACTAATCATAGCCAAAGAAGCAACAGGGAGATACTCAGTATCCAGTTAGAAATAAAACCAACATTGCATAACAAACTAATACCCAAAGACACATCTTTTATAGAAAGCCACTTAGTAAGAAGTTCATCCCATAAATGCAAGAAGGTTATCCATTTCATCAGATGTACAAATCTTTACATAGGAACATAATAAGAAAATGAAGAAATATGAACAATATAAGTTAATTATGCCACCTCCTGAAGATCATAACGCTCTAGGGACAAATTCCAAAAATATAAAAATGGATAAAATCCCTGATTAAAAAATTCAAAAGAATGATTTTTAAAAAGCACTGTGAGTTTCAAAAGAAGAAATAGTTAAATGAAATTAGAAAAACAATGCAGGATATGAATGAGAACTTCAGCAAAGAGAGAGGCAAAAAAAGCATCAATCAGAAATCTTGGAAATAAAGAGCTCAATAAATCTAATTTTAAAATCCAGTTGAAAGTGTCAAAACCAGATTAGATCAAATGAAAGAAAGAATATTGGAATTTGGTGTCAGTTCTTTCAAAATATCACAGATAGAAATTTTAAAAAATAAGAAAAAATGAAGAGAGCATACAAGGTATTTGGGGCATCATTAAAAGATCAAATGCTCATACTGTTGGCAAACTTGAAGGGACAGAAAACTTACCTAGTTTGGGGAAAGACATTGTCACCAAGGTACAAGAGCCTATAGAACCCCAGATAGACATGACCTAAAAATATCCTCTGCTCAACATGCTATATTCAAACTGTCAAACATATAAGGCAAAGAAATAATTTTAAAATATTCAAGAAAAAATGGCAAATTACATTTAATGGTGATTCCAGACTTACAGTAAATTTCTCTAAAGAAAACCTACAGGCCAGGAGGCTATTAAATAATGTATTGCAGGACCTGGAAAAAATAACTGCCAATCAAAGTTTCTACACCCCCCAAAAAAAGCTATCCTTCAGAATCATAAAAGAACTAAAGACCTTGAAAAATAAGCAAAAACTGAGGGAATTCAATACCAGCTGACCAGTCTTACAAAAGATGCTTAAGGGATTCTTATATCCAGAGTGAAAGGAAGATAACTACCATTATGATAGCATATGAAAGTATAAATTCTACTAGAAAAGTAGATACACAAATGAGAAATGGAAGAGAATCAAAACCATCAAAAAATGAAAATAAATAAAAGACGAAGAAATGAACAAAAACTACTCAGAATGACAAGAAAATCATCTATGAAATTACAGAAACAAGTCCATAGCTTTCATTAATAACTCTGAATGTAAATGGTTTTAATTATCTAAAGATACTGACTGGCCGAGTAGATTAAAAACAAGACCCAACAATATGCTGCTCATAAGAATTTCACTTCACCAATAAGGATGCACAAGGGCTGAAAACAAAAAGATAGAAAAATGATTCTCCAAGGAAATGGAATCTTTTAAAAAAGCAAGAATAGCTATACTTATATCTGACAAAATAGACTTTAAAGATAGAAACAGTAAAAAGAGATAAGGTCACTATATATTGATCAAGAAATAAATCAAGGAGATATAATGATTATAAATGTATATGCACCTAAGATCGTAGTGCTCAAATTCATAAACAAACACTATGGAACCTAAAGGGAAAGATGGACTCTAATACTCCAATAGTGGGGAATTTCAGTACCTATTTTCACCAATGGAAACAGTACCCAGACCAAACAAAAACAACAACAACAAAAAATAAACATCGGAGTTAAACTCTACCATCAAATGTTCTAAGCAGACATTTACACAAAATGCCATCTAGCAGCAGCAGAAAACACATTCTTGTCATCAGCATGTCTTCTAAATTAACAGCAAGAAAAAAAAAGATACATACAAAGATATAAAAAATGAACAACTCAGTCTTGAATAAACAGTGAGTCATTGGGGGAAGTCAGAGGGAAATTTAAAAGTTCTTTGAAACAAATAAAAATGGAAACAAAAATATACCAAAACCTGTGAGACACAGCAAAAGCAATACTAAATGGGAAGTTTATAGCAATAAGTGCCTACCTTAAAAAAAGAAGAAGAAAAAAAGAGAGAGTAAAAGATTCAAAATAAACAACTTAGTCTGGGGATGTGGTTGTCATAAAGGGCTTACATAGCATGTTCCAGGACCCAAGGTTCCATCCCTAGCACAGAAAAAAAAAAAAAAAAAAAAAAACTTTCAAAATAAACAACCTAAGGATGCATCTCAAGTTCTTAGAAAGGCAAGAACATACCAAACCCCAAATCAGTAGAGGAAAGGAAATAATAAAGATAAGAACAGAAATATTTGAAATAAACTCCAACTGAACAATAGGGTAAATCAAACAAAGAGTTGGTTCTTTGGAAAGATAAAAGAAACTGACAAACCTCTAGCCAGACCAAACTCCCCAAAAGGAGACAGAAGACACAAACATGTAATGAGAGATGAAAATAGAAATATTAAAACTGATATCACAAAAATTCAAATCCTATTAAGGACTATTTTGAAAACCTATTATGAACAAATTTGAAAATCTAGAAGAAGTGGAAAAATTTCTGAACACATATGATCTATTAAAAATGAATCCAAGAGGATATTAAAACCCTGAAAAAAATAATCACAAGTAATGGGATGGAATCAGTAATAAAAATTCTCTCAACAAAGAAAATTCCAGGACCAGATGGCTTCACTGATGAATTTTGCCAGACATTAAAGAAGACCTAATATCAATGCTTCTCAAACTCTCCTATACAATTAAAAGAAAGGCAAACCTTCCAAACTCATTCTACAAGGCCAGCGTTACCTATTATTCAACATAGCAGGAACACAACAAAAAAAAGAAAACTAGTGACCAATAGCCCTGATGAACACAGATGTAAAAACCCTCAGCAAAATACTCAGCAAATTGAATTTAATAGCATATATAAGAAGTTCATATGTGATCATCAAGTTGTTTTCATTCCAATTATGCAAGAATGAGTCAACATATGCAAATTAATAAGGACAATACATCATATAAATAGAATGAAGAATAAAATTCCATCATCATCTCAATAGATACAGAAAAAGCATTTGGCAATCCAAAATATCAATGACATTCTTCATAGAACTAGAAAAAGTTTCTAAAATTCCTATGGAGGCACAAAAGACCCCCCAAATAGCCAAAGAAGTCTTGAGCAAGAAAAACAAAGCTGGAAGCTTCCCAAAGCCTGACTTCAGGAGAGACTACAGAGCCATATTAAGGAGTTGGGGATATAGCTCAGTTAGTAGAGTGCTTGACTCATATGCACAAGGCCCTGGGTTCAATCCCCAGCATCCCCCCCCCAAAAAAAACATATTAATACAAAAAACATGGTGTTACCATAAAAACAGAGATTGTGACCACTTACTGGCAAAAGCTGATATGATTTTCTGGATTGGTCTCTAAAAGCATAAGAGACAAAAGCAAAATTTACAAATAGGATTACATCAAACTAAAAAGGTTCTGCAAAGCAAAGGAAACAATCAACAGAGGGATGAGACAACCTACACAGTCAGAGAAAATAGTTGCCAACCATTCACTTGAAAGGTTAATATCCAGATTACATAAAGAACACTAAAATCTTACCAAAAAAATCCAAATGAGCTAAATAGACTCTTCTCGAAAGAAGAAATACAAATTACCAATAAATAAATGAAAAATGCTCAATATCATTAGCCATCAAGGAAATGCAAATCAAAATTACAATGAGATACCATCTCACCTCAGTTACAATGTCTATCATCAATAATAATAATAATAACAACAACAAATATCAGTAAGGATGTATAAGGAACCCATATATACTGTTGATGGAACAGTAAATTAATATATCAGTACTAGGGAAAATAAGTAGGTTTCTTGAAACACTAAAAATAGATCCTGCAATGGTGGTGCAGGTAATCCCAGCAACTCAGGAGGCTGAGGCAGGAGGATTACAAGTTTAAGATCAACCTCGGTGATATTGTTTGTTGTGGCAATATTCACAGTAGCTAAAATATAGAATCAGCCTAGGTTCCCATGAACACATGAGTGGATAAAGAAAATGGCATATATACACAAAGAATGAACACCTGTTATTTACTGCAAAATAGATGGAACTGGGGGATACTGTCTTAAGCATAACAAACCAGATTCAGAAAGAAAGAAAAGTGTCACATGTTCTCTCTCATAAGTGAAATCTGGGGGTGGGGGGAGACAATTTAAAGTAGAAAAGAGATTACTAGGGAATGGAAATGTGCCAGTGGGAAGGGACACAAGGGTAGAAGAAGGGTGAAGGGACAAGATCAATGCACACGTGTGGTGTGCATGTATGGAAATATCACTGACGCATACAGTTAATAACATGGTCCATAATTAAAATAAATAAATAATGCCCATATTTTAAGCAAAAGCAGAAAGAACAAACAATAAGCTGGATGACTCACTGTATAGAAGGATATGCAAAACATAAGAGAAATAAGGTGGAACCGTGAAATATGTGGCTTCAGGATTTGCAGGGAGGGCAGAAATGTTCCATAAATTATCTGTGTGATAAATGCTGTAGTTGCCTGAGGGAAGCTGAAAGCCCCATATAACATCCTCAAAATGATAAGAGTGAGGGCAAAGAGCAAGGGAAAAAAAGGCAGAGACAATTGCATAATGTGGAGTGAACTAATAAATTAAAAAGTAAAAAGTAAGTCAATGAACAAATGAATAAGCAAATCAATTGGAAAATGTCCTTGTGATTAGCTGTTATGTGTATTTCAATTGCTCATATTTAGTTAATAGTTTGGGTTTTTTTATTCTGTGTGACTAAGCAATATTTCAAAACCTTTTTCATTTGCAGGCAATGAGAAGTTTAATGTTGGGGCTGGGGATGTGGCTCAAGCAGTAGCGCGCTCGCTTGGCATGCGTGCGTCCCAGGTTAGATCCTCAACACCACATACAGAAACAAAGATGTTGTGTCCGCCGAAAACTAAAAAATAAATATTTAAAAAATTCTCTCTCTCTCTCTCTCTCTCTCTCTCTCTCTCTCTCTCTCTTTAAAAAAAAATTTTTTAAAAGAGAGAAGTTTAATATTGGTTATATGTTTTACAAAGTTCCAATTCAGAGATGTCAAAGGGATAAAAGCTTTACTGAAGTGGGTTTTTTGTTTTTGTTTTTGTTTTGTTGTACTGGGGAATAAACCCAGGGGTGAATAACCACTGAGCCACATTCCCAGCCCTTTTCATATTTTATTTAAAGACAGGCTCTTGCTAAGTTGCTTAGGGCCTCACTAAGGTACTGAGGCTGGCTTTGAACTCCTGATCCTACTGCCTCAGCCTCCCAAGCTGCTGGGATTGCAGGTGTGTTCCACTAAACCTAGCTCAGAAGTGGTTTAAAGAGTTATTAGGCTGCTGAGGGGCAGAGCTGCCCCCCACCCCCCGAGCCTGCCAGGTAGGCGGAACTGTGACTACCGACAGAAAAGGCCCAGTGGCCCACGGAGGGGCAGAGCTTCCAATCACTCCTGCAAGGTAGGCGGGCCTGCGACCCACCAGCAGAAGAGGAGCAGCGGCCTGCTGAGAGGCAGAGCCGCCCCCTCCCCCCACGCCTGCAAGGTAGACGGAACTGTGACCACCAACAGAACAAGCCAGACCTGCAACCGACAGACAGAACAGGCCCAGTGGCCTGAGGAAGGGTAGAGCCGCCCCCCCCCCGTGCCTGCAAGGTAGGCGGACCTGCGACCCACTGGCAGAACAGCCCCAGAGGCCTGCAGAGGGGCAGTGCCGCTGCCTGCGCCTGCAAATAGGCAGAACTGCGACCACCGACAGAAAAAGCCTAGCGGCCCGCAGAGGGACAGAGCCACCGCCCGCGCCTGCAAGGTAGGCAGACCTGCTACCGACCGGCAGAGCAGGCCCAGCGGCCTGCCGGCGTGGTAGGCACATTGCCCCAATTGGAGGAGGGGCAGAGCCGCCGCCCGCGCCTGCGAGGGAGACTTTGCAACTATACAAGACCAATATAAATATATAGGGAGAAAATTCAATAGCACATCAGTTTCACCAAGTAGAAAGGAACGCGAAGAGTATGAAGAGACAAGGAAAGAAAGGACCACAAGCAATGCAGGTCAACTCAACGTTAGAAGAGGTAATAGCTGCAGCAGATAGAATGTCAGATAAAGAATTCAGGATATACATGCTTCAGATGATCTGGAGTCTCAAGGAAGACATCAGACAGCAAAATCAGACAATGAAAGATCACTTCAACAATGAATTACATAAACAAATGCAAGAAGCAAAAGATCAACTATACAGGGAGATAGAGGTTATAAAAAACAAACAAACAGAAATCCTAGAAATGCAGGAAGCAGTAAACCAACTTAAAAACTCAATTGAGAATACTACCAGCAGAGTAGAACACTTAGAAGATAGAACATCAGACAATGAAGATAAAGTATTTCAACTTGAAAAGAACATAGACAGCTCAGCAAGACTGTTAAGAAACCATGAGCAGAACATCCAAGAAATATGGGATAACATCAAGAGACCAAATTTAAGAGTCATTGGAATACAGGAAGGGACAGAGTTTCAAACCAAAGGAATGAGCAATCTATTCAATGAAATAATACGAGAAAACTTCCCAGACTTGAAGAATGAGACAGAATCCCAAATCCTAGAAGCCTACAGGACGCCGAATGTGCAAAATCATAAGAGACCCACACCTAGACACATTATAATGAAGATGCCCAACATACAGAATAAGGAGAGAATTTTAAAAGCTACAAGAGAAAGGAAGCAGATCACATTTAGGGGTAAGTCAATCAGGATAACAGCTGATCTTTCAACACAGACTCTGAAAGCTAGAAGATCCTGGAATAACATATTTCAAACACTGAAAGAAAATGGGTTCCAACCAAGAATTGTGTTTCCAGCGAAATTAAGCTTCAAGATGGAAGATGAAATTGAAACCTTCCACGATAAGTAAAAGCTAAAAGAATTTGCAGCTAGAAAACCATCTCTTCAAAACATCCTTGGCAAAACATTACAGGAAGAGGAAATGGAAAATAACAATGAAAACCAACAGTGGGAGGTAGGACAGTAAAGGGGGGAAAAATAATCAAAGAGGAAAACAAACCATGTTTAGTAACATAAATAAACAAATATGGCTGGAACAACAACCCATATCTCAATAATAACCCTAAATGTTAATGGCTTAAACTCACCAATTAAGAGACACAGGCTAGTAGAATGGATCACAAAACAAGACCCAACAATATGCTGCCTACAGGAGACGCATTTGATAGGAAAAGACATACATAGGCTGAAGGTGAAAGGTTGGGAAAAATCATATCACTCATATGGACTTCGGAAACAAGCAGGAGTGTCCATACTCATATCAAATAAAATAGATTTCAAGCCAAAGTTAATCAAAAGGGATAAAGAGGGACACTACATACTGCTTAAGGGAACCATACACCAACAAGACATAACAATCATAAATATATATGCACCAAACAATGGTGCAGCTATGTTCATCAAACAAACTCTTCTCAAGTTCAAGAGTCTAATAGACCACCATACAATAATCATGGGAGACTTCAACACACCTCTCTCGCCACTGGACAGATCTTCCAAACAAAAGTTGAATAAGGAAACTATAGAACTCAATAACACAATTAATAACCTAGACTTAATTGACATATATAGAATATACCACCCAACATCAAGCAGTTACACTTTTTTCTCAGCAGCACATGGATCCTTCTCAAAAATAGATCATATATTATGTCACAGGGAAACTCTTAGACAATACAAAGGAGTAGAGATAATACCATGCATCCTATCTGATCATAATGGAATGGAACTGAAAATCAACGATAAAAGAAGGAAGGAAAAAGAATATATCACTTGGAGAATGAACAATAGGTTACTGAATGATCAATGGGTTATAGAAGACATCAAGGAGGAAATTAAAAAATTCTTAGAGATTAATGAAAACACAGACACAACATATCGGAATCTATGGGACACATTGAAAGCAGTTCTAAGAGGAAAATTCATTGCTTGGAGTTCATTCCTTAAAAAAAGGAAAAACCAACAAATAAATGATCTCATACTTCATCTCAAAATCCTAGAAAAAGAAGAGCAAAACAACAGCAAAAGAAGTAGAAGGCAAGAAATAATTAAAATCAGAGCTGAAATTAATGAAATCGAAACAAAAGAAACAATTGAAAAAAATTGACAAAACTAAAAGTTGGTTCTTTGAAAAAATAAACAAAATCGACAGACCCTTAGCCATGCTAGCCAAGAGAAGAAGAGAGAGAACTCAAATTACTAGCATACGGGATGAAAAAGGCAATATCACAACAGACACTTCAGATATACAGAAGATAATCAAAAATTATTTTGAATCCTTATACTCCAATAAATTAGAAGATAGTGAAGGCATCGATAAATTTCTTAAGTCATATGATCTGCCCAGATTGAGTCAGGAGGATATAGACAACCTAAACAGACCAATATCAATTGAGGAAATAGAAGAAACCATCAAAAGACTACCAACTAAGAAAAGCCCAGGACCGGATGGGTATACAGCAGAGTTTTACAAAACCTTTAAAGAGGAACTAATACCAATACTTTTCAAGCTACTTCAGGAAATAGAAAAAGAGGGAGAACTTCCAAATTCATTCTACGAGGCCAACATCACCCTGATACCTAAACCAGACAAAGACACTTCAAAGAAAGAAAACTACAGACCAATATCTCTAATGAACCTAGATGCAAAAATCCTCAATAAAATTCTGGCCACTCGGATACAAAAACTTATCAAAAAAATTGTGCACCATGATCAAGTAGGATTCATCCCTGGGATGCAAGGCTGGTTCAATATACGGAAATCAATAAATGTTATTCACCACATCAATAGACTTAAAAATAAGAACCATATGATCATATCGATAGATGCAGAAAAAGCATTCAACAAAGTACAGCATCCCTTTATGTTCAAAACTCTAGAAAAACTAGGGATAACAGGAACATACCTCAATATTGTAAAAGCTATCTATGATAAGCCTCAGGCTAGCATCATTCTGAACGGAGAAAAATTGAAGGCATTCCCTCTAAAATCTGGAACAAGACAGGGATGCCCTCTCTCACCACTTCTGTTCAACATAGTTCTCGAAACACTGGCCACAGCAATTAGACAGACGAAAGAAATTAAAGGCATAAAAATAGGAAAAGAAGAACTTAAATTATCACTATTTGCAGATGACATGATGCTATACCTAGCAGACCCAAAAGGCTCTACAAAGAAACTATTAGAGCTAATAAATGAATTCAGCAAAGTGGCAGGATATAAAATCAACACGCATAAATCAAAGGCATTCCTGTATATCAGCAACAAATCCTCTGAAATGGAAATGAGGACAACCACTCCATTCACAATATCTTCAAAAAAAATAAAATACTTGGGAATCAACCTAACAAAAGAGGTGAAAGACTTATACAATGAAAACTACAGAACCCTAAAGAGAGAAATAGAAGAAGATCTTAGAAGATGGAAAAATATACCCTGTTCATGGATAGGCAGAACTAACATCATCAAAATGGCGATATTACCAAAAGTTCTCTATAGGTTTAATGCAATGCCAATCAAAATCCCAACGGCATTTCTTGTAGAAATAGAGAAAGCAATCATGAAATTCATATGGAAAAATAAACAACCCAGAATAGCAAAAACAGTGCTAAGCAGGAAGTGTGAATCAGGCGGTATAGCGATACCAGACTTCAAACTATACTACAGAGCAATAGTAACAAAAACAGCATGGTACTGGTACCAAAACAGGCGGGTGGACCAATGGTACAGAATAGAGGACACAGAAACCAATCCACAAAACTACAACTATCTTATATTTGATAAAGGGGCTAAAACATGCAATGGAGGAAGGATAGCATCTTCAACAAATGGTGCTGGGAAAACTGGAAATCCATATGCAACAAAATGAAACTGAATCCCTTTCTCTCGCCATGTACAAAAGTGAATTCAAAATGGATCAAGGAGCTTGATATCAAATCAGAGACACGCCGTCTGATAGAAGAAAAAGTTGGCTACTATCTACATTCTGTGGGGTCGGGCTCCAAATTCCTCAATAGGACACCCATAGCACAAAAGTTAATGACTAGAATCAACAAATGGGACTTACTCAAACTAAAAAGTTTTTTCTCAGCAAAAGAAACAATAAGAGAGGTAAATAGGGAGCCTACATCCTGGGAACAAATCTTTACTCCTCACACTTCAGATAGAGCCCTAATATCCAGAGTATACAAAGAACTCAAAAAATTAGACAATAAGAGAACAAACAACCCAATCAACAAATGGGCCAAGGACCTGAACAGACACTTCTCAGAGGAGGACATACAATCAATCAACAAGTACATGAAAAAATGCTCACCATTTCTAGCAGTCAGAGAAATGCAAATCAAAACCACCCTAAGATACCATCTCACTCCAGTTAGATTGGCAGCCATTATGAAGTCAAACAACAAGTGCTGGCGAGGATTTGGGGAAAAGGGTACACTTGTACATTGCTGGTGGGACTGCAAATTGGTGCAGCCAATTTGGAAAGCAGTATGGAGATTTCTTGGAAAGCTGGGAATGGAGCCACCATTTGACCCAGCTATTCCCCTTCTCGGTCTATTCCCTAAAGACCTAAAAAGAGCATGCTACAGGGACACTGCTACATCGATGTTCATAGCAGCACAATTCACAATAGCTAGACTGTGGAACCAACCTAGATGCCCTTCAATGGATGAATGGATAAAAAAAATGTGGCATTTATACACAATGGAGTATTACTCTGCATTAAAAAATGACAAAATCATAGAATTTACAGGGAAATGGATGGCATTAGAGCAGATTATGCTAAGTGAAGCTAGCTAATCCCTAAAAAACAAATGCCAAATGTCTTCTTTGATATAAGGAGAGTAACTAAGAACAGAGTAGGGTCGAAGAGCATGAGAAGAAGATTAATATTAAACAGGGATGAGAGGTGGGAGGGAAAGGGAGAGAGAAGGGAAAATGCATGGAAATGGAAGGAGACCCTCAGAGTTATACAAAAGTACATACAAGAGGAAGTGAGGGGAAGGGGAAAAATAATATAAGGGGGACAAACGAATGTCAGTAGAGGGAGCAGAGAGAGAAGAGGGGAGGGGAGGGGAGGGGAGGGGAGGGGGGATAGTAGAGGATAGGAAAGGCAGCAGAACACAACAGACACTAGTATGGCAACATGTAAATCAATGGATGTGTAACTGATGTGATTCTGCAATCTGTATATGGGGTAAAAATGGGAGCTCATAACCCACTTGAATCAAAGTGTGAAATATGATATATCAAGAACTATGTAATGTTTTGAACAGCCAACAATAAAAAATTTAAAAAAAAAAAGAGTTATTAGGGAAAGAGAAATTGGAAATCTTAGTACAGGAAAACATTTTGAGGAGTTTGCTTCATACTGAATAGAGAATGAGGGCTATGGGGAAGATGTTTTGATTTTTTTAAGATGGAAGAATAAGTATTCTTTAAGTTGAAAAAAAGATGTAATGCATTATGGAAGGGGAAATGATGCAGGAAGGTGGGGGAGACGGTGAAAGAAATGGCCTTGAGTAGGCAGAAGGAGCAGAGTACTAGGGAGGCCCAGCCAGGTGTGTGTGAGAATGGGAACTTGCAGAATTTTGTGTTCAATCATTCCTGCTAATTCCATAAAATAGTAAGTGAGGTCATCAACTGAGAAAGTGGAGTAAGGAGGCAATGTAAAGATCTGAGGAAGAGCTGGGCACAGTGGCCAACACCTGTAATCCCAGTGGCTCAGGAGGCTGAGGCAGAAGAATTGCAAGTTTAAAGCAACTTAACAAGGCTCTAAGCAACTTAGTGAGACCCTGTCTCTAAATAAAATGCAAAACAAGGGCTGGGGATATGTCTCAGTAGTTAAGCGTCCCTGAGTTCAATCTCTAGTACCAAAACAAAAATAAAAACAAAAATGATCTGAGGAAGGAGGAAACACAAAATCATTATCTAGAAGAGTTCAAGAGAGAAGATAGAATATGTGAAAAAAATTTAAAAACATATATATATATATATATATATATATATATATATATATATATGCATATATGTATATGTATAATTGCTGGGTGGCATTCCAGTTCCATTTTAAGTTCATGCTCATGAATTTAACATGAGACCAGTCAATGGTACAATAGTCTATGCCATTTTCCTGTCTTCCTTTAGGAGGATGGGTACAGATGTAGATGTGCAGAAGCAATGCATAGTAATTAGCCAACTTTGAGACATTTATCAAGTGAGTTTGATGAAGATTGAGAAAGGCAAAAAGAAATGGCCACGTATACAAAAGAGTGATTATGATCACAGAATTTAATCTGGGTAAAGAGTAAAGAGTGAACATGATTGGAATGTAGGATAGTGAAAAGGTCTTATAGACAATGGATTTCAGTGAATCAATAGCGTTTAAAAATTGGGTTCGGGGTCTGGAGAGAGTAAGCTGGAAGGATAAGATGAGATAGTTTGAGAACAGAAAGTTGAACATTGAGATCATGAAAGTGTTGTAGAACTGAGTAGAATTATGGGAGGAGATGGATCTCATGACCTGAAGTACAGGGTATTAGAAAGATCATCTCTGTGGTGATTAACCTCCCCAAAAAGAAGATGGCGGTACTGTTGGACTGATGTGATCTAGGACTTTACCACTCAAGAGTAACTCAGCAGCTTGAATATCAATGTGTTGGACCACTGAATCATAATCTACAATTCAGTAAGATCCCTTGATATTTACATGGTCCCTGAAATTTGAGAAGCATTGAACTTAATGTCTTTGTGACACGGAGGATAACCCAGGTGTTGGAGTGACTGTCATGGCAGAAGTTGTGGGTAGAGTATGGTGAGATGAAAGTTAGATCTGTTATTGAAGAATGGTGGTGTAGTGAAGGGTCTGGAAACTGCGATGAGAAGCAAGGAAGCCAACCACCCAACTTTCAATTTGAAGAAAACCACCAGCACATGAAAGGATTCAAGACAGGCAGTGTCCTCAGAGTGCAACCAAAAGTTTTTAAAAAGAAGGAGGAGGAGGAAGAGGAGGAGCAGGAGGAGGAGGAGGAGGAGCAGGAGGAGGAGGAGGAGGAGGAAGGAGGAGGAGGAAGGAGGAGGAGGAAGAGGAGGAGGAGGAGGAGGAGCAGGAGGAGGAGCAGGAGGAGGAGGAAGAGAAAGAGTAGGAGGAGGAGGAGAAGGAGAAAGAGGAGGAGGAGAAGGAGAAAGAGGAGGAGGAGAAAGAGGAGGAGGAGGAGCAGTAGGAGCATGAGGAGAAAGAGGAGGAGCATGAGGAGAAAGAGGAGGAGCAGGAGGAGGAGGAGGAAGAGAAAGAGTAGGAGGAGGAGCAGCAGGAGGAGGAGGAACAGGAGGAGGAGGAGCAGGAGGAGAAAGGAGGAGGAGGAGGAGAAGGAGAAAGAGAAGGAGAAGAAGAAGAAGAAGAAGAAGAAGAAGAAGAAGAAGAAGAAGAAGAAGAAGAAGAAGAAGAAGAAGAAGAAGAAACATTAAATATTGAGTATCCTTGAAAACTCAAGGAAAGGGAAGAAGTTCAGGAGATGGGGAGATATACACGAGGTAGCCTTTTGGGAGTTACTGCATAGAGTTAGAGAAGGACCTAGGGCTCTGGGGCTTACCATGGTGCTTCACTCAAACAGGGCATGTTGTTAGCTTCCCATGACTATAACAAATCCCTGAGATAATCATCTTAGTAGGAGAAAAGTTTCGTTCTGACTCACATTTTTGGAGGTTTCAGTATATATATCAATCAGTTCTGTTGTTTGGGGGCCTGTGGTGAGGTAGAGCATCATGGCAGGAAGCACATAGTAGAGGAAAGATGTCACCTCATGCCAGCTAGGAAATAAAGAGGGACTGGAAGGGACTGGGTACCATCAGCCCCTTCAAGGCAGGACTGGAAAACCCCAGATCTGAAAAAAATAGATCTGAAGCAACCTCCCCCAGCCCCATGACTGGGAAGCCTTCCACTAGATTCTCCCTCCTAAAGGTTCCACTACCTCTCAATAGCATCACGGTCTGCAAACCAAACCTGTAACCCATGGACCCTTGGTAGACAGCTACCCAAAGCACAGGGTAATATAAAAGACATAATAAGTTAGGGCACATGGATATGGCAAGTTGAAGGGTGCTGTGAAATAGAGAAATGTGTATGTCCAGGGATTCCCTCTTTACTTCTACTGGTAGAGGCTTGGAGGTCAAAAATAGGAAAATAAGAGAGAGAAAAAAGAAAAAAAAATAATTCAATTTCTTTCAACAGGAGAATGGATAAATGAAATTTGTACATATAATGAATATTACAATGAAATTACATCAGTGAGCAAAGGCTAAAGCTGAAATTCAAACACATTATATTGAGAGAAAGAAGCAAGTTGCATAAAACATAAACATGATGGTTTTTATATCAACCATACAAAATGTTCAGAAACATTTATGTAAAAAATTTAAATACAAAAAAAGTATGAATGTGGCAAACAAATACAAACATATATATGTACATAAAGACATAGTAAATATATTTTTTCTAACGAAAACCCTGATAAGGACATCCACCCATCTTAGGAAATTAATTACTTCTGGAATAGAATAAAAGGGGAAGAGGTAGAGCTGGAGATTGGGCTATATTTGAAGGGCTTACTTTAAAAATAAAAACAGATCTGAAGCAAATATACAAAACATTAACATCTGTTCTGTCTTAGTGCACACATGAATGTCTGTTATAATTACTTGAAATGTTTTTCATTTTAAAATAATATACTAAAATGATAGATAATGAAGGAGGGATTATAATTTACCACTGAGTCTTGGAAGATAGACACTGAGGTTATTTAAAAATAATGGCATGGCCGTTTTATCCAGCTACCCCTTTTTCTCTTTAAATTGTAGCTACAAGAGCTCATCCCAATTTTGTCTTATTCTGTCTTCCTCTTCCTTCACCAGAGGAGGGGACAGGGTAAATGCATCACATTCTTTTATAGAGAAATTTAGCTTTTATGTTAATCTGCCTTCTCCTCCAAACCCTTCTTGAGTCATATTATCTTCCAGCTAATTTTTATTTGAGTATGTAAATGGTATTTTGCCTGTCCTGTACAGCTTCACCTCTGAAAGCAAATTTGGGTACCAGTTGTCAAGTGTCAACTAGTGAGGGAGGAAATAATTATACAACCACAAAAAATCATGAGTACACCTGCAAACCCAAATGTTCCATTCTTTGCAAACAAACATACAGGTATAGCTTCTTTCTTTTCTCCTCAATAGAGTATGAGCTTTGAGCTTATTTATTTTCTGGTGGTGGTGATGATGCAGTTGAAATATATCTTGGAGATCTTTTGCTGAAACTAATCAAAGCCATGGGATTTAATTTTTTTCTTAGTATAGGATCAGAGTTGAAATACATGGCCTCCTAAGTCAGAAATCAAAGACAACTGAACTCACCTGCCTCTATGTGAAAACACACAGTGCAGTTTATAAGCTAAAGACCCTCAATTTGCTGAACAGACTTGCCAGCTTTGCTTTGCTGAACATGCCCTCTATTCAGTAATCAAAGTGCAAAGGTTAACCATTAAGATTTATCCACATATTACAACGTAAAATCAACCACTTCAGGTAAACACATTTTTTCTATTCAATCATAACCCAATAATCAAATTTCTTTTGTAAACCTGATGAATTTTATTTAAACCTAGAAGGCATGCAGTATGACTGTTGAAAAAACAAATGCAATTTTGAACTGCATTAGTGTAATATCCAAATCGAGGGGCAATGCCAGATAAACACACTTCTCATTTTGTCATTATTACCCCTTAAAAAGAAGCCTTTTTAAGACACAATTTCAAAATCATTACATTTCACAAGGAATTTTATTTTTTTAAATTTATTTTTGCATTACAATTCTTAATACACCATTATATCATAATTTATCATATCTCTGATTATATATGTTGACACCAAATTCACATTTTCATACATGTATTTTGTATAATGATGAGGGTCTCCTTTCACCATCCATGCTATTCCCCTTCTCCCTCCCTTTCCCTCCTACCCCTATTCCCTATCTACAGGTAATCTTCCTCCCTTGCTCTCCCTCCCAACCCCATTTTGAGTCACCCTCCTTATATCAGAGAAGACATTTGGCATATGATTTTTTGGGATTGGCTAACTTCATTTAGCATAATCTTCTCTAATACCATCCATTTCCCTGCAAATGCTATGATCTTATTCTTTTTTATTGCTGAGTAATAATCCATTGTGTATAAATGCCACATTTTTTTTTATCCATTCATCCACTGAAGGACATCTAGGTTGGCTCCACAGTTTAGCTATTGTGAATTGTGCTGCTATAAGCATTGATGTGGCTGTGTCCCTGTAATATGCTGTTTTTAGGTCCTTTGGGTATAGTCCGAGAAGAGGAATAGCTGGGTCAAATGGTGGTTCCATTCCCAAATTTCCCAGGAATCTCCATACTGCTTTCCATATTGGCTGCACCAATTTGCAGTCCCACCAGCAATGTATGAGTGCACCTTTTTCCCAGCATCCTCACCAGCACTTGTTGTTGTTTGTCTTCATAATAGCTGCCACTCTTACTGGAGTGAGATGGTATCTTAGAGTAGTTTTAATTTGCATTTCTCTGATTGCTGGGGATGATGAGCATTTTTTCATATATTTGTTGATTGATTGTATATCCTCTTCTGAGAAGTGTCTGTTCAGGTCCGTGGCCCATTTATTGATTGGATTATTATTAATTTTTTTTTTTTGGTGCTTACTGTGTTGAGCTCTTTATATACCCTAGAGATTAGAGCTCTATCTGATGTGTGAGGGGTAAAAATTTGTTCCCAGGATGTAGGCTCCTTGTTCACCTCACAGATTATTTCTTTTGCGACACAAGAAATTTTAATACCACAGATATATTGTGTATCTCTTTATGTATTGTGTGTATGGCTGGTATTTATATAAAGAATAAGATTTTTGCCTGACAAGAACCAATTTGTGGCTCTAGGGTTCAGTAATAGAGCACTTGCCCATCAATGTGTGAAGCCCTGTGTTTGATATCCACACTCTTTTAAAGCAGGTAAGGACATAGCAAGAAAGAAAACTGTAGACCAATATCCTTCATAAACATAGATGCAAAAATTGTTAATAAAATATCAGCAAATCATGACCAAGTTGGTTTCATTCCAGGGATGCAAGGATGGTTGAACATATGCAAATCAATACATTGATTTAAATAGATTTAAGGACAAAAAAAAAATCAACAGAGTCATCTCAATCTCAATAGATGCAGAGAAAGCCCTTGACAAAACTCAGAAAGAGTTCATGATTAAAAACACTGAAGAAACTAAGGAGAGAAGGAACTTACCTCAACATCATAAAGTCTGCATACAAGAAGCCCAAAGTCAACATTACATTAAATAAGAAAAAGCAGAAAGCATTTCCTCTAAAATCTGAAACAAGACAAAAATGTTCACTCTTACCACTCCTATTCAATACTAGTACTTGAAATTTTAGAGAAATTAGGCAAGAGAAAAAAATTGAAAGGATATGAATAGAAAAGGAAGAATTCAAATTATTGCTGTTTACAGATGGTCCTACACTTGGAAGATTCAAAAAGCTTCACTAGGAGACTTCTAGAGCGAATAAACAAATTCAGAAAAGTAGTAGGAAACAAAATCAATATACAAAAGTCAATAGCTTTCCTATATACCAATAATGAACTCATGGAAAAGGAAATCAAGAAAAAAGATTCCATTCACAATAACCTCAAAAATAAATAAATAAACAAATAAATAAAATATCCAGAAATAAATCTAACCAAGGAAGTAAAAATTACAGAACACTGAAGAAAGAAATTGAAGAAGACCCTAGAAGAGAGCAATACCTCCCATGTTCCCAAATAGCAGAATTAATATTTAATCATTGTTAAATGGGTATATTACTGAAAGTGATCTACAGATTCAATGTGATCCCTGTCAAAATACCAATGACATTCTTAACTAAAAAAATATAACAGTCTTAAAATTCATATGGAAGAATAAAAGACCCAGAATAGGCAAATCTATTTTAAACAACAACAAAAAAAATCTCAATGCTGTAGGCATCACACATCACAATACCCAACTCCAAACTATACTTCAGAACTATAGTAACAAGAACTGCATGGTACTGACATAAAAACAGATATGTTGACCCATGGGACATAATGGTATCAGAATGGAATAAAGACGCAAATCCACACAGAGATAGTCATCTGATCCTTAACAAAGGTACCCAAAATATACATTAGAAAAAAAGACAGCTGTCTGCAACAGAAATGAACATACCTATAAGTCACAGAGCTTCATACTTAATCAGAAAGAAGTAATACTGCAGACAAACAGAACCATTGAGTACTTTCTAACCATTCCTCATCCATCACTGGGATTTGATCAATACTGCAAAGGCAGTGTTTTGAGTAAAGGCATCTGCATGTCAACTTTCCTTTCCTTTCTTCTTTAGCCCAACATAATGGTTCTTGTGTTCATTGCTTTTGTCTTCATGACCAAAATACCTGACAAGAATAACTTAGAGGTAGAAAAGTTTATTTCAACTCACAGTATCAGAGCTTTCAGCCCATGATTGGCTGATTCCATTGCTCTGGGCCCAAAGTGAGGCCAACTGTCATCTAGAAGGGCTTGCTGGAGCAAAGCTGTTCAGCTCAAGGCAGCCAGGAAACAGAGACAGAGGGAGGAGCCAGGAGCTAAGCATAATCCCCAAGTACATATCCCAAGTGACCTACATCTACCAGCCATGCCCCACCTGTCTACAGTTACCACCCAGTAATCCATTAAATCATTAACCCATCAAATTGATGAGCTCATTGATTAGGTTATAACTCTCATAATCTAAGCATTTCATTCTAAACATTCCACTATTATCACACGAGTTTTGGGGCTTCAAGTTCATATTGAAACCACAGCAATTCTCAAATGTTAAGAATATCTGTACAAGACAGCATATATGAACATTACACAATGTTATATGCTTCATTATGAGTTAGTTAAAGGCTTTTTCAAGGGTGATTTTGGTTATACTCAGTTTTCCCCTTGAATGCTGATGTTAGAATCTATGCATTGCACGATTCCTCACTGTTCACTATTCTGGGCACGTCAGACCATAGGAAGTCTGTAGTCACTTCTGAGCACTCGTTTTAAGGGAGATGCAACAAACTAAACTGCTTTTCTAGAAGATCACAACCATGTTGGGGGTAAAAATGATTGCATCTACTGGGAACAGTTAGCCTGGGGAAAGAATGCTTAGGGAAGCCCTAATAACTGTCTTCAAATATTTGAATAAGTAGCAAGGATTAGACATTAAAGCAAACCAGTGAAGGGTATCAGAATATGTCACCCCAAATATGCTACCCTGTCATGAGGATTATTAAGAAGCAGCTATAAGAAAGCTCTTTGCCTTCCCACTATTTGCCTAGTAGCAGGTCATAAATTTTTAAAGGTATCCTCTCTCTCCTCTCTACCGAGAAGGCTGAGTTAATCACTAAAGACGACTCAAAGTCCTTTTACTTTGTTTTGTACTCTTCTAAATCATGTTGATTTTGTTAAGATGCTGTATAAGGGGCTGGGACTGTGGCTCAGTGGTAGAGCGCTCACCTAGCACATGCAATCCTCAGCATCACATAAAAATTAATAAAAATAGGGGCTGGAGTTGTGGCTCAGAAGTAGGGCGCTCACCTAGCACATGGGAGAAGCTGGGTTTGATCCTCAGCACTACATAAAAATAAATAAAATAGAGGTATTGAAAAAAAAGATGCTATATAAAGTACAAGTTCTAACTCTTTACTGGGTGCTCACATGTGTATACAAGATGCAGATTCTAATAAACCTGTCTTTGTTTTTCTCTTGTTGATCGGTCTTTTGTTAATTCAACTTACAAGGTCCAAGCCAACAAACCTAAGATGAATAGAGAAACAGTTTTTTCTCACCGACACCAGTTATGACCTCCAACACTGGAACACAACCACCATAGTTTAAACCCCTTGACCTTAGGAAAGTTATAGAACCAATCCATACCTTAATTTCCTCATCTAAAAATTATGAAGAGTAAATAGCATTTATTTTAGTATGTGGATTTGTATCCCTGGAGTTAAGATGATGGTTAAATAAGTTAACATGTATAATGTGCTAAAATTAAAAACACTGGCTAGTAGATATTATGCACTATTTAAGAAAGTTGAGATAGCTCTAAGAGAAAGCTACTTTTAGCATGATGTAGGGAACCCCTTGCTTTGCTGGAAATTGGTTGAGAATCTAGCAGTAATAACTATAAAGAAGACTAGATCCTGGGCTGTGGTCCTGGGTCAGATGGTCTCTCAGACCCTGTGAAGTTTAGAACTCACCTCTGCAGAACCACCTTCGAAATTATCTCCAAGCTTGAACTACTTGAATGTTTGGTCTGAGGGGAGTTGTTTGCAAAATTCCCCAATAAACAAAATCCCACAGGGCCGTGGCCTGACAAATCTTCCCTATGTGGTTAGTGATGGTCTCCATTCCTTTTCAACCACAGCACTCAGCTCATTGGCTACCTGAACATTGGAGCAGAGTGACCACCCCCTTGGTCCTTACACTGAAAATTCTTTGTTAGCCACCCAATGAGTGAAAAACTGCCAGTTCCTACTGAAAATATGTCTTGACCTTAGATGGACTGTGTTTTCCTCGATGCTAACAATGAAGAGCCTTCACGACTGAGAAAAAGACTGTATATCTTAGTTCTTGTTGTGATACAGTACCCAAGGTCAGAACGGCATCTTGAAAACCACAAACCAAACAGCTTTAAAATATATATACATAGCTCCAAAATAACTGGGTGCAGGCAGTTATTCCTACTTAACTTTTAAAACTGATCTGACGAGTTATCAATATGTCACAAATTCATGGCCACAGACACAAATTTCACAAGTCCTGTTTGATAATCCAATGGACTTTTCTTAATTTTTTTTTTCTCTTAACCTTGTCTTTAGTACTTGGCAATTCTTACTACCCTCATTAAAACTCTCTTCTTCCTTGAAGCATGACTCACAAATTCTATATTCTCAGTCCTTTAAATGCACTCCTTCCCCACCTCCTGGTGTAGCCTTAAACTTCTGCTCTTTTTGACTCTTCTCCTCATGCACTCCTATCTTTCCCTAAATACAAATGCCATCAGTTTTCAAGTATCTGAAAATTGTCCTTAGATGGTAATAATGAAAATAGGGATAAAAAACATGCTATACAGCAATGCCCCTTGATTTGGACACCCTATAGTGGTAGTTCCAAACTTTGCTCATTTTAGCAGTCATGTAGTGTGTGTTGTGATTTAACTAGAACTCTCCAGTTTGAAAAAAGAAATTTGATTTGGGGGTTATGATGAAACAGATGCAAAGTATTTTTTAACCTGAAGTGATTGGCTTTTGCATTGTGGTATGCCACTTCTCTTCCTGGCCGACAGCAAGCTTTCACTGATTGATGAAGGGAGGAAACTTCAGCTGAGGCTCCAGTGCAGACACCACGTCTATATTCAGGATGCTTCTGTGCAAAAGCTTCTCCCATCTCCCCACCCAAAATTGTCTAAAAGGAACAGCATTACTGTTTACTTTCCATAATTCAAGTACTCTTTTTATTCATGTTAAAAAAAATTCTATTTATTCCTCTCCTTTATCTTGATGATATCCCTGTAGCCAGTGAGTAACAAGATAACTGTTTCCATAAAACATCAGTCCCATGCCGTTTCCTTTATATTTCCAGGTAAACCTTCTCAGCCTAATCTCCCTTACAAAATGAGAGCAACCATCCTCATTGCCTCTGGTCTCCCTCCTCCTAAACCCAGCACATTACTCTCCAAGTTTTCACTAATTCGTTAATTCTTCATCTCACAAATACTTATTGAACACCAATCTCTATGCCAGAAAGGTACTTGAAAGTGGCAGCCTCATAATAGATACACAATACATCTTTGTGGGAAAATGATGTGATTCTCACGTGCTCTTCGATATAGTGAATATTCTTTGAGCAACTTCTCACTGCTGATTCTTTCGAGATGGGGATGGAGTCAAATGACCTAGGTTGCAAACTTTCTCAGTGTAACCGTTTAACAGATTGAAAATTGTTCCTCGGGGGGCCACTGTGAGAGCCTCACACAACCATATTCATGCTTCAATGTCCCTTTCCAGTTCGCTGTGGTACAAAGGACAAAGTCAAGGGAATGTGGGAGGAATAAAGACGTTCTTATTCTTGCTATTTATTTGCCTAGCCCATACCTCTGCATGGGGTCAGGCTTACAAATGAAAGAAGTATGGAGTTGTTGTTTCTTAAGGCTCATCAAAAAAGCCTTTGACCAAAAATACATCACACTCTGGGCCAACTTCATAGTGAAAATCCCAAGTTATTTTTTGAAATTAAAACATCAAGTGTTCAGTCTAAAATGCGACTAGTGAAACAGCGTGTTGAACCATGGCTGGCCTTTAATTCTTTATTACCCATTAAGCGATGTTCAATAATGTTTCAATTATTTTATAGTCTCTTGCACATCTTCTCTTCCTTTTCATTCCTGCTGTGGCCATGCAAGGTCAGGCCCCATCAGGAGTGGCATGCAGCTTGTTCAGGCTGAGCACTGAACATCTCAAGGGCATGCCATTGCCCTAGACTAAATACAATCTATATTCCCCAATCAACTTTGTATCCTTTTCTCAAAACTATTGTAGTTAAAAAAATTATTCACTGGTCTAGTGTAATGCATAATAATAGTATATTATTTATAATGTGCTAGGCCTTCCTTTTCAAACATAATTTCTATAATATAAACCATTGGTCTTCTTATTCCCCGTAATTCCATTTACTGTTCATGTACTAACCTCATATTGAACATGGCAACTGTGTTAGTCAGCTTTCTAATAATATAACAATTACTTGAGATCTTCAAATTATAAAGAAAAAAGGTTAATACCTGGCTCACAATTGCAGAAGTTTTGGTTCTTAACTGACTGGCACCATTTGTCTTGGGTCTGTGATAAGGCAGGACATCATGGCAGAAATGTGTGTTGGAGCAAAGCTATTCACTTCATGGTGGGGAAATGAAAGAAAGGAAAAGACTGGCCTACCTACAATCCTGAGGGCCCATCCCCAGTGACCTATAACGTCCCACAAGGAAGTACCTCTTAAAGCTTGTACCATCTCCCAATAGCACCAGGCTAGAGATCAAGCTTTTGATATATGTGCCTTCGGGAGACTTTCCCAGATCCAAGCCATAGCAATGACACTTGATCACTTTGTCCCTCTCTCCTTCTCCTTTTCTATTTCATATTCTTTCCCTAAGTCTTAGCCTAAATCATGTCTCTTCCATGAAAATCTCTGGGATAAGTCCAGCTCAATGTTTGCTGTCCTTTGAGCTCTTCTAACAGATGTCGTAGAATTTGTTCATTTGGCTAATGTTTTTAGGATTCATTTTTATGTACATATTTTCTTGTAAAGACACTGATGTTCTTAATGACCGGGACACGTTCTACTATTTGTGTGTGTGTGGGGGGGGGGGGGGGTAGATAGTGTGTTCTTCATTAAAACCAGACAATATGTTTTGAGAAAATTCAGGAAACTGCACACTGAAGAGCATGTTTCTGTATAAGACAATTCAATAAATGATTTACAAAAGAGCAATGCATAAATTTGGTGTTAAATAGTGGAAGCAGTGATTATTAGACCAAAGCAATAGAAGAAATATGAAGACATAGAACAGAGTGTGGGGGCCATTCAAGCAAAGTGGGCGTGAGATTCACAAATTGACAATAAAAGATTTTTAAATGAGTTTGTTGCCAGGATGGTAATATCAGTCGAAAAGGTTCGATAGTCACCTGGAAAAACTGATTGCACCAGCATTTGTTGAGTATCTACTATGAACAGGTGCTAGCTGAGGCCCAGAAAAAGATAGCCATAATTAATGGCCCTCATGAAAGTCACAATCTAAAGGGGATTTAGGATAATATATTTCTAGAGTTTCATGGGCTCCTACTCAATGACCCTCTTTGAGTTTTGCCAAACTTGTATATTTGTACATTCATACTTATTGATTGAGAATGTTAGAGAGTTGAAGTGAGTTTTGTGAACTTCTCAAGGGCTTAGAAGTAGCAATATAACAACCTAAAACACAAAAAGTAACAACTTAATTGCTAATGAGAATTTTACTAACTTATAAGGAGTGAAAGAAAACATCAGCCTACAAGAACAGATTTGGAACTGCCAACTATGAAAAAAACCTACACTTTAACCATGCTTTATCTTAGATCCAAAGATAAAGCTGTGAGACTCTGGGAGAGGCACCCAATATATCTGAGCCACTGTTCTCTATACATAAAGTGAGGAGAATGGACTAGACCGTTTCTATCACAGCTTTTAATTTTTTAGGAATCTATCATTGGAATGAGCTAAAATTTTAAACATGTCTGCTGTGTCTTAGATCCCATCTTATTGGAAGTAATACGAAAGCAAATGTCCTCTTTTTTTTCCCAAAGGGTTACATTTTATTTTATTTTATTTTATTATTTTTTTAGTATATCAATATTTTTTTTATAGTTTTTACAATTCGAGGAAAATAATTAACTTTCAAGTTAAAATAGTAATTACAATCTATATTCTAAAATTCTGATCATATTAAAACAAACAGAAAAAGCAAATACAAGTCCCATAGAGAAACAGCTATATATTAATAACATATAATCATCAAAGATTAGAAGTTGAAAATCTTAGTCATTGGCATCCACACAAATATTATATTCCTTTAACAGGGAATCAGAGCATATGATATGTTTACTATTATACTTTCATATATTTAAAAAACATTGAATTATTTTTTGCATAGATTCTTAATTTCAAAGCACTGTACTCATACTTTTATATGAATTTTTTCATTTAACTCTCATAATATCATTATATACTAATAAGGTAAAATAATCACATTTCCATTTATCATTTTTTTAATTGATTACCTTTATTGTCTTAATATGGGAATTGTTTTTAGACAGTTAAATAATACGTGCTCATTATAGAAAACCTAGAAAACATAAAAACCTTTAAAGAGAAAATAACCTAGAAAAAATCCTAACATTTTGTTGTATTTCCCTGTTTATTTTTCTTTACAAAATTTGGATCACATTTCATTCACAGTTTTATATCCTTCTTTTCATATTTACCTGTATGTGCTGAGTATTTATACACAAGAAGTGAATTACAGTAGATGGGGTAGAGAGAGAAGAAGGGAAGGGAGGGGAGGGGAGGGGGGATAGTAGAGGATAGGAAAGGCAGCAGAATACAACAGACACTAGTATGGCAATATGTAAATCAATGGATGTGTAACCAATGTGATTCTGCAATCTGTATATGGGGTAAAAATGGGAGTTCATAACCCACTTGAATCAAAGTGTGAAATATGATATGTCAAGAACTATGTAATGTTTTGAACAACCAGCAATAAAAATTTAAAAAAAAAAAAGAATATAGTAAAAACAAAGCCAGGCAAATGTCTTCTTAAAAGATGAGATCTCCCAGGAGGTCAGGGCAATGTGTGCCCAACACCAAGGGCATTTTCTTCTCTGCAATATGTTTCATTCTGTCAAGATTGATAAAGTTGGATAGAGGCAGTTTTAAATACCTAGATGTAACAATATGATGTATGAATTTCTGCAACTTACTGGGGTGGTCCCAAGATACTTCTCTGACTAGAGTTTAAAGACCAACAAGAACTTTCAACACTTGTAGCATTCTTTTCAGATGTATTTTTGTTTGTTTGTTTTCTTTTTTTCCTTCTTTCTTTCTTTTGTTAGCAGTGTTGGAACCCAGGGCATTTAACCACTGAGCCACATCCCCAGCCATTTTTTATATTTTATTTAGATAGAGGGTCTCACTGAGTTCCTTAGGGCCTCGCTAAGTTGCTGAGGGCTAGCTTTGAACTCATGATCCTCCTGCCTCAGCCCCCCAGCCGCTGGGATTACAGGCATATGCCACCATGCCTGGCTTCAGATATACTTTTCAGCTTCAACAGCAAAGACATAGCATGGCACAATTTCAGGGGCAGTCAGCTGATTCCTTAGCTCTAACAAGTTCACGTACACAGTTCTACAGAGATGCTTAGAACCAAAAGGGAAGCACATGACCCAACAAGGCTATAGGGAATATATCCCATGTGACTTGCCTGAATTTGAGAAACAGTAATTCAAAAACTGAAACTTCTGCTCATGAGTTGGCAGCACAATTGTGGGGAAAGTTTTGGATGGAAGAAGCACCACTGAATATTGGTCTTTTGGCTCTGCCTTTTCATAAGAAGCAAAAATGACTCTTCTTTTAATGAAGTCTGGCTTGGAGAAGCTAAGAAGATTCACCGATTCGGTTTCATTCTAGTCAACTTATCTAAACCAGATCCAAATGATCTAAGACTTTCTGAGTTGTAAAATGGGACTGGAATTCTTAGGACAGATGTGTAAAATTTCCAAGGCTCCTTATTTCTTGTCATTCTTTCAGTAACACGGTGCCAGCAAAAAACCAGCTAGTAGAATCGTGGGATCCAAAATTAATTTGGAAAAAAATAATAATAATAACCCGCCAGAATGTTTTAACCTAAAAAACAGGACGGTAATTTAGGTTTGGATTTGCATTTTCAGTAAAGGTTCACATCATTTCTGCTTTTATGTTTGTGGATCCACTCAGGTCTAATTTTAATGAAGATGACTTTACCAGTCTGGGCATTTTGAAGGCCTGAAGGGCACTAACAAAGCTGGAGGAGTGTTAGGGTCAGTGGATGTCCTTCATTCATTCCAGCATCAACTTAAAAGCCTAAAAGTCTAAAGTCTTCTTTAAATAGCATCTAAATCAGACATAAGTGCATATCTAGTAATAGAGACTAGAAAGGATGCTGGCCACAGTGGCCCATGCCTGTCATCCCCAGTGGCTCAGGAGGCTGAGGCAGGAGGATTGAGAGTTCAAAGCCAGCCTCAGCAATAGGGAGGTGCTAAGCAACTCAGTGAGACCATGTCTCCAAATAAAACAGAAAATTGGACTGGGGATGTGGCTCAGTGATTGAGAGCTCCTGAGTTCAATCCCTGGCACTCAAAAAAAAAAAAAAAAGACTAGAAAGGGATAAATACATTCACATCAGACAAATTGTTTATGTCTGGGAAATTTTCTGTCCTTTTTGTTTTGTTTTGTTTTGTTTTCTGAATGCAAATACTTATTATTCTGCTATTGAATCTTCGTGAATCGCCTTTCACATTTGAGAACAATTCTTTCATATTTTTACTTTTATAATAATTTCTTTTGAATTCTAAAATTGTTTCTAAGTTTATTGTCTAATTCATTCTCTAATTTTTCTGTAATATGGAGTCTGCTTTTTACTACTTTAAGACATGTTTTACTGTTTTTACTATTTTTGTTTTGAAAGAATTCTTCTTATCTCACCCTGTTTTAAAATATAAGTAATGTCCTAATTGAGAACAAAACATTTCTAGATTTTTTTATACTTCACGTGATAAACCTATTTAAGAGGAAGCAGATTTCTTCTGAGTAATGCTTTGCTGTTCCTCTTGCTACAAAAAAATATTTTAGTGTGTCATATTTATGTTTGCTTATTAGTTTTCAAATAATGTAATTAACCTGCCCTGAAATGCTGATTTAAAACACATGTTTACTATTCTCTTCATATATTAGAAAAATAACTCAGGTCAGGTGTTAAAAAACTGTAAGTTCAAAGGCATTTCTCTCACAATTTCCTACATGTGGCTGCTTTTTTCCCATTATAATAAACTAATAAACAGCTGTTGCCCTATGAGGTTCTAAACAAATGCAAAGTCCTTCACCAGAGCAAAAGTCTCTATTCTTATCTTTCACGTCAAGCAAATAAAACCTATTTGATAGGCTCATCTAAAATCTTGGAAGCAACCATGAGACAAGTTTCTGTGCCCACAGAAGGAGAGTTCTATGCTTCTCTGACTCCTCTGTCTTCTTATAGAGATGATTACCACCAATATGAAGCTTAAACTTCAAGTCCTTTAATTTGCATGAGGCCTTATAAGACTCTTGAGGGTCTTTGACAGAGTGTTTTATATGTCTAAATATTTTTGTGAAATTTGCAAAACTAGGATATTTTATCCATTCTATTTTCTCCTATGTTCATTAAAAATGAAGTGGCTGTAGACATTTTTGAGATCCTGATTTTTTTTAAATGGGTTTATGATAAATTTGATTTGCTTTTAGTAAAACATGCTTGTGCAAATGATAGACAATTCTGTGCATAACTAAATTATTGGTAACCATACACCAAGACAGCCTGTACTAACAAAAACCATATTAAACTAACCTTTATCTGCTATTAGGTCCCCTGCCATGTATTTACCTCCCTACAATTTACCGTTTTTTTAAGAAGCCAAAATCCCTCTTCCTTTGTCTTGTTACTCTACAAATGTATCACTCTTTATGAAAATGGTACATAAACCCCCATGTCTAACCTCTGTGTTTGGTCTTCACTGCTTTTCTATGAAGGTTTCCATGCATATTAAAAAAAAAATACTAACATTGCTATAGTTTGGATATTGAATGTCCCTCAAAGACCCAAAAGATTAAAGATTTGGTCTCCAAGGTAACGTTATTGGGAAATGGTTGAATCTTTCAGAGGTGGGGCTTGATAAGTGATCCTTAAATCATTGCCATACCCTTAAAAGGGATGGTGGGACCCTGCTGGTAGTGCAGTCAATCAATCAATCAATCTCTATCTCTATCTCTATCTCTATCTCTCTCCCTCTCCATCTCCCTCTCTCCCTTTCCTGGCTCTCCTTCCCGTTTTATGACATAAGCAGTTCATTCAGCCATATATCCTCTCTGATGTACCACTCAAATCAGAAGGCTAAAGCAATGGGGTGACTTGATCTGGGACTAGAACCTTTAGAAGCATGAACCAAAATAATCCTTTCTCCTTATAAGTTGTCTCAGGTATTTCATTGTCACTGACCAATGCAAACAGCAGATAAAATTCATCTTACTTTTCTCCTGTTAATCTGTCTTTTGTCAGTTAATTCTCAGGCTCTAGACACTGAAACTAAGAGACAAAAAAAAAGTTTTTTCTTCCCTTAAAATATTAAGTATTAATTAGATCAAATTATTAAATTCAATATTAATTAAACTGTAGTGGATTATGTAAACAAAGTCAGGTACATAGTATAGAATATAGAACTAAGATTATGTACACAACCTATGGTCATGGATTAGAACAAATATAATAGGCTTAAACATGAGTGCAAACCTGGTCCATTAGTCCACTGGAGGAGTCAACTCATAACTGGAGCAAACAAAGGTCATTCACTGATGATGTATATAAATTTGATTGGCATCTGATCTAAAATCTGATTGTATCACTTGCATCACTTGCTGCAACATTTGAAGGCCTTGGAAATAAACTCCACATTCCTCTTAAAAAGAGATCAAACTTAAGTTAGTTTAGAAGTTGCTATAGAAATGTGGAGGTCTTTTCTACCTAAAGTTAGTAATTTCCTTAAACTCTTCAGGATTTAGTGGAGACTGCACTCAGGTTTGCAATTGGTTCTTCCTGAATATTAACAATTTCTGTTTACTTTAAAAGAAAATGTATTCCATATGTTTCAGAATTATTTGTGCTTACATCACTACATGGGAGACATAAATAAATATTATATTATACATATGCATAAATTTTTTGGAGGTATAAGAGACTACTTTTATCTTTAAAATAAGTAGTTCTCATCTTGATTTCTGAGAGGGGGAAAAAAGAAACTGTGGGCTCTCTCCCTGGCTTAGCTGTTCTTTTTATACATAATCTCAGGCTCTGGGAAGATGTCGTCCCATTGAACTTGAGTCATTACAACAAATCCTCTCGGTACAGTGGTACCACAAGCCTGTTTAGCAAGAAGGAGTTCAACCTCCTTCTCCCACCTCTTTATTTCCACTAAAGATCCAAGGATCATGTCTTCTGTGTCCTAATCCAAGAACAGGACCAGATATGTGGTTTAAAAGTAATGAGGCTCTGTACTTCTGACCCTGCTGCTAGGTAATCACTTTGCTTTAGAGAGCAATCTACTACAAAATAGTTTGTTTAGTCCTATAGAAATGAGGCAGCCACTTCCACCTTGACCTTTTTAATGCATGACATAAGAAAATAAACATTCTTTAAGAAGAACATACAGCACTATTCAGATGAATTTCATATCTCCATTTATCTCATTATATATTTATGTCTCCATTATATCTCCATTATATATTTATATCTCCATTGAACATTTTCTAATATACTGTAATAATATCAGGAAAAAGGATGAGGAGAAACAGAATCAATAAAGACTTGGGGTGGAATTCTAGCTCAAGGAGAGACCAAAACACATATGAGCACCCAGGCTACATGTGCTGCTTTGCAAAATTTCCTAACAACTTCTGCACATACCTGACCTTGGTTAGTGTCTTAATCTACTCAAGCTCCTATGACAACATACCATAAATCTAGTAGCTACTACTCAGCAGAAATGTATTTTTCACAGTTTTAGAGACTGACAAGTTCAAAATGAAGACACCAGCAGATTTGTTGCTTGATGAAGGATTACTTTCTAGTTCACAGAGCCCATCTCACCGGGTCCTCATATGGCAGCAGGGACAATGTAGTTCTCTGGAGCTTTCTTAAAATAAGGTCCCTAATCCCACTCACAAACGCCCCAGTCTTGTGATCTAATCACCTCCAGAAGACTCCCACCTCCTAAGAGCAAAACATTGGTGATTAGGTTTCAACAAATGAATTTGGTAGGGGAGGCACAAATATTCAGTCCTAAGCAGCCACCTGGGGCCTAGAGCCAAACACACACAGGGTACGAGAGCATAGTCTGGAAAGGAATGGGGCTGGGATCTGAGCATGTTAGACAGGTGGAGAGGGGTACATATAAAAATGTAAAATATAAAAACACATCAGAATGAGCCTCTATGAATCAAAAGGCCAAGAACAGAGCTCCCTTCCCCAAGTTTAAGAACATACAGCACTATTCCTCAATTATATTCATTACCCTTTTCTTCTACTGAAACCATCCCAAGGTCTTGCTTAAAGTATATCAATCAGCTCCTGTTTAAATCTCTGAATATCAGCATTTTTTCCCCTTTAGGCCCGTTCATTGTATTATTTGGCATTCAAGTCAAATAATTTCTTCTTTTAGTGGTTCAAGCATCCCTTGGCCTAAAGTCCTTTGAAAGTGTCATTACTTTTAGACTTGAGATCAACTTTTTAGCCTGGTGTACATGATATCTTATGGTCTGCGTCTGCCTGTTTCTCCACTAGTCCTGGCTTTTCTTTCAGTTCCTGGTGCTCATACAACTTCTTCTGCTCTTCCCTCTGGGAAGTGCTCTCCTCTCACTTCCCAGCTAAGTCAAGTTACTCTACTTGGCCTTCAGATCTTAGCCTCCTGAGGCATGACCTCTTGCCTAATTCCATCTTGCACCTGCATGCACCACTCCTGCCCTTTCACAGTGGCACCTTCACATTGACTGATGCGGTGTGATTGGAGGATGCTCTTGAGTGTCACTCAACTGCACACTACTTATGTAGGATCACTTTCTAGACAAAAGCCCTGGAACAGGTTGATATATCTCCATTGCCACCACCACCACCTGCATCTATAGAGTGGACATGATAACACCATTTCCTCAGGTTGAGAAGAGAATTAGATGAAATAATACATGTAAATCAATTCCCATAAAACTTCATGCATTTTAAGAATCAAGTTTATTATTCAACTTACCTAACCCCTCTTAAGACTCACACAGGACTATAAACGCCATAAAGACAGGAGCCATATCTGATTTCACCTATATCCTCCAGATTGGCTGATTCATACTAAATGCTCCAGAAATATTTGCAGAATGAATGAATGAGGAGTCCCCAGTCCTGGTTTAAAATCCTTAAAACAGAACAAGACATTGATTAGTAAATAATGGAGAACTCCTGCCTTTAGCATAGCTATATTTACTGGGTGCTTCCAGTAAATGTATGTGATGAAAACAATCCATGATTTAATTAATAAACCTACTTCTTTTTGCATCAGCACATAGTCAAACTGACATGCCTTGACCCACTGGAGGAGACAGTGGGAAAAAAGAAAATGCAGTCAGTCCTGGGTCCTGGATCCTGTCCTTACTTCTCATTGAATGATGTGAATAGAAGCAAAGGTGGTTATTTGTTGAGTTTTAAAGATGACACAAAACTGAAGAAATGTGGGAGGAGCTAAAAGTGTATTTGGACTATGATTCATAATCATCTGCAATGGTGGTATGAAATAAATACATAAAACAAAAGAAAAGGGCTTCCTTTTTATAAATGACCACTGGCTTAACTTTGGTACAAGTCCTTCCAGAATTGTTTGTTGATATTTCTCTCTCTCTACTCTTAAATACATATGTGTCTATCTATAGAGAGAAAAATATGTATACACTTTTACTTCTTAGAGAATAGGAATAAATCATCGCATACTATTGAATAACCTATTTTCTTCCAATAAAAGCCACATCATTAAATATTCTTCTGTGATCTCATTTTCCAATACCACAGTAGGCCTTTTGTAATTTGTTTCCCCATTATAATATTGTTTTCAATTTCCTGATTTTTGGACATCATCGCCATGAACATTCTTATAACAGAATCTTTGCCCAAAATGACTAATTTCTTATGATAATCCCTAAAGTTTAACTGTTGACATATAGCTAATTTTATTTCCCAAAAAGTCATATAGATTTTCTGTCCCACTAGCAGTACATGGGAGTCTCTGTTCTCCTGCTTCTTTGCCAAAATTCTTGATTTCCTTTTTTGTTAATCTTTGCTCACTTGTAGGTTGCAAGTTGGTACTTCATTGTTTTAATTTACTTTGTTTCCATGGCTGGTAAGATTGAATTATTTCTTGTATTTTATTAGCTATTTGCATGTCTCTTGACAAAAGGAAACAATAAATGTAAATACAAAGTTCTACATTTTAGAAAAAAGTTAATAATATAATTGTAAAATGGGGAAACTTGGCCTGACAGTAGTGTGCATGAAAAAAAAAATGTCAGTGGAATGTGATGGCTGTCTTCAAATATTTAAACAGTTACCATATAGAAAAGGAATCATGTGTAGTTTATATTTTTCCAAAGGGAAAAAGTAGGGCAGGCAGATGGAAAGTTACAGGTTGGCAGACTTTAGCTCATCTTAAGAAAGAACTTCTTTTGGGGCTGAGGATGTAGCTTAGTGGGAGAGTGCTTTCCTAACATGCAGGAGACCCTGAGTTCTTCCTCACCACCACACACACAGAGACACAAAATAAAGATAAGAAGAAAACTTTTTAAAGATTTTATCTATGTAAAGATGGAATGGGTTGCCTTACATAGTGGGATCTCTATCACTGGAAGAATTCAAGAATACAAATGATGAACTGCTAAGTAGGTGTAGAAGGAAGGGTTTGGGGTATTGGGTAATTGGATGATTTTGAATGTTTCTTGAAACTCCATAATTCTTTGCTTCTATGAACATGGACTCACAGTATTTAAAAAAAAAAAAACTGTACAATCAAGTACCATATAATGACATTTTGGTCAATAACAGACTACTTATGCTACAATGGCTCCATGAGATTATAATGAAGCTGAAAAATTCCTATTGCTTGGTGGTGTTGTAGTTGTGTGATGCCGTAGAGCAACACAATACTCATCAATACTTTGTGCTGATGTTGATGTAAACAAATCTACTGCCCCGCCAATCATATGAAAGTATACATAAACAATACATATGGTATATGATGTTGATAAGTGAAAAAACCACAACTGTATTGTGGTTATGTAATTACTGTACTTTTTTATCCTTGTTTTAGAACTACTTATTTTTATAAAACTTTACTATAAAGCAGTAAGTCATGTTACACCATCAGCAGTCTCCTACATCTCATGCTTACTGTGTTGTGACAGTCTAGAGGCCTCCTGAGATGATGGCCCTGTACCTTCTAGATCCATCTAAGTGCACTCTATGATGATTACACAATAACAAAATGACCTAGCAATCCATTTCTCAGAAAGTATCCCCATCATAAAACAATACACAACTGCATTACTCTTCACCTATTTGCTGTCAACTACCATGTAAACGAGAATGAAAATACAGATGCTCCTTATTTTATGATTTTATGCATCCTGAAAAACTCCACCAAAATTGAAAATATTGTAAATCAAAAAAAAAATGCATGAATGTACTCACCTTACTGATATCCTTGGTTAGTAACACAGCACACTGTGGGGCATCCAGATGACCACATGACCACATGACTGACTGGGAGTAGGCTCTCTGCTGAGGCCTAGGATCTCCAGACCAGATCATACCACCTATCACTAGTTTGAGGGAAAAAACACAGTTCAAAATTTAAAGTGCAGTTTCTACTGAATGTGTATCATGTTTATGTCATCATAAAGTTGAAAAATTCTTTAGTCAGATCACTATATGTTGGAGACAGCCTGAACCTTTAAAATTACCATTTTATATCATCTAATCAAGAGTTTGTGGCAGTTTAGGATTTTTTTGGTTTGGGGACTTTTCTTTCTGTTTGCTTGTTGTTTTGGTTTATTTATTTCTACTCTCATCTAAGCATGCAAATGTAAACACATTTATTAGATTTGCAAATCATATAACTTAGAATATGCTTATGTTACATTGTAACCAAATTATTGGGCTGTGAAGCCTTGAAATACTTCATTTTCAAAAACAAAAATTTTAAAAATGGACACGCAGAAACTAAAAGGATGGCCCTGTGAGCCGAACTATTAGAATTTTGGAACATTTCATTGGCACCTAGATTAAGTAACACATGCTGTTATAAGCAATAAAGCTATTTTATATTCAACAAACCTATAGATTATTTTCAATAAATTAAATTTGCCTCCCAAGACTAAGTTCAAACTTTCTAATTATAGACCGTTGGCTCTGTTTGAAATCTACAAGTGATAAGATCAAAGTATCAACACATTTTCATCTTTTCATTCAACTACACTTCCTCTTGTTTTCTCTCTTGGTTCATCTGGTAAAGTAACACCTATATATATTTTTTCACTCTCTTTTAAGTTCTAAAGAAAGAGGACTATTCTGAAAATATCCTATGCCAACCTAGAAGGGGTATAATTATTGCACATTGCCAATCCACTTTGCTGTTTAGTAAGCTGTAGAAATCCATCTTGAGTGTGGTTTATAAGAGAGGGCATCGCATTAGCAGAGCATGGGGGATTCTGAGCCAATTAGTCCCATCTAAAGCTTTTAATTTACCATAATACAGTAAAAAGCTAGCTATGCCATGGTACACATTAGTGCCCAATTCTTTCCAATATTCCACCATGGTTTTTTTTTTGTTTTTTTTTTTTTTTTGAGCCCAGCTTGTTAAGTGATACCAACCTTCACTGTGTTATATGATCTTGCTGATACTGCAGATAAAATATAGCTGTTATTTATTTGGGTAATTTAATATGGTAGAAGGGTTTTGAGAAAATTGTGCTGTTCACATGCTATTTCAGGATAACAGTGACCCATCCTAATCCAGAGAAATGGAGTTAAATGGAGCCTTGTGTTTTTCATTCTGTTTTGTAGCAACGTTATTTCTGGGCTATGTTTAACCCCAAAAAATCTGAAAACACTGACCAGATCAGGAAGGAGAGCCCAGTGTTTGACTGTGATATAAGCCTAAGTCTGACTTCTAGCATCAGCACAAGGTATATTTTTGGAAAGCCATGGTTTTCCTACTCCCATTTCCAAGTTAGGGAACTAATAATTTCTTTTAGAAATGCTTTCTTTCTAAAATTATGTGGGGTGGGGGACAGAAACTATATCTGGCTTCTTCATTTAGCTTCTTATGGAAGTACACCTACCCCCTATAAAGAAATTCCAGGTGATAGGGAATAGATGCCACTCAGACCTTTCTTTTCTGCCTTGTTCAGACAGTCAATCCAATGAATGTAATGGAGAGCTCAGATAAAGTGACAAAGAGCCAAGCAAATAAATATACTATACTTCCCAAAATAAACTTTGTCACTTTTCCTGAAATGCTCTAACTTTCCAATTCACGTACCTTTGGAAATGCTATTACCAGTATTAAAACTGAAAGTCTAAATTGTTGGGGGTGGGTTGCTGTGTTACATTGTTTGTTGGCTGTGTTGAGAAAAGGGAGGGTGTATCATAATCACTTAGAGAATTTTTTGAACACATGTGCTTTTTTTCCAATACTTCCTGAACATCCCCACTGGGAACCCTGGTTTATCAAGTTGTTCCTGACTGAACTGATGTTTGTACACATTTAATGGAATACTGGAGATCAAGAGGTAAGTCAAGCATTCTTACTGCTACTGTGGATTCAGGAAGATCTAATTAGGGAATGGCCTAATGAAGTCTAGAATGAAGTGTGCCATCAGAGCCAAAAGATTTGTACAAGTGAGGTAAATTCATGGGGGTGGATTTTTGTCACTATCTCTTGGTTGGTGTAATGGAGACAGACTGTGTGGTCTCCTCCGAGTCCCTCCACCATCTCCTTCATTCCTTCTTCATCAGTATTTCACACATGCCAATTGCCCCTCCCTTCCAGTCTTGGCTAGAATACTATATATAGCTCACGGGATCTGGTTTCCTAAGAGTTAACAAGGAAGGAGATGTTGTGACCTGAACCTCAGGAAAATTAACTTCTGAGAAGTTGAATCTTGACCAATGGGGGAAAAAAGAGACCAAAATCTCAGTGCAAATTTTTCTCTTCATTATTGTTCTCATGGACTGACTTCAGGTATGGTTCTCTTTGCAAAACTTCCAGAAATTTCTTCTCCATGAGATGAATGAACACACTCTTGAGTGACCTGTAGTGCGTCTTTGCAACTTATTGAGAAGCAACAGTCAATGACGTAATGAATCCACGATCACCTCACACTGATTCCCATCTTTCTTTATGCCTGGGCAATTTTTCCCCCTCTCTCACAATGTCCTAGGCTTGTTCCTCCAAAATCAATTGTTGACATTGCCTCAGGTGCTGCTTTCTAAAATATCTGGAATATAATAGGTGGATTTATGGTTATCCAATGATTCTTTTACTATGATAAAAAAATAAACTTTTAAAGAAAACAAAACTGGATTAATTCCTCTTTGAAATCTTATTCATATAGTCTGTATATGAAAACCAAAATAATTTAAATATTGAAAAGTCATTTTCTAGCAGTGATACAATCTCAAATAAGCAAATTGTTCATTATTTATTTCTCATAAGTGGGAGTGGTTGATTCATGGTATATTCATGGACTGGTCAGAGTTGTGAGCTATGCAGATTATCTTGAAGTCATTGTTTTTATCTTTTCTTCCATAGTTCGTGTAAGACAAAGAACTTGAAGGGTGGTTTTGTTTTTTTGGTAGGAAGGATTAAACTCAGGGTCATATAACCACTGAGCCACATCTCCAGCCGTTTTTATTTTTCATTTTCAAACAGGGTCTCACTAAGTTGCTTAGGACCTCACTAAATTACCGAGGCTGGCCTTGAACTTTCTATCCTCCTGCCTCAGCCTCCCAAGCTGCTGGGATTGCAGGCATGCTCCACCACACCTGGCTGAAAGGTTATTTAAAATGCATCAAGAAACTAACTCTCATATTACTCCGTAAGTGGCTTTTGAGAACATTTTCTTCCTAATAACTTTTTCTTCCTTAATCAACCGCCACGCTTGATATTCCTTCTGCCCTACAACATGCCCTACAGATGTGAAATAGCTTTTTTCTTGCTTTCCTTCTTGCACTTTACCTCCATTAGAAGCAAAAGTTTTCTTAACCAGTATCATTTGCCTTTATCCTTCTCAATTTCTAACCAAATCATGCATCTCTATGACTTTTCAAATTATTTACTTTGGAAATCACAGAAAGTCTTTCACTTTAAATCATCCCTCCATTCTTCGAACTCATTTGTTTTTATCTGCCCTTCTCTTATGACGTATATCACTTTCCACCTTGAATCATTCTTACATTTGTATTTACAACTTTGAGTTCTAGCTCATCTTGTTATTTTCTGCTACACTTTGCACAATACATGGCCAACCTTCATGTTGCTGAATTGTGTGTGTGTGTGTGTGTGTGTGTGTCTGTACCATGGGTTATGAACCAATTCTAACTACTATCTTTGGGAATTCTGTAATTATCCCAGTTGAAATAATCTGCACAGACAGCAGGAAACTGATCCTAATAATACCCTGTCTAAGCAACTGAACACACTCTTCCTCATAGGCTCACCAATAGCTTGCTAAATCATGTAATCCATCAGAGAGAGCTGGAGGGGGTGGGGAAGGAAGTGAAGCAAGGCAAAAATTATATCAATATCACATTTCCCCAGAGTCAGTACCTCAGGCATTCCTCTGCTGATTTATCCTCTACCACTCACATCCTTAAAGTAAATTGCATCATTATTATTACCTATTAGAGGAAAACACAGGATTTCCCCCTCGTACACTTCTTCTGGTTGACCCCCAATTTGCTTTGAATCCATCGCTCCAACACTTATTCCGATTTTCCTCTAAACTTCTGGATCATAATTCACCCAAATCATTAGCAATTTTCTTTTTTTATTGCATGATTTCTGTCTGCCCCTGGGTGGCTTTATTTTAATTAGAGGGAAAAAAAACAGAATGGAAAAGTTTCAATTGTAAACACACAGAGGTTCTGTTGGCAAATATAAATTTGGCAGAAGAAAGGCCCATGGTCAGCTTAGCTACAGTTTATTGGCTCGAAAACAAGAACAATTTTGAAGGAAATTAGGATAGTTTTTTTTTTTTTTGAAAGTGACAATTTTCTCCATCAGGTAGTTTACACTATTTCCTGTTATTTTATGATACTGATATTCACTTATACATTTTCCCCGGCTCCCATAAATTTTTCCATTTGGGATGTACTTTTCTAATCCCTTTGTAAGACTTTGGATTCAGTTTTCTCCTTTTCTTTCTACTCCCCTCTTTCATTTTTTCTTCCTTTTTCTTTTCTTTCTTTTTCTTTTCTATTCTCTCTTCTCTCTCTTTTCTTTTCTTTTTTTCTTTAAAGTGCCATTTCCAAAAAGAAGCCTTATCAGATACCAAATTATGTGTTAGCTAAAGAGCTTATACACTCAGAAAGCTACCCATAAAGCCCTGGAGGAGAGAGGGTGGGATCGAAATCAGGCTCAACTACTAGAGTTACCTCTGCCTGAAACCTTAGCTTATGCCTTGAACAGCTTACATTGAAAATTAAGACTGAAAAAAAAAAGACTCCCAGGGTTTACAGCCGATAGACATTCTCCACTCAGGAGATAAAAGAATAGGTACAGCCAGAGCTTCCTCCAAAGGGGAGGAACAGCAATTGGCTGTAGTCTATAGGAAAAGGAAAAATAAAGAGTAAATGTTCTTTAAAAGCATAAATGGTACCAAGCAGATCTTTTTTTGCCTCTCTTTCCCAGAGAAACTCTAAAGGCTTCCCAGGCAAGGCCAGACATAGAAAAAGAAAGAACAAAGGCTAAAGTATCATGTGGATAAAGTTACAGACTGATGACAACTCACGTGATAAGATTTTTATTACCAATGAAACCAAACAGGAAACATTTCTTTCTTTTTTTAAATATATTTTTATAACTTTATTTATTTACTTATTTTTTATGTGGTGCTGAGGATTGAGCCCAGTGCCTCACCTGTGCTAGGCAAGCTCTACTACTACTGAGTCACAGCCAGGCCCCCAACATTTCTTTCTTCATGAGTATTATTTCCGGTTTCTAGAAGACAGTGAGATGTTTCTTTCATTCCTACAACATGGCAGGTCGTTGGCTTCCCAGATCATTCTCCCTTTTTTATTAGCCATATTATTATGTGACTTGTTCCCCACTGAATGTGTCTTTGACCTCTCCCCTATTCTTGTTCCAGTAGTTTCATCATCACTTCCAGAATTTTAGTAGGAGCCCAGGAAAGTTTGTTTAGAGAAAATATTGGAACGATAGTAAATAATCTATCAGAAATTTTAAGTGGGAAATTGGGAATAAATACTGAGTCCTAAAATGTTGAAGTACTTCCTCCATCCCGAGGAAGGGGAGGATGGGCAGACTGTTGGTTTTGTGATCACATCAGTGGTCTGCAGTTGGAGAGAACAAGGAGAGGGCTCGATGACCGTCCATGGACATGCAGTGAGACAGTAGCAATGCCCACAGACCTGTTGTGGGGAGGATGCTATGGCATTTAAGGGCTGATAGCATTGCTCTCTTCCTTTTCAAGGTTCTGGAGTATCAATCCAGTGTCTGCTTCATTGTACGGGTAAAGTCAATATGAAAATAAATTAAAATATTGTAAATTATCCAGATAATTTACACTGAAGAAAAACTGTAGAGAAAGAAAAACTTCATGGTATTCCCATTCAAAGTGCATCTGACTGCTCATTTATCAAAAAAAAAATTCAAAATATGTTCACACATATTAAATATTTGGTTCACATTTGTCCAGTGAGTGAATGAGTAAGCTGAATAAATTAATAATTAATAATGAAATAAGGTATCTTATCATTGCTCTAAATGATGGTTGTATTAGTTAGTTTTCTGTTACTGTAACAAAATACCTGAAATAATAAGATAAAAGGTCTATATTGACTCACAGTTGCACAATTTTCCAACCACCATCCAGTTGCTTTTGGGCCTGTGATGAGGTAATACATGGAAAAGGAGAATGAATGGCAGTGGAATGAATGAATGAATGAAAGGAGAATGAATGGCAGTGGAAGATGCCCACCTCAGGATCCAGACACAGAAGAGAGAGAAAGAGCAGGGGCCAAAGTCCTGTTATCTCCTTCAAGGGAGTGCCCACAATTACCTAGGAAAAAAAATAAAAAAGCCAGGTTTGTAGTTTTTTATTGTTGCTCATTTGTTCTTAAACTGTGGTAAAATTTATCATCTTGACCATTTTTTAAGTGTACAGTTCAGTGATGTTAAATATATTCACATTATTATGTCATGGAACTCCCGAAATTTTTCACATCGTTAAACACTAACTACATGTACCCATCTCCCTAGCCCCTGGCAACCTCCATTCTATTTTCTGCCACTATGAATTTGACGACCTTAGGAACCTCATATAAATGGAATCAGACAAAACATGTCCTTTTGTGACAGGCTTATTTCACTCAGCATAATGACCTCAAGGTTCACCCATGCTAAAGCCTGGGCCAGAATATCCTTCCTTTTTAACACTGACTTAACAGTCAGTCATCCGTTGATGTACATTTGTACTGTTTCACCTTTTGGCTATTGTGAATAATGCTGTTTTGAACATGGGTGTGCAAATGTCTGTTCACATCCAAGCTCCTTTTGAATATGTACCCGGAAATGGACTTGCTAGATCACATGGTAGTTCTATGTGTAATATTTTGAGGAACTGCCACACGGTTTTCCACAAAAGCTGTGACTGAACATGCTATCACCATGCAGACATATTGTCTACCCACCCTGAAATAAATTATATTTTTATATCAGAAAGAAGAAATAGGAAATAATTATTCACAATGCACTTCCCATAAAATTATCTTATATGACCTTATCAAAATATTTTGACTTATCAAAATCCAGATGTCTGAATCATTAGAATCTATTACCCATTTGATGTAAGCAAAAAGTGACTAGAACCTCAAACACATATTTATAGATCAAAATAAGGCTCTATGCTTCTGTAAACTCAGGCTATTACCCTGCAGAGCTAGCTTTGGGTATTAAATTTGAAGGCAAACATGACTTTTGTAAGTGTGTGCATTAAGCCCCGGTCTACCTCGACATTGCCCTGAGTACATTCTCTTGTCAATGTGCCTAAGAAAAGGAATGATCCTTTCTTTTCTATATGTTATGCCAATTACATTGTAAGTGTGATAAAGGGCCAAGAAATGGGAAGATTATTAATTTGGATTTAAGATGTATAGGGTTGTCAAATAGAACGCAGGACTTTAATTTTAGATAACCAACAGAAATGTTTCAGTATGTCCCGTGCAACAAGAGACATACTTGTAATAAAATATTCTGCAACGCTTATCTGAAAATTAAATTTAACTGAGAATTCTCTATTTTTATTTGCTGAATCTGACAATTTTAAGTAATTCCTACTCTGATCTACAGGAACATGAACCAAGAGGTGGGTTGGAGACAATCAAACGAAAGTGTGGTAACACTAGGGGGCACTGTAAGAAACAGAGCTAAGTCATTCCTGGGCCTTGAATAGAGGAAAAGTAATCTGTTCTTTGCCACACTAAAAAGAGCGGTGAGGACCATCTGAGAACAGGAGTGACATCAGGGAAGTATGACCACGAGAGCCACTTAAGCCAGCCCCAGCAAGGATAAAGAGCACCAAGCAGGCCAGGCTGCTGCAATCAAGAAGGCTTCAAGTCCAGTAGCCCAAGCAACAGAAGCAACAGCTCTGGCTACAAAAGAGTCTGATCAGATGGTGACCTCAGAAACCACAAAAGAAGATTTTTACAGGCTTTCGGGGACACCTGAGCCTCCAGGTACCTGTGAAAGAAGGGGTGGTGGAAAACGGAAATTCTAACAATTCTGGAGGTGGGGGCTCAATTGAGAACCCTTTCAAACACCATTGGTGTGCTTCCTTTATTGCCCTCTCACATACATATTCCATATTCATACACATACACATACGTATTCCAAAAGTGACATTCTCAAAAATCAGGACTAACTAGACTTCTCAGGAGCATAAAATATATTATTCAAATCCTCCCTTAAATCTTCCAAAGTAGCTGAGCCCACATTCTGTATTGCTCTTCCCAAGTTGCCCTCTAAGATAGACACCTCTGCAAAACCTCACTGAGCACCCTCTTGCCTGGTCGTCCAGGTAGAAAATACTTCAAAGATATAGAGACATTAGTGATTCCAAAATCAATAAACCTAGGCAGTGCCAAAAAATACAGTATAGATAAATCTTAATAAATACCAAAGTATCAATCCTAAGCATAACGTTCTATCATTTCTGAATCTTTATGAAAAATATGGAAGTTGAAGCATCAATAATCTCCTGACATCCTCCCTCTGGCTTTGGATTTCACTCATGTTCTCTCTTTAAGAAACCTGGCAGCTTGTAAATCAGGTACTGGAAGTATGAGAAGCCACTCATCTGCTCATACATAACCTTCTTTAGAAAACAGAAAATTCACTTGACATCAGAGTGAAATGTTCAAATACTGATCGGTCCTAGGTCTCTCTCGCTAGAGGTAGAAAACATGAAAATAAAGAATTATAGGCTTAAAAAGTACACTGAGCCACATGCTAGGTTTTCAGGTTTACCCAACAGAGGAGAAATATTGACTGGCTATTCTGAAAAAACTGATTCATAAGGCATTATGAAAATTTGTGTTTTTTCCTTGAAAAAAATTAATTTGCTCAGAAAGAGCAACTTGAGTCAGGACTTAAAAAAAAAAAAAAAAACTTAAGTCTAATTCCACTGCCAACTGAGAGGGCCCTGGTTTTATGATGATAGAGAAGAGAGCACCTGCCCAGGGATGTTTTAGGATCATCTCTCTGTGAGGTGATTGACCATTTTATATGATTTGAGGGTTCTGGGAAATATCTCCTCCACTGATCAGCCTTGTGTGCCAGATGTTGCCAATATTCAATAATGAAAATATCTGTTTCCAATAGTCAATAATGAAGACATCTATGAAAATATATAAGGAGGGAGAAAACAAATACACAAGTATACGGTACTATGATGATTTATATCTTGGCTCAAATCCTTGTCACATTGGAATCTTCATCAAAAAGGTCACCAAAAGATAGACATGTAACCTCATTTCTGTTCCTGGGGGAGTAAAGCAAAGTCTATAGTTCACACAGGAGTCATAATGCTTTGCCTTTGTTTAGTTCTTAGTAGATTAGAAAAACAGTGTGGGGCACATTTTCTGCTTTGGGTTTTAGCATATGCATGTGAGGTGGACATTATTATTCCTATTAATGTTTGGAGAAGCTGAAGGTCTTACCCACCTCTCCAGACTCATTTCCCTTGACATTCCTCTTATCTTTACCTCCAAGTTTCTCCAAGCTCCCACCCACCTTCCTCAAAACCCATGTTCCTAGAGAACTGAAACTCTCTGAATTAAAGTACCATGCCAGCAGCACTCTTTCCTCCCTGCCTGTCCTAAGCTGGCAGGTGTTTCTTCTCACTTGTTCCTCAGGGATTCATTTAACCTGCTAAATCTTAGCTTAAAACATGAGACAACTTTAACTGACCCTTTAGGTCAGATGTATCTCTGTAGTGCACAGGAATCTTCCTGCATGTCACCTAAAGTAGCAGTGATTGCACTTGTCTGTTATGGTCTGTCTTCTTCACCAGACTTTAGATTCCATGAAGACAGAAATCATGCCCAGTGCTGAAAAGGTATAGGTGCCTAAATAATATAAGCTGAAAGAATGAATAAAGTGGTTTTCCCAAGTTCACAGAGAGATGAGTGATAGACCTGGAATTAGAATTCTTGTCTCTGATTCCAGGAAAGGAATTTCCCATTGTTGGTGGAGTTGACCAATTTATGGATTTTCCAGATCAAACAGAGTAGTATCTATGTCGATGAATATTCTGAGTAGGTAGAAGTGTGAAGAACCCTCAGTCACTATTAATTGACAAAATATTAAGTTCACTAGACAAGTCTGGGATATATTCACAATGTCCTCAATCATACTCTTGACCTCATGCAAATGCTCACCAAAATGTGACCTAGGAAGACGAGAACTTTAATAATCAAGTAGATGGGATGATCTGATCTGTGGATAGCAGTCAACCTTTCTCCCCAGCCACCCTTGTCATTGCCCAATGGGCTCATGAACAAAGTGGTCATGGTGGCAGAGATGGCAATTATGCATGGACTCAGCAACACGGACTTCCACTCCCCAAGGCTGATCTGGCTACATCCACCTCTGATTTTCCAATTTGCCAGCAGAAGAAACCAATCCTCAGCCCCCAATATGTCATCATTCCCAGGGGAGATCAGCCAGCAACCAGGAGGCAGATTGATTGTATTGGACCTCTTCCATCATGGAAGGGGCAACAGTTTGTCCTTACTGGACTAGACACTTATTCTGGGTATGGATTTGCCTTCCCTACACATGGTACTTCCACTTAAACCACCATCCTTGCACTTACAGAATGCCTATCCATCATCATGGTATTCCACACAGCACTGCTTTGGACCAAGGAAATCATTTCACAAAACCAAAGAAGTGAGACAAGTTCATGCTCATGGGATTCATTGGTCTTATCATGTTCTGCCGCAGTCTGGCTGGGCACAAATCATGAGCCACTGAAGCAGGAACAAACTTTATTTCTGAACTCTACCAGCACACTCCACACACGCTCCCCCATAACTCTCTCAAACGCCACCCACACGGCTCCTCCAGGAACCACCAACCTGGAATCCCTCCTCCGGCACTTCCCCAACCAATGCGAACTCTTCAGGAATCTCCGCGAGAGCTCAACCAGGGCGGGAACTCCGCGAGAACTCAAAACTCATCATCTTAATGGCTCGCTGGCGTCACCTCTCAACCACTACTTCTGGCAAAAATGCCATGCGTCATCCCGACTCGGCTGTGGCCCTCAACAATGTTCCACACCATCCAAGCAGCTAGTTTGATAGAATGATGGAATGGACTTTGGAAGATGGAGTTATAGCGCCAGCTAGGTGGCAATACTTTGTAGGGCTGGGGCAAGGTTCTCCTTAAGGCTGTATATACCACTGTATGGTACTCTCTCTCCTATTGCTAGAATTCATTGGTCCAGGAACCACAGGGTAGAGACAGGAATGGTACCACTCACCATAACCCCTAGTGACCCACTAGAAAAGATTTTGCTTTCTGTCCCTGCAACCTTATGCTCTGCTGGTCTAGAAGTCTTAGTTCCAGAAGACGGAATGCTTCTGCTTGGAGGTATAACAATGATTTCAATAAACTGGAAATTAAGACTTCCCTCTGGCCACTTTGGGCTCCTCATGCCTCTGAGTCAACAGGCTAAGAAGGGAGTTTCAGTGCTGGTGGAGATGAGTGATCCAGATTACCAAGGGGAGATTGGACTATTTTGGACCAATGGAGATAAGGAAGTATATTCCTGGATTTCCAGAGATCCCTTAGGGTGTCTCCCTGTATTACCCTGTCCTGTTATTAAGGTCAACGGTAAATGTAACAACCTAATTCTGGCCAAACAACAAATGTCTCAGACCCTTCAGACATGAAGATGTGGGTCACACCACCAGGTAAAGAACCAAGACCTGCTGAGGTGCTTGCTGAAGGTAGTAGGAATACAGAATGGGTTGTAGAAGAAGGTAGTCATAAATAGCAACTATAGCCACGTGACCAGTTAAAGAACAGAGGATTGTAATTGCCATTAATATTTCTTTCTTATTCTGCTAAGATTATGTTTGTGCATACATATTTGTTACTCTCTTGTTATTCTCATGTAATGTAATATTGATTGACTTAATATTGCTACCTAAAGTGATAGTTTTGTTTATGCTTCTGGGAAAGAACTAGTTCATTCTAGTTGTAGGAAGGATGGGTAGTTATGTTAGGTAATATTATGACCATGTTATTGTGTTTATTTGGAGATTAAGTATAATGTAAAGAGTCTTGTTTGGATATCAAATTGACAAGGAGTGGACTTGTAATTTTAATTGTCAACTTGATTGAATTAAAAGATGCGGAAGATTAAGAGGCTTCTGGGTGTGTCAATGAAGGTATGTCTAGGAATGATTGTCATGTGGGGTAGTGAACTGAAGTGGAGACCTTCCCTAAGTGTGGGCCCATTGATCCAATAGGCTGGAGGCTTGGGTGGAATCAAAATTGGAAGGACAAGGAGCAGCAGCCGTTGCAAGCTCCATTCTTCTTGAACAGGTTCTTGATTGCTGCTGCAATCACCTGAGGACTTCAGAATCTTGCTCCTTCACTCTTCCAAAGTGGACTCTGCCAGTGATTCCCAGGGAGTTTCCAGAAGCCTTCAGTCTTGGACTGGGGTAGCATCATTTATCCCTCTTGTTCTGAGGCATCAGCATCTTGGACTATGCAGCTACTCGTTCCTCCAGCTCTTCAGCCTGCAGACAGCCATTGTGGACTATCCAGCTTCTGGTATGTAAGCTGATCTAATAAATCAGACCTCCTGTTGATTCTGCTCCTTCAGAGAATCCTAATTCACAGAAAGGTGAATAATAGACCTGGAACTAGAATCTCTGTCTCTGATTCCAAGAAAGAACTCGTTGTTGGTGGAGTTGACCGATTCATGGATTTTCAAGATGAAAGAGAGTAGTAGCTATGTCAGTGAATATTCTGGGTAAGTAGGAGTATGTGAAGAACCCTCAGTCACTATTAATCAATAACATGTTAAGTTCACTAGACAAGTCTGAGATATAGTTGCATTATCCTAGAGTCACCCTCTTGATCTTAACCTAATGAAAAACTGCAGCTCCAACATGAAAATGTGCCATTGATATGAATATTATCCACACTGTGCCTCAAAAAGCATCATACTGGAACTGGACCAAAATCCCATCCCCAAATTAAATAACTTACGTTAAATGCAAAGATGAGGCAGCTGGTTCACCCACAAAATTCTGTACAGTCTGAACTGATGAGTCATGCCAAGCAGGGTAAAAAGAGTTTCTGATGAGATATTCTTACCAAGAACTCAACCAGATTTGTCAACATTCTCCACCAATATCCAAGTCATCTGTAACTTAGATATTTATCTATAGCTTTGATATCATCTTTTCTTATGTCGTCTTTATTTTCTATTTTTCTTGTGTCCACTTAAGTGGCTATTCAAATCCTCTTCCTCAAGCAAATGCTCTGATTTCTTATTTTCCCCCTGGATGGAAGCATAAGACTTACACCTGAAATCTGTCCTTCTTATTTCTTTTGTGATCAATCCAATTGAACAACTGGCTTTGCTGCTTATCCCCACTGAAATGACTGGATGTCTCATTTGCCCCCAAGTTTTCTTATTTGGAGCAGAAGAGCTGACATCAACTTTGCAATTCAGAAGCTAGAGCATTTTCTCTCACCACAAAATTAATAGGCTTACATATCAACCCAGCTCATCCAAATATCATCTTACATCTTTCCTTCAAATTCAAAACAGAAACTTCTGAAAAGATGACTTTCAGGGGGACACAAATGCTAACTTGGAAGGGAGAAAAATCCCACTTCACTCTCTAGAAGGGAAAAGTGGGAGAAACATTTTTGTCTTTTCTGTCCTTCATTCTCTCCCTAAAAATGAAAAAGTGAATTAGCAGATTGTCAAGGATAGAAGAGGAATGGAACATGCATATCAGATCCCCTTCCAGCAGAATCAGGTTCTCCCACATCACCTCTCCTCCCCGGGGCAGGAATCCAGCCTGCAGGGCTCTTACTGTGCCCTCTGCAACTTGGTGACTAAAGTGGTTCAACTCATGGGGAAGCGATTAGGAAATCCAATTACAGCCTCTCCTCTCAGCCATGTTTTCCAATCTGCTATTTCCATACAACCAGCTGATAACCATTTATCTTATCCCAGTGTCTATCTGACTCTAAGTCAATTCTAAATTGAGAAGGAGACAGGGTATGATTAATTACCAAATCTCAACAAGTGTCTGATTTTCTGCTTCCTCTCGGTACCCTCAACTGATTCCACTACGTATGTGTATCACTGCCACCAAGAAAAATGCAGGCGTTTGTAGTCTCACGTACTATAGTATGAATCCTGCAGCGTACAGGATTCTGAACTTGGACTGAACAAATTAACTTCTTTTGCCTCAGTTCCTTCACTTCAAAACGAGGGCCCAAAATAGCTTCCTCATTTTGTTGTCATGAGAACACCAGGAATTCCAGTCAAGACCTATCTACACTGTGCTAGCATAGTATCTGATATAGATAGGCCTTAGTTGGAATGCTAGCTCGGTCTCTGATAAATCTTAAGAAGCTTTCTCAAAGCACCCATAAAGATAAAGCTTAGTAGAGAGTAGAGGATGTTATCTCCATAAAGCATACAATATTTTTCTGAAGAGAGAATATATTATCTAAAATAAATACCCTACATAGTTCAGATGGACCAAATACGGATCTGCCATCACTGTTTTTTTGCCTGGGAATTGCTCTCCAGAATACTGCTGAAAAAAGTGTGCAGATGAAGCTCCTTTTTGTATTGTAAAGCTAAAAGAAATAGCGCAGCCATTCCAGCAGTGTTGGACAGAGAGCCCTGGTCTTCCCCCTCAAGCCTAGAGCAGGGTATTTTGAAAACCCACAAAAAAAAAAAAAAAAAAAAAACCTCTCAGATCTTCAGCTCACATGAGCAAATCCAAGTGCATTAGATAGCTGAGATAAAGAACTAATCAACATTGGCTAAGTGGGGCCATTGTGTTTGAGCAAACACCTTTGAAAGGTATGGATGTTCTTTGAATTTTTTTCCCTCCTAGAAACTGAAACTAGGGGTATTGAGGATTTCCTTGTCCGGACCTTTTGTACAATTTCCTCTGCACTCACAACTTGAGCATTCTCCACTTGTCATTGCTGCATATTCTAGGGTCTGCATAAGCTGTCCTTTGTTCCTACTATTTTAAGCTTCCTTCTTATCACGGGACTGATATTTGTTCCTTCCTTGCTCAGTGGTCTTAGCATCAGGTCTGAAATCCCTAGACTTGCCGGAGCCACCCTGTTGAGTCTCAGTAGCACTGAAGGGTCCTTTTTCTTTCCTGTGGCGTTTTCAGTTTCTTTTCTGAAGTTCAAAGAGTGAAAACGAAAGTAGTTATTTCCTCGGGGAAAAAAAGGTTTAAGAGGCTTTTTATCTAAACAAAATGCTACGTCCTGTTAAAGGAGGTGCCTGGGGGTTGTCCCTGTAGTATTGCTCCTTGAGGAGAAAAATCAGTTTCAAATGGAAGTGGATTGTGTGTATGTGTTTTGATTTCTGATGCCATGTATCAACATTAGGAAGTAGTAGTATTTTCGGTATTAGTTTGAAGGAACCCATGGCTAATCTTATCTGCATGTGGCTGGGAGGCTGCCTGAGGCCTTTAGTCTCCTCACCCCACTGCACCCCCATGCAGTAGTAGGGACTGAATCCAGAGACCTTCTACCACTGAGCTACAGCCCCAGCCCTTTTTATTTTTTTTTATATTGGGACAAGGTCTTGCTAAATTGCTGAGGCTGACCTTAAACTTGCCATCCTCCTCCCTTAGCCTCCTATGTAGCTGAGAATACAGGTGTGAACCCAACTCCTTCTTTTTTACTTGCTTCCTAATGCCTGAAGTTACTGAGAAAGACTTTTAACCCGCAGTTAGCAATAACGAAAATGCATCTGAGTAAAGAGACACCTCAACAAAGTGTTCCTCCACCTGGTCTATTGCTACACATCATATGAGAGGGTGAGTGACTGCCACCATGAGCCCTGTGGTGCCCATGTCATACAGGGTCTGCCTGGGGAACAGAAGGTAGTAAGAATTACACCATTTCCTTTTCAGAGCATAGTATTTGATAGGGGGGTGGACACTAGGAGAAAGGAGCCATAGAATAGAGAGGTCAGGAGGACTGAGGGCAAATTTGAAAACTTTTCATTCCAGTTCAAGGCTGGCCCTATCAATAGCCAAAAGTAAAAGTGCTTCCATAGGGTCACAATTCCTGTACCACAGAGATACTCATTGTTGAAGTCAATAGCCTCCTAAGTGAGTCTGACAAAACCAAGTTTTCAGCCACCCCTGCCTTGTCAGATGCATGCATCCAGCTATCTCTGCAGAGCTCTGATAATCCCCTGAGAGCGCCAGCCAGAACAGAGTGGATAGATATTAAGTCACAAAGATAGGAACTGAGTCATCATTCAATAAGTAGTATTGTGTGTCCCATACTAAAGGAGGGCTTTTGTATGCTTCTCATTCATATACCTTCTCCATAAAGTAATAATATATTGCTTTCAATAACAGGAAAGAGCTGGGTGTGGTGGTACATGCCTGTAATTCCAGTGACTCAGGGGGGTGGAACAAGACAAGTTCAAGGCCACCCTGGGCAATTTAGTGAGACCCTGTCTCAAGATTAAAAAATAAAATAAAAAGGACTGGTGCTGTATGTAGCTCAGTGGTTGAATGCCCCCGTGTTCAATCCTCAGTGATGTTTAAAAAAAAAAAAAAAAAGGAAACTAAGGTTTAGAGCACTTCAACAACTGATCATAAAAGTCCTAATTCCAAAACCCATCAGTCTTGCCACAACATCCCACAACATCCTGCTTTTCTCTTTCTTCATCTCCTGCAAAAAATGTTCAATATTCACAGGTAAGTTTCCTGCTATGGGACAGAGAAGCAATCCTGGCCTAATTGCCCGGTTTGTTCTTTTCATGGGTAAAACATGTAGATGTATTCCCTTCAAACTCAGTGTTTCTCCCCGAAAATTGTAATCAAGTATGTTAAGCATGACTCAGAGGTGAACTGATAAAGTGCTCATGAAACAGACCAAGAGTCTGTTGACTCCTAGGGAAAGATAAAAATTAAGGTTGTCCCACCACCCTCTAGGCCTACATTATGGTCAGAAGCTTGAAGCTCAACAAGGTCCACTCTGCCAATATCCCAAAGGAAAGGTTTGATTCCTAGTATAGCCCTGGTCAGTGATTCTGTAAGTATGATCCTCAGAGCAGAAGTGGTAGTATCTAGGAACCTATTCAAATACAGACTCTCCCACCAAACCCAGACCTACTGAATCAAATATTTTGAGGGTGCTTTAAGAAAAGTCCTCCAGGTGATTCTAAGGCACTTTAAAATTTGAAGACTATTTAGCTGCACCTCTTGTATCTTGATGATTCCAGCTCTTGTGGCTCCAATCCATCACCTAGTCTACAAAGAATCTTTTCTACCCTCAAGAAATTACACACAGACATAAAGCAAAGAACAGTTTGGATCAGTATAATATGCTACAATGTATAGTTCAGGCACATGCAAAGAACCATGTGGCTGTTACATATGGTTAGCAGAGATAAATCAATTATAATCCAGGTGAAAATGCATACTCAGACACCACTTCAAATATGCCAAAGATCAATGGATTGCTAAACAACTATGGCAGCCAACAGCTGGCCTGATGCTAATCCCTTAGAAATGGAGTGGCTCTTGGAAAGAAGCATAAAGGACATGAAGCTTAGAATTACAAACAACTCCAGATTCAACACATAATTGCCCTTGGCTGCAAACCAAAGTCTTGCGTGCTCAGCGTGAGAAGTACTTTTGGTCATGCATCAAACCATACTTGTGCCCAAAGATAGAGATCTCCACATTAAAGGATTCCAACCACAGGATTTGGGCAGATGGTTATGCAGACCAGTCAGTGGAGTAGATAAGAATGCTATATCTTGGACTTGGCTCAGGCAGAAAGGACTGAAGGTTACACTTGGTCAACAGAAGACTGACTTTCAATTAGCAATTTAGTGAGTGCCTTCTGTGTACAGAACACTCATTGGATATACGAGGTAGCTAAAACACTGCTCACTTTTGAGAAGTCCAAAAATATCAACATGCCAAAAATAATAAATAAACAATCAAAAAGCATGAAAGCCAAAAAAACATGTAAATAGAGACTGAACTGTCTTAACTGAGCAGAGGTCTCCAAGAAGTGACTGGAACCAGATTATGCTAGCAAAGGAAAACACAACTAAAACATAGAAAATTTAGAGGGTAAAGATGTAATGTCAAGGAAAGGGAAATAAAATGGATAATGATGGAAGACAAGAGTGGCAAAGGATATAAAGAAGATCAAGGGGCTGGGGTTGTGGCTCAGTGGTAGAGTGCTTGCCTGGCACGTGTGAAGCACTGTGTTCGATCCTCAGCACAACATTAAAAAAAATAAATAAATAAAGGTACTGTGTCCATCTACAACTAAAAAATATTTTTAAAAAAAAAGAAGAAGAAGATCAAGAGCATCAACTTAGCTTGAGAGTAAAACAGAGCATAAACCAAGTTGTAAGTAGGTTTGGATAAGGTTAGTGAATAGAGGCCCTTGAGATGTGTTATCTGGAAACCTGATTATGTTTCCTTTAAGAATACATTCAAAATTCAATGAGAATTCTGTACAGAATAATGTTGTGATCAAAATAATGGCTGAAGACAACTTTATGTTGTACATCTAGTAAACAGAGATATAGGAGGAAAACAGCCCTCTGTAGAAGGGTCTGCACTACTGTTGAGGGTGACAGGGTCTCTAGCTTGCTTTAAGGTTGTGGAGTGGAGACAAAGGAGGGAAGAATGAGGAAATAGCATAGGGAACTGTGAACAGGCAGTGGAACAGCCATGATCCAAGGCTTAGTTATGTTTTCTCAATCTGGCAGCACATGGAAATACCAAATAACCAATCCAAACCAATTAAATTAAAATCTCTCCAAGCTAACAGAATATTGATGCTTTTGAAAAGCTCCTCAAACATTGCATTGTAGAGCCACTAGCCTAGAATATTGGTACCCAGAAAAACAAGAAAGGAACTTTGAGGGAATAAGATTAAGAGTCTTTGATTAGCTTGATTAGTATAGATTAATCATTGTCCATGTAAAAGTGGGCAAGTCAGCCTCAGTGATAGCTGTTGGTGGCCAAACTCTTACAGAGCCACATGGTGAATGACCATGCTTGGTAAACATTTCTCCAAAATCACTTTCATTAACTTGTTTAAAAAAATATTTTAAAAAGACTTCCTATTTTGCATGATATGTAATCTTACTCTATATTGACATGGTATTGTCAACAATCAATGGTCAGTGAACTAAGGACAATACAAGATGGACAGGAACCAGGAACAGAACAGAGATGAGAGACTCAGAAGTCCAAGGTTTTTTGTTGTTGTTAGTCATCCTTGTAATCAAAATACCTGACAGGAACAACTTAAGGGAAGGAAAGTTAATTTGGGGCTCAATTAACTTTCAATTGGGTTTCAATCTGGGATAGATTCCCTTGCTGTAGGTCTGAGGTGAAGCAGAATATCATGGTGAAAAGACATGGTGGAAGAAAGCTTCTCAGCTCGAACATGTCCCCAGCAACCTATTTCCTCCAACTAGATTCCACATCCCAGTAGTCTATTCAGCTACCAATGGATTAATCCATTGAATGCGTTAATGACTTTGACCTCCTTAGTGGATTAATCCATTTGATCCATCGATGAAGTTAAAGCCCTTATGAGTCTATCATTGCCTAAAAGCCCTACCTCTAAACCTTGCTGGGTTGGGGACCATGCTTTTAATACATGAGCTTTTGAGGAGACATTCCAGTTCCAAACCATAACACTTTATGAAAGAGAGAATTAACCATGGTTTAATTCTACAGGTGTCAATTTATTAGTGAATATTTTGACTTTTTGATCACCCTTGCTTTCCAGTGTCATCTTGTAACTTCTCAACATCTTTCATTTTCTAATTAAAATGGATTTAGATTTTCCTATGTATTATAACATCTGCATTTATGAGTGTATACTTCTAAATGCTCTGTTTTCATCTTTCTGATATTACCTCTTGGTTGAAAAAAAAAGTGAACATTTTGAAACAGATATCTTATCAAACCATCTACTTGCTTCAAACACTTCAGTAATTTACCCTTGCTTTTCATAGACCAAATATCCTAGGGACCTTAAAAGCCAAGCACAATGTGACCACTGCCTGCTGCCACATTCTACACTAAGTAACTAGCAACATGTTCCACTTTGTTCTTCATAGAATTTACAAAATGGCTTTCCATTTTCTTACCTTATCATATGACATTTCCTTTTGTTTTTTCAATATTTTTATATGAAAAAATCCTTATTAGCCAAACAGAGTGATGCACGCCTGTAATCCCAGTAGCTCAGGAGGCTGAGGCAAGAGGATCACAAGTTCAAAGCCAGCCTCAACAATTTAGCAAGGCCCTAAGCAACTCAGTGAGACCCTGACTCTAAATAAAATATAAAATAGGGTTGGGGATGTGCTTGTGCTCAGTAGTCGAGTGTCCCTGAGTTCAATCCTCGGTAGCCCCCCCCCCCCAAAAAAAAAACCTTAGTAACAAATTACCCTGAAGGCAATGAATTAAATTTTGTATTCTTTATATCTTTAATAAAGCTTTTTAACAGTTTATTGAAAAGAAATTTTCAACTAAAAAATTATCTTCTCACACAGTACATTAGTGCTTAAGCAGCCTATTAGTGTTGTTATGTAAAATGCTTTTTCTTTGCCAATTAAAAAAATATTCCTTCCCCTATAAACTCTTTATTTTTCCCTCCTCACCAGTTTTCCACTTTCCATTATCTCCTGCATCATTTAAACTTGTTGTTTAAATTAGATAAAGGTGTTTGACAAAGCCTATGACGAATCACAAATAGATCTTATTATGTTGGAATCTTGAGGTCTGATCATGGGTGACCTCCTTCGTCTCAGCCATACTTTTTCAATTATGACAGATGAAGGGTGAGGGGGGAGAGGCAGCATTTATTTCCTTTGATTACAGAAATAATATGTTCCTTGTAGAAAATGGGTTAAGCCTAGAAACTTATAAGGAAGCAGGAAAATAGCACAGTGACTCTGACCCTCAGGCAATCCCTGGTACCATCCTCACGTGGCCTCTGCTCCCACTCTGCCCACAGCTATTATGATCTCACCAGAGGTCTATTGCCACAGCCCTCTGAGCCACCCTATTTTACCATGTTTTCCTAAAAGATCTTCTTCATTCCAGCTTCTCAAACAAGCCAAGCCAAGCAGTTCCTGCCTTTTTTGCTTTCCAATATGGAAGCCTCTTTCCCCAGAGATGCATTCTTCATTCCTTATATTTCTTCAGGACTCTGTTCAATGTCTGCTGACCACAGAGACGTTCCCTAATGAGCCTCTGAAACAGACCTTCACCTTCACCATGTCCCCGTCACTCTCTGTTCTTAGCCTGCTTTATTTTCCACATGAACACTTAGTGCTATCTGACATAGCTGTGTGTGTGTGTGTGTGTGTGTTTGTATATAGGAGTGGCTGTGTATATGTCAATTTACTTATTTGTTAATTGTCCAGTTCCTGTTACCAAAGTGGAAGCTCCATAGATCAGGGACTTAATTTTGTTCATTTCCATATTCACAGGATAAAACATAGTGCCAGGAAAGTCATAGACTCTCAAGAAATATTTGTTGAATGACTGAGTGGGTGAATGAATGAATGAATGAATGAACCAGTGGAAATTTGAGTTACAATATCTTCTTCCAAAATGTGTTGATATCTCAGTTCTCTTTAAATGACCTCAAGTGCATTTCTATGTTTGGGTTTGATTCACACAGCCAGTCAGGGGTCAATGCATCTATTTGCAAACAGGTAGGTTTCTGTATGGGCTATAACAAAGAGAGTTGGCTTTTTGTCATACCTGTTTTGGTCTGTTTAGGATGTTTAAAACCCCAAACTGTTTTTTTTTTTTTTCACAGCTGTGACTAAAGGATCTGACCAGCACAACTGTAGGGGAGGAAAAGTTTATTTTAAAGCTCATGGTTTCAGAGGTCTTATAGAAGGCTGGCTCCATTTCTCAGGGTTGGAGGTGAGGCTGAACATCATGGTGGAAGAGTGTGGTTAAAGGAAACAGCTCAGAAGGAAGCTTCTAAGGAAGCAGAGACAGAAACTCCACTCTCTAGACATAAATATAAACCCAAAGCCATGCCCTAATTCCCACCCCCTCCAGCCACACCCTATTACTTCAATTAATCTCATCAGGGGATTAATTCATTGATTAGGCTAGGGCTATGATCCAATCATTTGTCAGTTTTCAGGGGACACCCCACATCTAAATCATAACATTAGATTATAAATAACAGAAATTTATTTATCACAGTTCTAGAGGCTGAGAAGTCCAAGATAAAGGCAAGCAGATTTGCAGTCTGGTGAGGGCATGCTTCCTTTCTTTTGCTGGGGGGGGGGGAGTAGGAATATAGGGGATTGAATCCAGAGGTGCTTTACCACTGAGATACATCCCACCCCTTTTCATTTTGAGACAGGGTCTCACTAAGTTTTTCAGCCTTGCTAAGTTGCTGAGGATGGTCTGGAACTTGAGGAACTCCTGCCTTGGCCTAGAATTACAAGCATGTGCCACCACACCCAGCAAGGGCATGCTTCCTGATTCATAGATGGCATCTTCTCACTGTCTCTTACATGCTGGAAAGGACAACACAGTTCTCTGAAGCTTCCTTTTTAAGGGCACTAATCTTATTTGTGAGGGTTCTGTCCTCATCACCTTACATAATCACCTCCCAAAGGCCCTGCCTCCTAATAGCATACATTAGTGATTGAGTTTCAATAATGAACTTGGGAAGGATACAAACATTCAGGCCATAGCAATGCCTTCATATAAGACATTAATTGTTCTATGCATCTTTCTCTCAGAAGCAAGGATTGGTTTCTTTAAAACCTAAATATTCAAAGTAATCTTCAATAAAAGTGGCAGCGCCCTGGTGTCTGGAAGATTTCCATTTGGATCCTTATGGGTGCTATTCTTCTCTTTTCCAAGATTCTTCTCCCTAAATAATCTCAACTCATGGCAGCTTCAATTTAAGCCTGCATTCTGCAATTTCCCACTAATAAATGCTATAATGAGGATGATAATGGGTGAAAGTACATTATTTCTCTGACCATCGAAGTCCACTGGCAGATGCAAAGGTCAGAACATTTATTGACCATGAGATGTAGCAGAGTATAACAGATGCTGAAGGAAATAATAAAGGTTTGTGTTATACTGGAATTGCTTTGACCATAAAAGATAATAAATACGTGGTGATTGATTCATTATCAAACTCACTGGTCTGTGTTCACAATCCTATCTGGTTCTTCTGTGAATTTTTATTCTAAGTCATTTTTTAATAAAACTTGATTACAATCCAATGGAAATGCTTAGTGGCACAAATTAGGAATTTCTTTAAAAGATAATAAAAGAAATATAGTAATATTTCATTTGAAAGCATAAAAAAACTGGGAAACTGGCTTACACTCACCAGAAAGAATATTTTGTGGCTGCAGCAACATGAAAAATGTTAGATCCCATCCCCTTGTACAGTTGAATTCTGTAATTCAGACTCAACTTATTTAGATTCTGTGATAATTCCAACAAAGCCTGAATTGAGTATGCTTTTGCCCAATACATTTTTAATGAGTTTTGTTAGTGAATGATAGAAACAAGAGTTCAAGCAAATATCTAAGGGAATTATTAAGGGAATGTGGCAGACAGTGCTGGCTGCCTACTCAACATGCATTCTTTCATTCCTTTTGACTAACAGAGCCCAGAGTTTGTTTAGGGCAGCAAATTAGCCCAGTAAAAGCATTCACAGTTCCAGAATCTTTGCAGGCTCAAGGTGGTTTTAGGACCCAGCACAGGGTCAATGAAATTAAAATGGAAGACAGTGAGATTGTTTTCCTAATCTAAAGGCTAAATTCATTGAGCAGGCACCTTTAACCCTCTTCCCTTCTCACTCAACTCATTTTCCATCTGCAACATAGACACAATATCTGGAGCAAAGCAGTTCTCTTCCAATCATGAGGATGAAAATGATGGAACTAGTGGTGTGAGAAACTAGAAAAGCCCCCATCTCTCAATGGCTTCCTAGAGTGGCTGCACCAGCCCAGAACTACCACCTCAGACCTTGTTGAAGATACAACTTTTGTGTTTTTGCTCCAAATTCAGCCTCACAATGCTAACCAATAGAATAAACTTCTTTTTTAAATTAGAGCATTATAGTTGTACATAGTAATTAGATTCATTTTAACAAAATCATACATGCAAAGAATTTGATTTCAGTCTCTATTCCCCCTTATCCTCCCCCATCCCACATTCTTCTTCCTGTACTCTACTGATCTTCCTTTCATTTATATATTTATCTTTGTCTGGTGCTTTCTATATATACATAAAGGTGGAATTCCCTTTGGTACATTTATATATACATATGTTATGGTTTGGATGTAAGGTGTCCCCCAAAAGCTCACGTGTGAGACAATGCAAGAAGGTTCAGAGGAGAAATAGTTGGGTTGTAAGAGTCTTAACACAATCAGTGAGTTAATTCCTGTTAGGGATTAAATGAGTGGTAACTGAAGTGGTAGCATATGGCTGGAGGAGGTGGGAATTGGGACTTGGCTTTGGGCGAGTGGAGTTTCTCTCTCTGCTTTCTGATCATCATGTGAGCTGCTTCCCTCTGCCACACTCCTCCAACATGATGTTCTGCCTCACCTCCAGCCCTGAAAAATGGAGCCAGGGTTCTATGGACTAAGACCTCTGAAACCATGAGTGCTTAAATAAACTCTTCCTCTCCTACGATTGTTCTGGTCAGATCTTTTAGTCAAAGCAGTGAAAAAGCCAGATAAAACAATATATCACATGATTTTGTTAAATTCATTTCATATTTCCTCCCCTTTCCTGTCTTTCATCCCTCCTTCTTGATCTCCTTCTTCTACTCCACTTATCTATCCTGTACCTTTGTGATATTCTATCTCCTCCTCTACCACCTTATTTTGCTCTTGGTTTCCACATGTGAGAGAAAACATTCAACCCTTGATTTTCTGAGTGTGGCTTATTTCTCTCAGCATGATGTTCTCCATTTCCATCCATTTACCAGCAAATGCCAGTATTTCATTCTTGTTTTATGGCTCAGTAGAACTCCATTGTGTAAATATACCACATTATCTTTTTTTATTTTTTTATTATTAGTTGTTCAAAACATTACATAGCTCTTGACATATCATATTTCATACATTTGATTCAAGTGGGTTCTTGATCCCTTTATCTACTGACAGGCATCTGAGCTGATTCCATAATTCAACTACTATGAATTGTGCGTCGAAGTGGCTATTTCACTATACTACACTTATTTTACTTCTTTTGGATAAATATCAAGGAGTGGGATAGCTGGGTCATCTGGGGGTTCCACTCCTAGTTTTTTGAGGAATATCAGTACTACTTTCTAAAGTGTTTGTACTAATTTGCAGTTCCACCAACCATGTATCAGCATACCTCCCCCCACACACACACACATTTCCAATGCTGTGGGTTAGAAAGAATTATAAGAATTACAATTAATTAATTAATTATAATGCCTGGTAATTGCCATTCTGACTAAAGTGAGATGACATCTTAGTGTAGTTTTGATTTGAATGTCCCTGATTGCTAGAGATGATGAACATTTTCTCATGTATTTGTTGGCCCTCTGTGTTTCTTCTTTTGAGAAATGTCTCCTCCTTTTGCCCATGTATTGATTGGGTTATTTGGGGTTTTGGTACTGAGTTTTTCAAGTTCTTGATATATTCTGGATATTAATCCCCTGTCAAAGGAGCAGCTGGCAAAGATTTTCTCCCATTCTGTAGGCTCTCTCTTCACACTCTTAATCAGTTCTTTTGCTTTGCAGAAACTTTTTAAATTTCATGGCATACACTTATTGATTCTTGGTTTTATTTCTTGAGTTATAGGGGTCTTGTTGAGGAAATCAGTGCCTGCACCTATATGATAGAGTGTTGACTCTATTTTCTTCTAGCATTTGCAAGATTTTTGGCCTAATTCCCAAGTTTTAGACCCATTTTGATTTGACTTTTGCACAAGGTGAGAGATGGGGATCTAATTTCATTCTTCTCCTCATGAATATGCAGTTTTACCAGCATCATTTCTTTAAAAAACTGTCTTTTCTCCAAAATGTATTATTGGCATCTTTGTCAAGTATCAGATGGCTATAAGTATGTGGGTTTCTCTGTGCATTTTCTATGCTATTCCATTGGTCTTCACATCTATTTTGATGCTAATACGAAGATGTTTTTGTTACTATAGCTCTGTAGTACAATTTGAGATTGGGTATTGTGATGCCTCCTGCATCACTCTTCTTGCTCAGAATTGCTTTTTCTATTCTGCAACTCTTGTTCTTCCAAATGAATTTAAGGACTCCTTTTTCAGTTCTGTGAAGAATGTCATTGGTATTTTGATGGGCTTTGCATTGAGTCTGTATACCGTTTTTCGCAGTGTGGCCATTTTGACAATATTAACTCTGCCTATCCAAGAACATGGGAGTTCTTTCCATCTACTAATAGCAGAAACTTCTATTCTATTATTGAATAGTGAAGTTTAGATGAAGGCTTATTTATGTGCAACTTAGTATAGACCCTACAGACACATTATAATTCTTTTATGATTGTGTACTTTAGCCTTACCACTCTATTACCCTAGTTTCCATTAATGTTATTAACTATAAAATGTTGCCTCTTAAAAATAATGCTTATTTTCACACTTTTTACTGACATAGCCCACATGACTATTATTATAGTATTAATCTCATCTCATAATCTAAATGTTATATATTAATTATCTATTTAAAGTCAATGATGTGGGCAACCCAAGAAAGAGGCATTTATCTTAATTTGTAAACACAGGTATTTTATAGTCATGGAAGCCAGACCTGAATCCTGCCTCACCTCTTACAGGGTTTGTGATCCTGGTTAAATTACATGAAGCTTCCTGACTGTGCCATCATCCCACCATGATCATCGTAGCACACAGAGCACACCACACTGAAATCCTTCATTATCTTGTATTTCTTCTCAACTGCACTATGAACATTTTGAATTTAGAGATAATCTTAAGTGACTCTTTTTTTTTCAGCATTTAGCTCAATGTCTACTCTATCTAAAGAGTATCCAGTGGATACTCATTGAATAAACAATTCTGCAATGGTAACTACGTAGTCGGCTTTTCAAATATGACATTTCCCAACAAAGGAAATGCGGAAAACAGAATTTGAACTATGAAAGGAGGCTGGAAATTGATGTCATAAGCACCTAGAGAGACTACCTTAACAGAAGGTATTTCACCAGCCTAGCATGGTAATGTATCTCAAGTGAGATGGCATTGAGCCTCTGAGTCTCTCCCTGGTTTAGTCTTTGTGCAACATGTGGGAAATTAAGAGGTTATCCAATGGTATTTAAGTTAGTTTGAAACAAAAATGATCCAGAACCTTGTCTTCCTTAGACATAGCTTCTTTTCTTCCCATCTATGGAGGACTCTCTGTGCCCTGTTATTAGTTAGTATGTAAGGAGGGAGAATTCTGTTGCCACATAAACCACTTCAGTGTTATCACTGCAGAGCTGAGTGTCATGTGCATCCAAAGCCTTGAAATGGGAAGTGATGCAAGCCAAACGGGGATCGTGACAATGGTTCTCCCAATGGCTAAAGTGGACAGCTCTGAAGTAAGGATCTATATACTGCTGGGGAAAAGTCAGTATCAACAAGGTGCTCAGACCCCTACTTTACAGAGGGAGAGAGGAAGGAAGAAGAGAAGGGAAAGGAAGAAGGGGGTGAGGGAGGGAGGGAAAGAAAAACTGCTTCAGGAATTGTGGAAAGGAGGACAATATCTTAGTTCTCAATAACAAGAGCTTATTATATATAGCACCATACAAATCACTTCCTACATAATATCTCACAGTAACAACCAAAATAAGGTGGATGATGGTGTCTCTATTCACAGATGAAGAGACAGAGACCCAGAAAGATTAAGCAACAGGTCTGAGGTCACAGAGCCAGACAATGATGGTATCTGGATTTAGTCTTTGATCTATGATTCCAAAGCCTATGCCTTTACATATTCAGATAAACTTCCTCAAAGAGCCTAGTTTCCAATGGGAAATACACTCACATATGCACATATATTCATATATATACATACACTCATACACACATATACTGATGTACTTCATGCACACATTTTTACACACATATAAATGAATACACATTCACATATATATTGGCATATGCACACATCCTCACTCATATACCCCACATAACATATTTACACAAGTATTCACATATACATGCATGCATACACTCACACAAAGATCTAGCCTAGGGATGCCCACCCATAGAAACGCTCCAGAAACTTGCTGCTTTGAGAGAGCACTTTGCTGCCGCTGATACCATCCTTTCCTCAGGGCCCTACATCTTTCCCTTCCCCTTCCACTCCTCATAAAAGGTCTTTGGAGTTAGCCAAGAACTCTCCCTTACAATATGCTTAAAGTTCTGCAAATAGCAGAGAGACAAAAAGACTTTTCAGAGCATGAAGTGATGTCCCTGTGTGGGGATTTTTCAGTGACCATTTAGAACATCTCATTATGGACCCACTGAAAGCACTTTTTGATCCAAGGAAGATGCTTGTCTCTTTTTTTGTTAAAAGCCAAAGAGATGAAGGCAGAGGACTAATCTTCTATTTCAGCCTTAAAAACAAAGTAACCTATACCATTTTTGTGGATTTCTGCCTCCTATCTTTTTGATACAAATGGAACTTATCATTTTTTGTTGTTACACATGATCTCACAGACAGCAAGAAGACATTCCTTTGAGAGCTTTGCATTTGAAGTGGTTCAATTAAAAGATGTGCTGTTTCGAGGTTCTGAGATTTTCCACGTTTTTTCTTTCCCACAGCCAACACAAGGAAAATGGACTATGGGTCAGGTAATGTAAGCAACAGACCATGAGATTACTGCCAAAAATGTAACCACCCAATCGACTCCAAAGGAAAATATTCATTAAAGTGACACATGTTAATAGTATTGAATTCAAAACACTTGTTTGGGCCTCCAGATGTCGGAAAACGCCATATCCTGATTAGCTGAAATATTCTCAGTTCTTTCAGATCTTCCTTCCTTATTTTGATTGCAAGTCAAGTTTCAGGAAAATTCTTTCCCACTACTGTCTACTGATCACATCACTAAAGCATTTAAAAGTCCTACTTGTTTCCTATAAGGAGACATGGAAAGCACAACCACAAATATTTGTGTAAATGTCACCATTTATTATTGGAATCTTTGTTCCGTCTGTTAGAGAATTATTACAGCAAACCTCGGAGCTGGGCTCCTCCTCAGACACTTCCGACATGGAAAACGAACACCCAGACACGCCCACACACTCTCTCACTTTTAGTTGTTTTAAACGATGGAAATGATTTTTCATTTCTTTGACTATTGATTTGTAATCTTCAGATAGAGGATTTGTGTTTATTAGGAGCATTTTCAAGCCCAGGGAAAGAGGAAAAGTGAGGGAACTGTTCTCTCCCATAGACGGCAGGAAAAAAAAATCCACAAGAAGAGGAATTACCTCTGGAAGGCAGCAAGTTCATGTTCACATCCCAGCCTGCCAGTCACCAAAAAGGAAGAAAAGAGTGAGGCAGCAATATTCAGCCTTAACTCTTTCCTGAAATACTCTGAACCAGATGCCCAGAGTTTCATTTTTATGGAATTAGATCATAAACGGGACCAAGCTTGCTCTTTAGTCATTTGTCACCAAATAGAAAGAATGTGGTGTCCTAATGTGGAAAGAATGTCATGCCCTAAACATTTATTTCTGGCCATGTCTTTCCCAGCCTGGAGATCAAAACTTCAGCTAATAGATAAGCATAAGTCCCAGATCCCTTCTCCCCTCTCCTCACCTCCCCTAATAGATAGCACCCCTTTTTCCCAGCCTGGCACATTCATCTTCTCCATGTTTGAGCCAGTCTGGGGCTGCAGTGATCTTTAACCTTGATTATGTTTATGTAAGAAGTCTCCTTTGCATTTTCTCACATCCATTCTTCTCTCTGGTAGGATCAAGATTTCTCTTTCCATCATCTTTTGCCCTGCTGGTATTTCTAGGAAAACAATTCTGTATCTTAGTAGCTGTATAAATATTGGATATTTCCCCAGCTCTGTCACTGATTCATAGTTATTTCTATATGAGGAGTATTACCCAGGGAGAGACATGGGCATGGGCAAGGGAGCCACCAGATCTTTCTGCACAGTCAGGTGCTAGACTCCAGTATCTTTGGGCAACATGAAATGCTGGAATTGGCCTCTCTCCATAAGTTCTGTGTTTGGGGGTGATTCACCACATCAAAGTCAACAATTTCTTGTCCAATAGTCAAATACTTTAGGCCCTGCATAGTTCATTCATTTTGTATCAAGGGAACTATAATTTTTTTTACACAGAGAAAAATCTAGATTGGCAGTTTCTCCACATTCTATCTTTGTACACTCTGCCTGTCTTTCCATGCCCAGGACTAGCATCTGCCACATGGTTATGCAGCAAGAATTCAGTGAATTTATTTGATATCAGATTTTCCCAAACTTTAAATTTAAAAAAATAGGATGCATAATGATGGAAAGGAAAATTTTGTCCAAAATGAATGACATTGGGATACAAACTGAAGGTTAATACTTTTATTTCTAGCCACATCTTAGTTGTGTCATTGCTTTATCTCAAACCATTTTATAGATATGCTACTTAAGAGCCACAGTACCCCAATTATAGAAAAACTGTTGGGAACTATTTGTATTATTTTACATAAGAGCCACAGTACCCCCAAAATATAGATATACTGCTAGAAGTACAGGCTCTAGGATTAGCCTGTCCTCGATCAAATCACAGCTGCAGCTCTTATTAAAGTGTGACTTTGGGTAAGTTACTTAACTTTCTAATCCTTAATTTCTGAAAAGCAGGAGATAATAATAATAAATCCGTTAGAAGATTTAAATGAGATATTTTGTGCAAAGCTCTTAGCTCAGTTACTACCACTACAGAAAGGTTTATAAGGGCGATTTGAATTATTATTAATAAAATATTCTTATTTTTTTTAAATAATCCCATCTTAAGAAACTATGGAAGCTTACTAATTCATTCATATATAACTTTGTGAGTAATTATTATGTGACTAAAAAAAAAAAAAAACTTGTTTTTTAAAGTGAAAACTTATGTCCTAATTGTATACATAAGAACTTTTTGCCAAATGATAATTCCATATTGCTATAAGATCTTCCAGATATTCACACACATACACACATGTGCATTTATACCTAGGTATTAAGTGTGTCTGTGTGTGTGTGTGTGTGTGTGTATAAATCTATATTTTCTTCCTCTTGAATCAAATATCAGCACTCCATAAATCAGAGAATCTGTTGAAGTCACACACCAATGTTTTCCTCTTCTCCTAAGGTCCCAAAAGGGAAAATCATTTAATCAACAGCTTCCTGGATGGCAATGCTCCAGGCTCATCTCAGAGGACAAAGACTAATGACTGATATATATCATCACCATCACTCCATCTACAATCTCAGTCTCTAACTGCCTTAATGGAGGCAGGCACTGTAAGCACAGTTCTTTCAAGATTACCAGTGAGACTGTGGGGAATTCCAACCTCCCTGAATGCTCAGAGCATAAGTCATCCCTAATGTTGACTTAAACTGGTTCACACTGCCCAGGACTTCTTCCTTACTGAGTAGCAGTCCTTCAAAGGATCAGATGAGATCATCTCCCAACTCTTTCTTTTTTTCTTTTTTCTTTTCTAGTAGGGATGGAGATGGGGGTAGGAGGAAGTGCTTTTAAAACTCCTGGGTCTTTCAGTGTCTCCGAGCATCTTTTGCTCCGTTTCATTTGATTCTAACCAGAGCCCATCAAATTGTGTTCTAAGGAGAAGTGAGTTTTTTTTCCCCTCTCTTAAAAGTTTAAAATACACAAAAATTATAGACAGAATATACAATGTTCTTTTTTAACATTCTTCCACGTTTTCAGCCAGCATTATAGCTGGGCCACTCTGGATGATAAAGACACTATCTTGATTTTTGTTCTTATCTTGTCATACTTTAAGCTTTATAGTTATTCTGTTCAATACTTTCAAAAAATACATATTCTGTGTTCCTACTCCTTTGACTTCCTTACACATCTAGTCATTCTCTTAACCTACTTATGTCTAACTTTCACTCTTCAGATCACATTTTCTTGCCAAACTGTTCACTGCTCAAGATGAAATAGAACCTATTTTAAAGAATTCTTAAAGTCCCAGTCATTGGGATTTTTCCATTGAGAACCAATTTCAGTGGACACGTATTGTATATTTAGATGCATGTGGATTGGGTCTCATCAGTAAGTATTTTGTTCAGGAATTACCCGGTTTGCACTTTTGCAGGACTTGAGGTGACTGTGAACTTCTGTACAGCAGTTGTTCGTTCTCCAATTCAGGATCCGCTTAAGATTCAGAAGCAAGAGAAGACAGTGCAAGAGGAACAAAATAAAAACAAAGAAGAAATCAAAGAAGCAGCTCTCTCATTAATGGTATTAAAGAGACTGAAAAATATCAAAGGTCCGACTAGCCTAAACCTCAAATCCTATCTAAAATGGTTTCTGCTTGCTCCTAAAATCATCCACTGTGACTGAACTACCAATCACATTCACCCATTGCCTGCTCTGGCTGCTATTGGTTAAAATAGAGAACATGTCATCCCTAATATAAATTTGTCCATCCTTTGCATAAGATGGCTCTCATTCATTAAGTTCAGTGGGTTATAAAAGTCTTCCTGGTATCTTGAGTTTTGCTTCCCAGGGATGATGATTCAATTTAAAATAACAATTAAAATGCTCAGGTCTTGTTATTTTGCCCTTAGAATCAGCCATCCCCTAGCTTGTTGAAGGGTGGGAAAGGGGAAGAGAAAACAGAAACCTGCTGGGCATTATTCTAATCAGGGGTCTCCATCTGGCAGCCAACACAGACCAGCTCCTGTTTTGCAGAGCAGTTATCCCCAGGGTGCTGGGGAGGAGAATAGCAAGGCAAAGCAGGTGCTGGGCTTTCCCAACTTACCATTCAGGAAGGCTTTCTTTTGCTGTGTGCCAGAAAGTTGGTACCAGAAAGCAGGGTTGCCACAAATGAAACCTGGAAGTTGCTACTGGGCATGCTCAAGCAGTAAAATGAATGAGCTCATGGTGCCTCCAGACCAGGCTGAGGGTAGCAACCTGAGAAAAAAACTCAAAGAAACAAAAATCATCTTGATTTCGAAAATGCAATGGCTACTTAGTCAGTGAACTAGACTGAGAAATATCTTTCCCACCCTTAGCCAAATTCACATGTTTGGAGTCATGTCTCCAAGTGGGTGATGTCATACAGCAGAGATATGTAAACGGAAACTGATATCCATCAATCACAGTATACCAGGCAATCATCGGCTCCTCTGCGGATCTGCTTCTCACAGAGGAATGATTCCTAAATGCCACAAAGGAGCAACCTGCAATACAATCTCCTTTCTCTAAATGAAGTGAAAGGGACCTCCTCACACAAAAGCACACAGGGAGGTTTTCACAGCACTGGTTTATTGTTTGTTTTTTTTTTCCTTTTTAAATATTGATTGATTGATTGATTGATTGACTGTCAGAGGTCTACCATTACTAGCAAGGGGGAAATCTAGCACTTCCTAAGGATTACAAGAAGTAGTATAAAGTCATACAATGAAATGAAGGAGCACATGGAATTGGAATCAGAGACCTGAATTGGCTGTCTCTGAAGATGTGTTATTTAACCTCCACAAGTCTCAGTTTTCTCATCTGCAAAATATGGGGATTAGAAGATTATCCCCGGTTCTCTTTGGTGTTGTGGAATTCTGTGATATACGTGGCTTACATATCAGACACTGGCACCTTTCTGCAATGGAACTGTGCACTTAAAAGAATAGATGTGGATCTAGATTCCATAAAACTTTTGTCTCCCATCTGTAACAACAGACAATGCAATAAAACAAACAGAAATGGAAATCAAACAAACTACCATAAGTTAATAGCTCCTAGTATGACTGGATTTTCCATGCTTTAACAAGATGGTAGCTTGAAAAAGGAAAAACAAGAATACCGTATACATAAAACTAAACAGGAAGCATTACACAAATAAAACTCAAAAATAACAAAAGGTGTGTGAAGGCAAAGAATTAGGAAAATATGAGTAATGGGGAAAAAGTGATGAGATTTCTAGCATTTGATGTTGTTAGACGCATTGTTAGTGTGGAGAGAAGAAAGGCATAAGCCAATTAACAAAACTTTCTTCTCGCACACAAAGTTATTAATTAGTGCCAGGTCCAGTGGCACTCACCTATAATCTCAGCAGCTCAGGGGGCTGAGGCAGGAGGATGGCAAGTTCAAAGCCACCCTCAGCAAATTAGCGAGACTCTAAGTAAACTCAGCAAGACCTTGTCTCTAAATAAAATACAAAAAAAAAAAAATAGGGCTGGGGATATGGCTCAGTGGTTAAGTACCAAAAAAAAAAAAAAGTTATTAATCAGCTATAGTAATTTTGGGAGTATGTGGTAGGAAACCTCAGTTTTGTAGATTCAGTACTTTCTCACTAATGACCATATCAAGACAGCATGATTCTGGACACAAATTGCCTCTTTCTGTCCATCTGGCAAATCAGGCCATGATCATTAAAAAAGAAGCTCTAGTTGTCCATTGGACTACACACAGATTTAAGGTGGGAAGTCATTTATTTGAATCTCTCCTATTCTCTAACCTGCCTTGTTTCTGCTTCATCACCACTACCCAGCTCAGAGTGGGCACATCGAGGAGACTCAACAAAATTTCATTGAATACATTTGCACACTAGGCAGAAGTTTAATTCTTCTTTTATCTTCTTTAGCTTTGTCAATTATTCTGCTATTCATTTGTTCAAAAACTACTAGTCAAACACTGCACTAGATGCTAGACCAAAAAAAAAAGTCATCTAAACAGACATTGTTCCTCTTAATGGAGGACTCACTCTCATAGAAGACATAGACATTGACCCGATAATTACATAAGAATGTGGTATATGATGTAAACCATGATACAGTGGCACCAAGAAGGTAAAAGTGGAGCAAGGCAGAGAGAAGCCCCAATTTAATCCTGGTTGGGAATAAAAAGGCCTGTTCCAGATGCTTCCTTGAAGCAGCGACTGTTGAATTAATATCTGACAATATTAATATCTAACAAGGCCAAGATGAAGAAAGAGCAATTCAGACATAAGAAATCCCATTAGGTTGAACGAAGCACGGAAGATTGGAATGCGGTAGCCTGAGCACAGAAAAGTGAGAAAGAGATGTGAGAGGTTCTAGAGATGATGCCTGGGACTGCATCCTACAGAACCTTAGAAATCACACTGAGAACTGCCATCAATAATAGTTCATTGTTGAGATGATCCTTTGCATCAGGCATTCTTCTGCGTGCTGGGCATATCACCAAGGTAAGATTCAGCCACTTGCATCAACCAAATAGTTCTCCTTTTTGTGAAAATAGGATGTTTTTAACACAATTTTTAAAAATGTAATCTTCTGCAAGGGGCCAAGTAAATGGGTCACAGGCATTGGCACAAGGGAGAACTCACTGTGGGGGCCATCACAGAAGAGAAAGAACTTGACCTGGACACGGAAGAGGAAGAAAGAAAAATCACACGGAGGATCTAAGTGTGAAACCAAGACTGGAGGAGGAAATGTAGGAAGATGCTTGGGGAGTCATCCTAGGATGCCTGGGATGCTGTCTACCTTATGTGAACAGTCAAATGGAAAAAGGAGCATTGGACAGATCATCACATAGATATGCACACAAAATGCCTGGATGACAGACTTCAACTGAGTTATTCTCAGAATTCCATCACAACAGAGTAGATGACACACACCAATTATTTGCTTTTTGTGTGTATCCCACAAAGATTAGCTAAGAAAAAAACATAGTCTGCGTGTAAATGTTTCCATCTGCAACAGAAGGAAAATGTATCTGCTTATACCAACTAACCTAAGATTTAACAGAATGAACCAGCAAAAGGGAGAAAAATATTTAGTCATCTGTAATGTACCCCCAGGGATAAATTAAATACACATCCTTACACTTAGATGTCACTCCACTTAATTCTTTCGGACCAGTTTCAATTACTCTGTCAACACACAGTAAGGTTAGTAATATATTTCTGGACAGTTTTAATTACTTTGCACCTATGAACTCAGTGTATCTTCACAACTACCCTGTATGGCTGCTGGTGGTGTTACCTCCATTTTACAGTTGAGGAAACTGAGGCAGAGAGAATTCCAGTGACTTAAGCAAAGCCACAGTTGGTCAGGGAATGAACTGACATTTGAGCCTAGGACATCTGGTTCCAGAGCTGTACTCTTACCCTTCACATTATGCTGCCTCTGGAACGTGCATGATAAGCCAAGGATCAAACCCTCCTTTTGGAAAGCTTCAGATAGTAAGCAAGTTCATCTTTGCAGGTCATACACTCTCTGTCTCTACTCATCTATTGTGTCATGGAACCCCAGATAATCTGAAAAAGAAAAAAAAAATGAGTGTGGCTGGATTTGACCTATCTGGCTTTAACATAAACTGTCACTGCAAATAAAAAAGTCATTTTTCATATATTTACAGAGACTGAAAAGGCTCTTCTTAGTCCCTATTTGTGTATATTCATTTACACATTCAACAAATACATATTGAGACTTATACACAATGCCTGACCCATTTCTTAGGCATTAAAGTAACATGAGTAAACCATGTATTTTCTATTAACCTGGAGCTACATTTTAGTGAAAGAGACAAAGAACAAAAGCTAAAAATAGGGTATATATGTAATAGGAGATGAAGTGATGATAAGTGGTATGAAGAAAACCAGAGCAGGACAAGGGGACAAAGACGGACTGTGGTTGCTACCGCAGAGGGGGTCCAGGAAGGCCTCCCTATTGGGAGTATGTGCAGAGGGAATGGTTGAAGTCTGGAAGTTGGGTGAGACCACCTAAATCATATGCACTGTACAAAGAGAAGAGGTGGAGGATTGAACCCTGAAGGGCCCTGACATTTCTAAGCTGAGAAGTGTGGGATCTAGCAAAGATGGAGAAGGGAAAGGAAAGGGCTTCTATAAGGACAGGGAAACCATCACACCAGATGCCACTGACCTTCATGGAGAAGAGGTCTGAGAGGTGCCCACTGGATTTGGCAATGAGCATGTTCTCAGTGATTCTCACAAGAGTATTTTTAAAAGAAAGAAGGAAGCAAGAGCAAGTGGGAAAAGAGGAAAGTAAAGCAATGACTGTGGAAAAAGCTCTTTTGAGGAATTTTGCTATAAGGAAAAGAAATAGAGTAGACAGAGAATAATACAGTGTAAAGTGCTTTTCTATTGTTCGATTTGGTCTTTGTTTTCGAAGCAGGAAGGCTTAGCACAATATATATTCATATTAAAAAATAATCTGGAAGAAAAGGAAAAATTGATAGAGACAGACTGAATACTGTTATGTCCTAATTAGAATATGTTATAATCCATGTATGTATAATAGATCTACTGACATATATATATATATATATATATATATATATATATATATACAAAACAAATTAAAATAAATAAGTAAAAATACTGTTGTGTTTAACGTTGATATTCACCTGCATAAGGGACATTAAGTGCAATTCAGTGTTATATAATGTTGACCATCACCTGTACCAGGTATATAAGTGTAATTTAGGTAATAGATAAGTGAAATCAAAAAAGAAACATGGAAGATATCCAACCAATACAGACATAGCAGTTGTCTGTAGTAAGTGTCTATTCTGACTGCTTAGTACAATTCCAGAGAACTATTTTGTTTACAATCCCTGCTTAGAATCATTCACTTATATAATCTCAATTACATAGTCATTATATGACATAATCAAAATATCCAAAATATTTTTTTCAATAGGAGACATCAACAATAATGAGATAGAGTTTAGAAAAACACATTGATTTTACAGACCCAGGCATGGGTTACCAATTTTCAGATTGTTGATTTTAGCTAGGACATATGACACTCTGACTCAATCTACATTTTCAGTATCATTCCAAGTTGTTTGCTGTGAGCATAGGCCCCTCTAAGTAGAATGACACCTCATACCCAAACCATTGTATCTGTGGGTTTGCTTAACTGGTCTGCAAGTAATGCAGGCAAACAGCAAGTAAGCTTTTACCCAGGTAAGGTCCTGATCGTGTTCAACCTCAGTGAGGATTCCTGCAGAGTTTGTGACACAGATTTGCTGGGGGGCAGTTACCACATTTTACATTCCTAAAATGCACAAATACCTTTGGAAGAAAGTTGTCTTGTTTAGAGAAAATTCTAGAATCATTTTAAAATTCTCAGGTCAAGGGACAAAATCTCAAATTAAGTGGACAGAACCCTCAAACACCTATTATGAACAACAAAGAATATGCCAGACTTCCTTGAATTGTTTTCCACTCAGCATTTCTCCTTTTATTTTATATTATAGAAAATACAAATTTTGAGTAGACATCAAAATACATTTGGAGTAGATTCCTGAGTTCCTTAAAGGCAGTTACTTTGTCACTTTTGCCTCCGACCAAATGACACTTAAGCAGACTCTGGATAAACGAATGATCAAATACATACCAAAAGGTTATCTTTGGGTAGCTTACGTATGATCTCCCACACTGTGTGGTTTATTCATCTTCTTGTTTTTCACATCTAAGTTCTTCAGGTTCAATTGTTCAAGCCAGATGTAGTTAACAAAGAGTCTTAATACCTTACATGTTTTTAAGCCAGTGTAAATGTTTGTTTATCTGGGTTTTCTTTTGTGCTTCTCTCCACCCCCCTCTCCTCTCTCTTCAACAGATCTATTTTTGCTTAGACACTGCCACTCTCTCATCAGGCCATTGACTCATTCAACACACATTCATGAATGTGAGCTACACTGGATCCTAACTGCTGAAGATATCAAGTGAAAGAAGGTACCAGACATTTGTGAGCTCACTGACTGGACATGACAAAGCATGGGGTTATTTTAAAAACAGCTCACTTCTCCATCATCACCCTCCTTGATGTCTCTAATACTCACCTTTGAATCATCCAGACTGTTCAGTGTCTGAATCTTGCTCGGGATTTCCTTTGGAAATATCTCGTCTATGCTTATTAGCAAATGAACTGGCCAATAGCTATCGAATTACCATATAACCTTCATGAGGGCAAGTCCCAGAGCTCCTTCACTTTTTCCAATCTTTACCCCAAGATGATGGCAGCTACATGCCATTTTGGAAAGACTTCTGTTCCCGCTCCTGATGTAGTTAACTGCATAAAGTTGTGACCTCCTTAATTTCAGTTTCCTTAAATAAAAAATGGGAACACTGTAATCAGAAGTCATAAGACTTTTTTTCTAACTTCCAATGACCATAATTATTTAACACTAAAGAAGTGTTTCATGATTTTAGGAAGCTCATAACATCAGCATGATTCTGTACTTCAGGAAATATGCTAATATTTCAGAAGTATTTTATAGCATCAGCTTAGCAACATTTGATACTAGCTAATCCAAAAAAACTTGTAACTCCAATTTTAGTGTACATTATAACAAACTAGTAGTTTGCTGTGTGCAAGAAAATCCAGGAGCATTTACTGGATTTCCAGATCAATTCATTTGATAGTGAAGTACTTACATAAGTGCATGGAACTTGCTAGACATAGATAACACAAGAAGTACATATAAGATGGAAACAATCCATTCGTTGCTTCAACTACATTTTGAACCCAGAAGTCCAGACACTTTCTGTTCTAGGCCCTGGGAATAGAACAATGAAAGAGACAGAGTCAAACATGACATAAAATTCAGAGGACAGAGGAAGCACCGCAAGTTAGTATGATTAGAAAGAGCCTCAAGGAGATGAAATGTGAAGTGAAGATTGGTCAATGAGCAGGAGTTTATAGACAGTCAGAAGAAGAAAACCTTCCTCTGTGAAAACAGCAATAACAATTATGCAGAATTGCAGGTGTGAGTCTGATTGGAGTTTAGAACAGGGGAGGAGTCAAAGATGAAACTTGAAAGCTGGTCTGAATCAGAGTTCAAAGTCGGTCAGATATGAAGCTAAAGAATTTAGATTGGCTCCAGTCGTGTTGTGGGTGTGCATTAAGCCAAGTCATGCAGTTTAGGAAAACTGTCAGCTACTATTTTGATTATAAGTAAGGAAAGATAGAAAAGAGGAGGAGATAAGAGGATATTGCCAAAGAAACTTTTATGCATAAAGATGCTTATTATTAAATTATTTATACTAAGTAGAAAGTAAAAAAAAAAAAAAATCACTCTAAGGACTGATTATAGTGGTAGTTTGGAATATCCAACAGCCATTAAAATACATTTATCGGTCTATGAGAACATGGGGAAAATGTCTATTTTGTAAAGTTAAATTTCAAAAGTTGTGAGTCATACCTGCACACACACACATTCATATATATATATATATATATATATATATATATATATATATATATATTTATAACTCTAAAATATGGGTGGAAAATAGCTAAAGTGAAACATAGCTATCCCTAATTAGGGAGATTTGGGGTGATCTTTTTTCTGATGTTAATTTTTCTTTATTTTCCATATTTACAAAATATAATAATATTACAAATAGCAAAAGCAACATTTTTCAAAGAAGTTCAGACAAGATGCAATGGTGACCTGAGCACTGGTATTAGAAATGGGAGTAAAAGGCAGGAATTTAGCAATACAACATGGAAGATATGCTTTTGGAAGTCATAGATTTTTTTTTTCAATTTCTTTCTCTATTTTGGCCAAAACATCCATCTCCCCTGGCATGTGGTCTTTCAAATTTCACATGCAAGGGGCTGAAGAGTAGTGTTGAAGAGCATGAACTCTGGAGTCAGATGACTTGGGTTTTAATTCCCTTCTGCCATGGACTAGCTTCGTGACTTGTGGCAAGTGACTCTCTAAGCCCTAGTTTCCTCATTGTTAAAATGAGAGTGATAATACGCCGTCTAATTTATGACAATTAGACATCTTTTTAAAATTTTTTGTTTTTTTTACTTCATGGTGATGTGAAAGTAATGTACATAAACTAGAAAATGCACTCTGAATTTTAAATTTTGATGTTTTCCTGAGCTAGCAATACGTTGTACAACATTCTCTCATTATTCTGGGCAGCACCATTGAGTCACAGCTCTGCGTCAGCCATGCATTCAGGAGGGTAAACAACGTATGCTATACTCTACAGTGTACCATAGCTAATAAATTTACACAAGATACGCAATAGTTTATTATAAAATGGACTTCATGTTAAATGGTTAGGTCCAACTTCAGTCTGGTGTGTTATAAGCCTACTGAAGGTGGGCTAGATAAGGTATGATGTCTAGTAGATCTGGTGTGTTAAATACACTTTGACTTATACTATTTTTGACTTACAATAGGTTATTGAGATGTCACTTCATTGAAAGTCGAGAAGCATCATGTACCATGAAGCTCTCTTAAGAACTCAATGAGATAATTCATTTAACCATTTAGTCAAATGTTCTCCAAGCAGCAAAGACTCCATAAAGTCTAACTGCCATTTGTATGGATTAGCTAGTATCAAATGTTGCTAAGCTGATGCTATAAAAGACTTCTGAAATATTAGCATATTTCCCGAAGTACAGAACCATGCTGATGTTATGAGCTTCCTAAAATCATAAAGTCTAACTGCCATTTGTATGTTTTTTCCTGTCCATGCTCTAGGCAAAGATTAAGTGGAAATGGGAGCCAGTGAATTCTCTCCAGATCATCAGAGAGAAAGGAGCAACATCCATGCAAACAAACCAATGGAAATCCACAAACAACCAGAGTTGCTTTCATACTCACAAGCAAAGCAGAACTTTCCTGGCTGTCTCCAATGCTGACCTAGTGATTTCCTTCTGTTCTTGACTGAACTCCATGACTGGATTTCTTCTCACACCTCCTAAGATATGGTGTTTGTGCTGCTACCCATCTCACAAACCCATTCCCAGAAGATTTAAACTGAATGAGTTCCTGACTGTGTTTACCTAACACTGCCTGTCAGTCCTTGGACACTTGTTCTTACTCATACTTATCCCATGAGGTGTTACATGAACTTACAGATATATACCATGAAATGGCAGAGCTGCACAATTGCTTCAGAGAATTTCTAAAAGATGCCAAAAGGAAGTAGAATTCCTTCCTCTAGACACCATCTTGCGTGACAATGTGTACTTCAGGAATTAAAATAGAAGCTTTGTTTATAGTAAACTAAAAAACCAGCCAAAAGGAAGTAGTGCCTTTGTACTGTGATTATTCTGGATCATAAAGTACTCTTCATTATTCATTATTACAAAACAGAGGCATTTCTGTTGGTAGTGTTTAAAAATTATGTAGCTAACATCCAAAATATTTTGTTAACCTCTCTTCACCCAAAGAAAGGAGCAAGCCCATTACTTTTTTTCCACAGTTTCAAATTCTGTTCTCTATTACCCTATCCTTTCTCCCTTGCTCTTCTCCATGCTAACATATATCACATTGACAGAAAGGATTATCAACTAGGATGTCAAGCAACAAAATAAATCCACTTAAATTTGTTTAAATGAGATCCCCATATCTGCATATAAGCAAAATATCCAGAAAATTATATAGCTTCATGGTTAAATTTTACTTCTTTCAGTCAATAGATAAAGAAACTTTCACAGAGGGAAACAAAAGAAAACTACTAATGGTACACTAGGAGCTAGAAAGCTAAAGAGCCAGGAAGAGAATATATGAGCCCTTCCTCCTTACCCTATTTAATTATTTCTCCACTTCATCCCCTTCAGACAAAAGATAACACCCAACCGTTCTTGGAGAGCACCATATTTCCAGGCTATGTTTCTTTTGGAGTTATTCTGGAGACAACAACATCATTAAAATTTGAGGCAAGGAACAGACACATGTCTATCTGGTTGCTATTAGTGTTTTGGAAACTCCAAATGAAATGCTTCTAGTTAGCAACTAGAGGTGTTGATCAAACAATAGTTTCCCAGCCAACATAAAAGCTGGATGTACCCAGATGACTTTGCACTCAAGCACTGGAATTTGGGGTATGTGGGTAAAGCTTAGCTAATTATGGAATTGACCACAGTAAAGTCATGGAAGAACTTGGCTTATTGTGCTGAGAAGTATACATATGTATGATAAAAACTCATATATTGAGTGTATGGAACACAGAAGACAACCCTTCCATATGACATTACCAACTTTATAATTCAAAGAAACTTTGTTCCAATGTATTAAACCATTAGATTTCATGGTAATCTATTGAATAATTAATCTATCTCATAGCATGTCTTAAACTCCATTTCACAAACTAAGCATATATTCCAAGCATGAAAATATGGGAAAGCATTCAGATATGAATTGCTGAAATAATTACAAGGAAGTGTCACTGCACACATACAAGTTATGTTGACATGGAAGAATATCTCCCCATCAGTCTGAGTAAACTATTACATAACAGCTAAGCTATAATAAAATCCTGATTCCAAATCAAATAAGTCTCCCAGACTTCTAAAATGAGTCACCAACAGCTTTATAAACATACAAAATACTTGACAAGGAAGTCTCTGATAATTTTTTAGTAATTATGTCTACAAATTGTTCCTTGGTGACATCACCACTAGAAATGGTTTCCCATAAGCTTGCATTGCCTCTTCACATCTGTTCATTAATCACTAATGCCTTGAATATTTCTATCATTATTAGGTAATTCACAGGGTTTACATGATTCCACAGCACTCTCCTCAGTGGAATTTTTAATTAGTAGAATCAGTGTGATCAAAGCTGGTATAATCATGGTCTCATGTTTCTTGCAGTATTTTTAACTGCAGATTCACAATATTGACATACCTTTATCCTAAAATCATATTTCATAAACAAAGATGACACAACTTCCAAACATCTCAAAAAACTGTAACAAAGAGAGAGGGGGCAGGGTCAAGGGGTCACTGGATTGACATATTTTGTGTTTAAAGACATTTCAAAGCATTGGCATAGTCTCTCTTTGTGTTGGACATGAGATTTAAAGTTCTGCTCTGACATGTGATTCACAAACCAGCCCTGGGCCAAATATGAGTGTCAGATGCTGGGTTCTGCATACTGTATCGTCTGGCAGTGAACGTAGGAAAAAGCAAGCGCTATGCAATAGTTCTTCTGACCTAGAATAAAGAAAGAGTAGTCACAGCCTAGGCACATGGGTTTATCCCAGGAAAGAGGGCAACACAACAGAAAATTTAAGTCTAAGACCTTGGAAAGTGATTGGAAACAACAGGACTGCTTGGCCTCAATTAAGCCATTATAATGGAAGTGACCCAGAATAAACCAAGTTCTTGATCTCTCTGTAACTGTACTCATCTAGTGATAAACACTGGCTCCCTGGAAGCCTGAGAAAGTACAATATTTAGAGGAGTTAAAAATGTGTCTAAATGGAATTTGGATTTCTCCCTAAATGACCTGTGTGGTTGGCATGCCAGAAGCTTGCCACTGGAATGCCACTGGAATGAAGATGTTGAACAAGGAAAGGAATAAGCACAGTACTTCCTGTTGAAAACAAAATTGCTATCTTTGTCTGGCCTGAAGCCCTCAGTTAAATGCTTAGAAATACATGGGAAAGAGAAGATATTTTCTATGGGAAAATGGAAGTTCTGAGGTAAGATATAGATTAATACAAATAAGAAAATCTTTCTATCATTAGAGCTACCCAACAAAGCAATCGGTTGACTATCGAAGTAGCTAGTATATGGCAATGGGAAGCATTCCAGTAGAATTTGTGTATAAGTGATAAGTGACTCATTCACTAATTTATTCACTTATGGCACAATATTTCTGAAGTGCCTGTTAAGTATTTATGGAGTGTCTCACCCTTAGGTACTGAGAATATAAAGATTAATAAGATATAGCCTCTCACATCTAGGAGTTTACAGAACAATGGATGAGACACAGCCAAAAACAGAAAAATAAAACCCAATATAGTCAACAATGAGCTGACAATATGATCCAGCTTTGGACCACTTGTAAGACCCAACTTTAGAAGGAGTTGAAGAAATAAGTATTATTTCACTGGACATCCACTTGCTTTTCTGTGCTTCGGGGGAAAAAAAAATAAGCTTCAGATCCATTGGCCATGTTACTGGAAAAAAAAGAAAAAAAATGTGATGCCTACTCCTTTAATTTAAAGAAAATCAGGAAGTTGTAATAATAGGAAAAGATAATAGAACAAGTTGTACTGCCAAAAAAAAAAAAGTGAATCAGTAGAAGGAAAAAGGTTAAAGAAAAAAGAAGACCCTCAGAAATCATACTTTCTATGGTCAAAAAAAAAAAAGAAAGAAAGAAAAATTGCTTTCTTTCTGCCTCTGACCCAGGAAATAAATATTTTTTATCATTCTGATTACAAAGCCTTCTGACTTCAGAAACTTGCACTGACAGGAAAATAACTCTCTCTCTCTCTCTCTCTCTCTCTCTCTCTCTCTCTCTCTCTCTCTTTCTCACACACACACACACACACACACACACACCACATGCATATGAGCCTGCTTTCACAAACTAACAATAGAAACTTTAAAAAAAAGAGTCTTATAACCTATGACAAGAGGTTTTGAAAATAATTTCAGACCCATAGAATATAGTAAATATTAATATAGAAGAATCAATGCTGAAATAGTATAAAGATCAACTACTTTTTATAATGTCCCTGGGATAAGGTAACCAAAAGATGAGAACCATGAGCCATTATCAATTATTTTTAGAAACTATGAAGAGTATGAAAGAGTATGAAAGGTGACAGAAACTTGAGAAAGAAAAATGTGATTGTTCTAGACCAACCCCTCTAGGGGTTCACTGAATTAAGCAAAAAATATTAACTTATTTCCTGTTCTGACATCTGAGAACTTTAACTGTCTGGAAAAGACAGCTGACAAGGTGAGTCATGATGTCTTGGGGAGTGGATAAAGAAATGAGGGCTGAAATTACCGCTTGGCTGGTGACTTTGTAACCGGTTGAATGACTGTAAACTCAGTGGGATGACTACGGGGGGCACTTGACCTTGGAGGACTCCCACAGCAAGCTGGACCTCCCTTGGTCTCACACCCTTTCTGAGTCAACATATTTATCACTGGATGAAATGAGGATGCTGGTGGTATTTTGATAACATATACAGATAACAACAAAGTGGGAGGGATATCTGATAAGTTAGTTGAGAGAATTCTATTCCAAATCAGATTTTGTCACTCAGAGCAATGGCCCAACTAGCTAGGTAACATGTCATAGCTCTAAATAGAAAATTCTATTGCTGATCTAAAAAAAAAAAAAAAAAAAAAAAATACAACTTCAAAAGTAAAGGATAGAGAACCATGGTTTAAGAAGAGAACATGATAGAGCTATTTCAAGATACACTGCCTCTACTGCATGCCAATGTAGAATTTCAATAGTATTTAAGGTATGATCAGGGAGGTAGAACAAAGACTAAGAGTAGAAATTGAAAATATGGAGATTTCAGTGGAACACAAGGGAAAAGTTGCTAATATCTAGAACTGTTTAGAAATACATTGGTTTGGGGGGAGCAAAGTCCCCAAAGGGGTGAACTATACTTTGGGACTATATAATATGGTGTTGTCCAACACAAACATGGTAACCATAAAACACATGTGGCTAATGAAGCTCTGAAGTGTAGCAAATTAGATATTCTTTAATTGTAAAACACATTAAGAATTCCAGAAGACTTTATACAAGAAAAGGGAATAGAAAATATCTCATTAATAATTGTGATAATGGTTACATGCTAAAATAATATTAGTTTAGACATATTGGGTTAAATAAAATATAGTCTTAAAATTAATTTCTCTCTTTTTAAATATTTTTAGTTGCAGATGGACACAATAACTTTATTTTTTGAATTAATTTTTTTTATGCAGTACTGAGGATCAAACCCAGTACCTCACACATTCGAGGCCAGGGCTCTACCACTGAGCCAGACCTTAAAGTTAATTTCAACTGTTTCATTTAACTTTTTAATGTGACTACTAGGAGATTAAAAATTGCATACATGGGTTGCAATTTTGTCTCTCATTTTATCTTTAAAGGGCAGCATTAGTGTAGTACAGAGGTAATTACAGACAGCTTGCAGGGGTTTTAGCTGTTAGATAAGGACAAAGCTTCACATATAAGTCCCATTCAGACTCCAACTTCCATGATATGGGCTAAGGAATTGCAAATAAAACAGCAAAATAATTAATATTGTCACTGTTAAATGTAAATGCCTTTCTAGCAGCTTAACAACTAAATTGCTTTAAGAACCCTGCTTGGTTGAGACCAGTTGTGGAAGAAGCTAAATGGCAATGTTTTGTCCCACAAAAGGTTTTGAACTTATGGAATTTTTTTTGACAGGAGCATCGTGTTGACCAGTCATTATGTTGACATCTATTGACATAGAATCTTTAATTAACAAATCATTATTTAAAATAGAAACTGTAGTAATTATATTAAAGATTTTTTTAACTATTGGGCAGGGAACTTAGCTCAGTGGTAGAATGCTTGCCTCACTTGTGTGAAGTCCTGATTTTGATTCCCAGCACTGTTTAAAAAAAATTTTTTTTTCTAATTCTTGTTTCCTACAATATTTTATAACAATGATGTTTCATGTTTAGATTTTTAGTGAAGGGGTAAAAAATATTTCAGAAAAGAGCAAAACAACCCAATTTTGTAGTGAAGAAAAACTGAGGGGGCAAGTGCAGTCTCTTGCAGTTTTATGCAGTTTATCCTGCATAGAATTTTTGTGAAGGTTGAATTTTCTTCTTGATTAGATTATCACAGTCACCTTGTAATCCACATGCAAATCTACCTGTGAAGTGTGAGATTTGTATAAGAAAAGATCTGCTAGTCACTAAATAGGTGCTTGCTGCATGTAGAGATTACCATAAGGCTCATTATTTTCAGAGATTAGTTTATTTTTAGAAAGAAATGGAACTTTTCGGTAAGCCCTGAAAGTAATATGATAAGTTATCCTACTTTATATCACTGCAAATTCTAACCTTACTTTTCTCCCTCCAGAAATCAACAAGCCCTTCAAAGAGTTTCTACTCTGGCTAAGGCGTCCCCAGTTATAGATCATAGGATCAGAATCTGAGTCTTAAAACCTCTCCTGACTCTGGTCTTCACTTCTTAAATTTCACCTGTCATTCTAGAAATGATTACCAACTGGAAATAGTCTGCTTTTCAGTTGTTCTGAACACTGACGATCTAGAAATTCTGACACAAGCTCTGCAGAGACTACTTAAATCACAGTAATCCCTGTAGCTGTAGCTATAAAGCTGTAGCTTTATAGATATTTGGCTTGATAGAAAGCTAATGATGGGCATTTAAAAGTCACATGACATGAGTAATTAAGAATAGCCAGGAAGGATGATGTAAAGGCATATCCATTTCAGACTGGGGAGAGAACAAAATTGTTCTACCTAGTGGATCATAGATAAAAATAGCTACCATCTGTTGCTGCCAGGTACTTTTCATGATTCTCTCATTGAATGCTCACAGCCAACTTATGAGATGGGTGCTACATTATTCCCACTTAATACATGAGGAATCCAAGGCAAGAAGAGGTTTTGCTCACTTGTCAAAGGCCACAGTCATTGGGGCTGGAACTCAGTCCCATACTGGTCTGATTCCAAAGTCTCATTTCTTAACCAATGTGTGGTGCTGACCTTGGGGAGGCTGCCCCTCCCAGAGGAGCTGAGGCTGCATCAGATAAGGCTTGCTTAGACCTTAGTAAACTGTCAAATAGTTGTTTCCTCTGAGGGGAAAGTGAGTGCTTCCCACAAAGCCAGAGAGAGAGTGTGAAGTGCCTGGATAGAGCTTGAGGTGTCTCCTAGGTTATGCAGTGGCCCTTAGGGAAATTTGTGCCTAATGATAAAAGACTATGCTCTAGAAAATCCCACGTATGTCATAGCTGTATGCTTCACTTAGCATTAAAAAAAAAAGGAGGGTGCAGTGGCTCATGCCTGGAATCCCAGCAGGTCTGGAGGCAGAGGCAGGAGGATCTTGAGTTCAAAGTCAGCCTCAGCAACTTAGCAAGGCTCCTAAGCAACTTAGTGAGACCCTGTCTCTAAATAAAATATAAAAAGGGCTGGTGATGTGGCTCAGTGGTTAAGTGTCCCTGGGTTCAACCCCTGGTACCAAAAAAAAAGTGTGTGTGTGGGGGGGTAACCACTTTAAACCTTTACATTAGGACTAAGTATTATTGACAACACAATCTTGGTAATAATTTATTCCCTAAATGTCATCTGAAATAGGAAAAACAATGGTGCTTATTTCTCATTGGGACTTGCCTCTTTTTCACCTTTAATCATTATGTCACCACAATGGAAAGTTTTACAATGTAAAACCCCTTATGAACTTTGTTTTTCTGATCCTAATTCAGTCAGAAAATGCAGCAGTTAGACACAGAGGCCCAGAGAAAACAAATTCATGTGCATCATCACCATTAACCTTAGAGTCCTTATCATGATGATGTTGGATCTGAAATGTTACATCTACATAAGAGAAACCAAGAAAAAAAAAATGATGTTGGCCTGTCTCCCTTAGAGTCAAGCAGGAGAGCTCTGGAAAGGTGGGCTGACCTTCCAGGTTTGCCTGGGGAAACCATGCTTTTACTGACACCAACTCTGAAAAGTTGGAGAAAGAATGTGATGATGTGACTAGAGGAGTCAAGGAACCACAAAAGCCTGGCTGAAAACATGTCAGAGAGCAGTGACACTCAATCTCCACACTATCCCAAGGCCTGACATAGCACCACCTTTAGAAGTCAACCACAGCTGGCAAAGGAAAGGAAAGCCAAGAAGAGACACATTGTTCTCTGTGAATTATGAGGGGAAGTTGGATGTCCAGGAGAGTGTCACCCTAGGTCAATGAGAGAACCGGTAAAAGCAAAAGGACAGACACGTGTCACCTTAGAAAAATGTCGGCAGACTGTTGCAAAGCCAAAAAGACACTGACCGACTCTGTGAGAACATCTCCGTGCTAGGCACTATGAAGGGAAAGGGGCAAGCAAAGAAGTCAGGAGAAAAGGAGAGATAAAAGGCAGGAATGCTGAATGGATAGTTGGAAGCAAAGAAGACATACTTCCCGACTTTGAAGAGTTTATCTTAGCACAGCCTTTACTACTTGGCATATTGGAAACTACCAGATAAAGTTGAAATAAATATGAAATTGTTACCCAGGGCTCAATTGACCACTGATTAAAAGGGAGATAAGGAGAAAGAGTGTTAAAATAGTTACCTTTGGTTGCCAGCTTGACTGGACAGAGGGATGCCTGGAGATATGGTAAGCACACTTCTGGGCATGTCTGTGAGGGTGTTTCCGGAGGAGACTGGTGTATAGGTTAGTGAACTAAGTGGGGAAGACCTACCCTGAATAAAGGAGGCTCCATCCAATATGCTGGGGACCTGGCTGGGACCAAAAAATCAAACAAAAACAAAAACAGAGGTGGAAGCTACTCCAGCTTAGGATATCCTTATCAGTGGTGAGTTTTTAGGCTTCTGTCCCTCAGGGGCATTAGACTCTAGACTTCTCAGCTCTTGAACTTGGATATTCACCAGTGGTTCTCCAGGGGACTTTCAGATATTCATCCTAAGACTGGGGTTGATTGCTCCATTGGCCTATCTCATTCTGAGGCTTCTAACTTCTTGGGCCAGGCAGTTACCAGTTTCCAGAGTTCTCCAGCCTACAGATGATCATTGTGGATTCTTCAGGCAATTGTTATGAGCTCCAACCTATTAAATCCCCTCTAATAATTTTATATATATATATATATATATATATATATATATATATATATATATATATATATATATTCATATATTCTATTGATTCTGTTTTTCTGGAGAACCCTGACTAACCCTACTATAGGTTATCATTTCACTCAAATTCACTTTAATCTGTAAAGTAATAACTCAAATCACAGAAGAGAACCACTTGAATAAGAATAAGCACTTACCTTAAAAGAAAGTCAAAGTAGTGAGAGCATGCAATAACTAGTATAAAGCAAACGGCAGATAGTTTAATTATCTAATTTAACTGAGTTGCCAGTGCAGTGGCACATGATGGTAATCCCAGCAGCTCGTGAGGCTGAGGTAGAAAGATTGCAGGTTCAAGGCCAGCCTCGGAGACTTATCAAGCCCCTCAGCAACTTAAGCAAATATTTGTCTCAAAATAAAAACCAAAAAAGTGTTGGAGATGTAACTCAGTGGTAACTCAGGGTTCAATCCCCAGTACTAGGGGAAAAAAAGGAAAGGAAAGGAAAGAAAGAAAGAAAAAGAAAAAAGAAATAATAATAATTTAACTGAGTTAAATTTTGTGTCTGCCCTTGCCGGTAAGGAATAGCAACCTAACAATAAGACTGGGTGTTAATACAGTACTATTTAGGAAGAGGAAATAATTCCAGATTTAATACTGTGTAAAGGCAATGGCTTCATTAAGTATGCATTAAAATGATGCATAATCAGCACTGTTATTATCAATTATTAGTAAGCGGTATGAAACTTAGTTCCACAGTGGCTGAGGTCAGCCTTAAATGGATGACTCACACACACGGCTGATCTACATAAATAGCATGTGCTAAGATTACCATCTGGTATAACAATCTACATCACAAGACTCCACGTTTCCTGTTACCCAGGGTAAGTAAATTTCAAGCATGAGGGAAAATTTTAGCAAGTTTCTCCAAGTACCTTTACTGAGAGACTAATGTGGCTTACCCAGAGAGGAGGGGAAGGGAAATTGTGAGGTAAAGGTTATTCTCTCTTTCATCTCTCCTTCATTTCCTCTTCACAGGAGAAGAGAAACACCACCTTTACAATTCTGGCTCATATCATTTATAAAACCAAATTTACCTAATTAATCTCTAACAAAGGTACTTCAGGCATGTCCTGAGAAAACTTGGAACAACATGAAAAAACAAGTGGTCTACATTTGAAACCTTTTTCCTTCCTGGTACTTGCCCTCCATTTCTCTCCCTATTCTTTTTATTTCTGACAACATGTGTCCTGAAAACTGCACAAGGGAACTTCTGTCCCCTAAAGATTACAGTGGTATTTTATGTGTCCAATAAGAAGGACACCATATCTGAACTCAGTCCCATACAAAACTAATTCTGTTAGTTTAAAACTTTTCTAGTCATAAAGGTATTTTACTGCCGGAAGTTAGAACTGCCATGTTGTTTTTTTTTTCATCAGTGGCAAGTGAGGGACTTCCTACTTTCACACCTGCTGCATGAAGCTCCCTGGTGTCTTAACCGCAACCTCCATCTCTCTAGACTCTGAGGGTTCCCCAAGGTCCATTAGTCCCAGAGGTCCTCAGATGTTCTTTTAGAGCATGGGCAAGGCACCATTTCTGTTCTTGGTTTGTTTCTTCAGAATTTTTTTGATTTTTTTAATTCTCTTTTTATTTTCTTTCAAATTTTTACCAACTTGGAATTTCGTAATTCAGATCATAAAAATAAAATCAATATTACAGTTTAGCCAAGTAACAGATATCTCTCTTGTAAGAAAAAAAGAATCTATTTTTGCCATTTGTAAGAAAGAATATTGTGTTACACAAATTTAAAGTGTAAACATAGAGGATTTAGTAAATCTAGGAAGAAAATCAAATTGTTTACAGTAAACTTTACTTATGAACAATGGCTACATTATTTTAAATCTCTTTGCACAATTCTTTACAGAAGGGATCAACAATTTTTTTATGTGAAAAGTCAGATAATAAATATTTCAGGCCTCATAGGCTGAGTCAAAAGAGATTGCATAGGAACTTACACAAAAAAAGGAAAAGACAAATTTTCCTAGAACTTTAAAAAATAACAAAATAGAAAATGTAACAATATTTTAATTTAAAAATCAACAATTCAGTATATAATAATAATGTACATTTTTTTGTCATACAGACATAATAATAAGGAGAAAGGAATTTGTGGGGGGACATAGGAAAGTGGTAACATTTTTCATTGTTAAGATTAAAAAGTTACTATTTCTTACTAGTAAACTAGTACAAATGTTTATCTACAGTATTCTTAGCTCACTCAACCACTATCTACAAAAATAGTGGTTGAACTTGACCTACAGGCCTATAGGTCATAGTTTGCCAACCCCTGTTTCATAGCCTTGGATGCTTTTGAATGAGCAAAACATTCCCACATCTACTATCTCATTTTTGCTTCACACAAATTCTGTGAGGGGACTGATTAGGTACATTATTCCAACCTTGTGAATCAAGTTTTTAAAACTTCCTCAAATGAAGTGACTTCCTGAGGGAACACAGCTATTAAATGCTAGAACCAGGATTTGAGTTTGAACTTCTTAATTCTTTAACATACATTGATTTAGAGCATATACTAAGTCTTCACTTCCTTTGATTTGTAAAAGTAAATATTGAAGTAAACACAAATGATATGCCAATATAACATTTTAACCCAAAAGATTTTCAGAATCATATTTTCTGTAATGTCTATTGGAAAATCTTCAGTGATGGTACATCTTTATCCTTTGACAAATTTAGCCTTTAGAAACAGTCTAAAATTCTTTAATGCCAAAGCTCAAATTTAATCTGAGTCATAAACTAAATTTGGTTATACTGTAATGCAACCTTTATTCTGGATGGGCTTCAAAAAAATAATTCTGAAGACAATGTCCAAACAAAAACATTTCCCAAAATAATCTTTAAAGCAAAGGAATCCTCATTGGATAAATGAATAGCCACCCAGTTGACTAATCTTTATACAATTTTAGAATTTAGAATCTAGAGACTTTGGAAATAAGTTTTTCCAATTTCCCTCATTTATAAAAAAAAAGACTCAGAGAAATTACTTTGAAGAATACTATTATTACTTTGAAGAATTATACTATTTTATAATTCATTTGAATTATAAAATATAATATTTTTTAAATCCTTTTCTTTGAAGATACAAACACTAAATAAATTCCTTTCTAGCATATATATTACAAATTACATTGAGTATAGCAACATTAAACTAAAAAGTATAAGTTCTATCCTCCAAAAAGGTTGACAAATTTGGCCTTTATTAGAGAAAGTTACTGGTTCCACTGATTTCTTAAAATTTCTTCCAGTGCCCAAACTCCTTGATACCATGTAAAACCACTTGGAATCAAAGTCGGTTTTTGTACATAGTAGTACTTACTTGGTGAGTGTTTCCTATATGCCTTGCAGAGTGATAAGATCTTAGGTAATATAATCCTTTCAACAACTCTATATGGTAGTTAATATTACTCCCAACTTATAAATGAAAAAGCATGCATATTTATGGCTAGAGGCAGATATTGGATTCCAACTTGGTCAGTTAGTTATGGTTCAATTGGAGAAAATCACCAAGTATGATATTTACTTGACTTTATACAATTGGGAACCAGCCAAACTGTTTATGTACTGCTATTGCTTTTGTATCTGATACCAACCCTGAAGTCAGAAAGACAGGGAGTCAGGAAGAAAGAAGGACACAAAATGGAGAAGAAAAGTCAAATTAAATCCATGAAGACATTCTATAGAAGAATTTTATCATGAGGATGAGCCAGAAAGAACTCTTGTTAGCCTCTCACCATCTCTAATCCTCCAACTTCAAGGATTCTTAGAGCATATAGAAAAGCTGTGGTACTCATGATCAAGTGGGTTTCATTCCAGGGATGCAAGGTTGATTCAACATATGCAAATTAATAAATGTAATTCACCACTTAGAAAGAATTAAGAACAAGAATTACATAATCATCTCAATAGACGCAGAAAAGAGATATTTGACAAAATCCAGCACCCATTCGTGTTAAAAATGCTGGAGAAGGTAGGAATGAAAGGAACTGAACTCAACATCATAAAGGCTATTTATAACAAACACAAAGCCAATATCTTACTGAATGGAGAAAATCTAAAAACATTTCCTCTGAAATCAGGAGCAAGACAAAGCTATCCACCTCTCACCATTCCTATTCCTTGAAACAGCCAGAGTGATCCGGTAAGAAAAGGCAACCAAAGGGGTACAAATAGAAAAAGAAGAAGTCAACCTATCTCTGTTTCCTGATGACATGATCCTATATCTAGAATACCCAAAAACTCCACCAGGAGATTTATGGAGCTTTTTAAATAGGAGGTACAAGATCAACATCCATAAATCAATAGCTTTCCTATACTCCAACAGTTCAACTGAGGAAGAAATCAGGAAAAACAAACTATTTCTTCAACAATAACCTCTCAAAAAATACTTGGGAATAAATCTAACCAAGGAGATAAAAAAGCTCAACAATGAAAGTTATGGAACTGAAGAAAGAAATTGAAGAAGACCTTCAAAGATAAAAGAGTTCCCATGTTCTTGGATAGGCATGATCAATATTGTCAAAATGGCCATACTACCAAATGTAGTATACAGATTCAATGCAATCCCTATCAAAATACCAATGACATTCTTCATAGAATTAGAAAAAAAACAATTCCTAAATTCATTTGGAAGAATGAGATACCCCAAATAGCTAAAGCAATATAAAAAAGAAAAGTAATGCAGGAAGCATCACAATTCCTAATCTAAAATTATACTACAGTGCCACAGTAACAAAAACAGCATAATATTGGCATCAAAATAGGCATATGGAGACCTATGGAACAGAATAGAAGACACAGAGACAAACCCACATAATTGCCGTCAACTGTACTTGACAAAGTTGCCTAAGACTTATTTTGGAGAAAAGACAGACTTTTAACAAATTGTGCTGGGAAAACTACAGAGGTTTATGTAGAAAAATAAAACTAGATCTCTGTCTCTCACCTTGCACAAAAGTCAAATCAAAATGGATCAAAGACTTAGGAACTGGAACAGAAACCTTGCAACTGTTAGAAGAAAACATAGGATTAACACTTTATCATATAGGTGCAGGCACCAATTTCTTCAACAAGGCCCCCAAAGCTCAAGAAATAAAATCAAGAATCAATAAGTAGGATGCCATCAAATTAAAAGAAAATTTCTCTGCACAGCAAAGAAAATAATTGAAAACGTGAAAAGAGAGCCTATAGAATGAAAGGAAATCATTGCCAGCTGCTCCTTTGATAGGGAATTAATATCCAGAATATATAAAAACTCAAAAAAATTAACAATATAAAAACAAATAATCCAACAAATAACTGAGCAAATAAAGTAAACAGACACTTCTCAAAAGAAGCAACACAAATGGTCAATAAATGCATGAAAAAAAATGTTTAACATCTTTATCAATCAGGGAAATGTAAATCAAAACTACATTGATTCTATTTCACTCTAGTCAGAATGGCAACGATCAAGAATACAAATGATAATAAATGCAGGCAAGGATGTGGCGGGGGAGGGAGGTACACTAGTACAACCACTCTGGAAAGAAGTATAGAGATTTCTCATAAAACTAGGATTAGAACCCCAATACGACCCAGCTATCCCCCTCCTTGATATTTATCCAAAAGAACTAAAATCAGAATACTATAGCAATACAGCCACTTCAATGAATATAGAAGCACAATTTACAATAGCCGAATTATGGAATAAACCCAGATGCCTGTCAAATAGATGAATAGATCAAAAAAACTTTCATCTATCTTCCCAAGCAAGATGGGAAATCAGGTATATTGCCTGGAGTTCTACCCATGGGTACATAACTTCCTTATTACTGATTTTAGGACCACCCCAGAATAGGACTGTAACACTATATCTGTCTACCTTTAAGTAAGGACGGCACATCATGAAAAATTATCTATAAACCAGGTCCAAATGGATTCCTTCTTCAGTCAACCAATAATAGGGAGTCCCCCCCATATCCACCCAACTATGAGACCATATGTTTGTGTTGAGGGGGAAGAAGCAATACAACAAGAGGATGGACCATGAGAATTTGTGCCCTTGTACATACAATTTACTTTAAAACCGATCTCATTTATATCACTTTTGCTTAATAATGGAGTAACTTGTATGCATGTACAACTTTAGGAGCTAAATATGTGTGTCCCTATAGCGCCCATGATCTTAATTAAACTCATGGTCTTAATCACTGCTATTGGAATTCATAACAAACAGGAGCCATCATAGTTGATATAGAAGGAAACATCAAATGACTATCATTCTCTTCACCATCACAACAGATATTTATGGTGTTAATCAACACTCCTGATTTCAAGTATAAGTTAGATTTAATGGAAGACCAATGATCTAAGCAATTCCTGAGAAGATGACAATGGAGGATGCCTGATGAACACTCTTGGAGATAATGACCTATGGCTAGTAACTACAGGAGAAAAGATCTCCCAAATTATACATAATTTAAATTCTAAACACCTCTTTAAGTAAATAGGTGCTTTCCAACTTTTTCTATTCATGATGCATTCTCACTGTAAAACCCAACAAAATACTCAGTCTCTTCTTGCTACTTGAATTTTATTCTCAGAACTCTTAAAATAAAATGTGTTAATTTATTATGGTAATTGCTCAAAAAATACACCATTTATCCCACCATCAACCTTGAAACATTCTGCATCATATTTTGATAGATGTTACGAAACATAATTATCCAAGAAGCTTGGTTGCTCCTTTGGGAGGTTCTAATGTGATTCAGGAATATTTGCTGAATTTATGAAGAGAGAGGAAGTAAAGGGAGAAAGAAACATTTCTTTTATAAAGCATGAGAAAAAAAGAACTTATCGTGGGAAACAATGTAAATATGGCATTGATACAGTTTTGATATTAATGTCACTTCATCCATCATGGACCAAAGAAAGTTTCCTATGAAGTTGTGCATCTATGAATAAAGAGAAACTATGCTTATCAATATTTTACACATAATACTAATGAGCGGTTTCCTTCATAAAGCGAAGTATTGCATTCATAAATATTAAAATATTAAAAGTAGAGTCAGATTTTCCTAGAATCTTTCTTTAAGTCTTTCAATTTCTGGGCTTCATAAATGATGACTATGGCCTGCATATCTTGGAACTACTAGCTAGGCTTCTAACACCCTGGGATTTCTCTTATTTTTCCTATACTGAATGTCCCACTATGACTACTAGTTGACATAAATTAGAGATAAGTTTCAAAAAATGCAGTCACTGTCAGTGACGAGTATAATCTAAGAACTGCCATTACTGTCAAAGGCAAAATAATCTAAGAATTGTAGTTAAGCCAAAGAGCATTAATGCTTGGCTTTGGGATAAATTGTCAAATTTAGGGAGCCTTTTGTTGAACTCTAACAAATACTAAAATGGGTCTATGCTCTGGGGATATCCACTAACTCAGTTCTGAGGGGCCAACTGGCATTTAACATTCTGTTTTTTTCAATTGAGGTACAAAGTGGAGAATTCATGCAGATTAATGGAAAATTGATCATGTATGTTGGGTATTAAGAAATGCCAATGAAATGAGGGGAGAAAGAAGAGATGAAGCAAGGAGGAGGCACATTTCATATGTATGTAGGCCTACATTGCCTCCAATCAGATCTGTAATTCTATTCCCCACACTGTAGAGGATGCTTACAACAGTCATGGGTCACAACACGAAATCCTTTATTCCCACGGCAAATAACATTTGAAAATGAAGCTCCATGCAATTAAGGTTTGTTGGGATTTTTATTTTTTTCTTTTCACATATGGCAATATTTATCTTCAAAGTTCTCCTCCTTGGCTCACGGGCTCCTTTGTAAACCAGCTGGTTTTGTGTGGCCTAATTGTGAGATGATTTGTTGTGTGATTCAGTAGCATTGTTTATTTGTACAGTGGTTCGGTGGAATTTATAAACTGCATAACATTGTTCTAGACTGTTTTCTTTTTAGTAAAAAGCCACATTTTCTCCAGCATTCATGACTGGGATTATAATTAGGTGGAGCACTCGAGATATTTCCTCTGCTAATTAATGACATTAAACAAGACACTTGCAATTAAATGGAAAGATGTAAGCAGAACATGGAAAAAGAACGAGAGTGACGAATCAAGTTGAAATCAATCTTTGTTTTGCATATGAGAGCTTGTTAACAAATGCTTGAATGTAACTAATACAAGCTGTAAGTTATTTCTAATTAGTCCTAGCTGTTCTCAGGAAAATGGAGTCAAATAAGGAGTCTCTTAAGAAAGATCTCTTGCTATTCTTGGTTTGTCCCTGAGAAACCCTAACTCAATGGTACTCGTTACTTGTCACACTTTCTTAATGATGAAATGTCTTCAGTGCTTCCAGATCTATAAAAAAGTTCTAAAAGCAATTTGACCTTCCCGTTTTGTTTCCTTTATTAAAAAGAAGTTTCATGTGAGTTTTTTTCCCCTCCATAAGAATATTTTTAAATAAAGTATGAAGGGAAATTTCAAAGTACTTTGGAAGTTAAAAAAAAAAGTGATAATAACAGGATCTGGGGTGGAAATGGAAATCTTATATTAAGATATTTGAAGATGGAACAAACGGCTTAGGGAGAAATAGGGATATCACAAAGGACACTCTTGGTCAAGTAGTGTCCATCATGGATTGCTTTGGTGAATGATCCAAAACCAGGGTCTGCACTTTTCGGTCCAGCAAATGGACCTTATCAATCACCCAAGGCATGGATAAAAGTTTGAAGAGACATACTCTAAGTTCATGGGAATTTTACATGTGAACAAAAAGGAGAGTTTACTAGTTTATTATGTGGGATAACTATGTCCAGCATCCTCAATGCTGGCCTCTCTTATCCAATATCCCTTTCTATGAACTGGTGGAAACATTTCCATTTGCCCACATGAGAAGCTTGCTTATTAATCTGGATGTTTCTTGGAACTAAAACAAATGGAAGGGAAAGGTCTTAAGGATTGTGTCATCTGAGTGAAGGTGGGGTTCAATGAAATTCCCAACATCTACCAGGAAACAACACTCTATAGCTATCTATATCCCCCAAATTCAGCAACGTGAGCCCTCTAAGCCTAAACCTAAGTCATCCATTCTGTTATTTCTTGTTTTCTGTATTGCAAGGCTTTATTTAAATGGGCTAAGATTAACATTAATCTTAGCCCATTTAAATAAAGACATGCTGTCCTCTCCCCTTATATGTGTGCTTAATTTGTTTAAGTCTCTAAGAGCATCCTTTTTTGCCCAAATTTTATCTGGATTCCTTAGGAAAGCCTTGTCATCACCCCAGTGTATCATCTTCAAACTTCAGGATTCAATCATTTGCTGAAGACACAGTCATTTATCTGTGGCTGGGGATATAGCTCAGTTGGTAAAGTGCTTGCCTCGAATGCACAAGGCCCTGGGTTCAATCCCCCGGCACCACCAAAAAAACACTCAGGTTCAGTATTCACAATTCAAAAGAGCAGTACCATGTAATACATGACTATATGTAGTAAAGTTCAAAGGAGGGCATAAATAGGATTCAATGGAAACTTAATGGGAAAAGTGTGGTTTAGGAAGAAAACTACTTCTACTTCAGTTTCATCTTGGGTTAAGGCAGGATTCCTCAATGGAGGTACTATTGACATTGAGGACCAGGTAAGTCCTTGTGGTAGGAGCCTTCCCCATGCATTGTAGGATGTCTCACAGCATCTCTAGCCTCTACTCAACATGTGAGGAGCACCTTTTAAATCAAGTTGTGACAAACAAAAAATTCTCCAGATTTTAACCACTGGGTTAAAATGACCAATCCCGTGAGTGAATTATTCAAGTAATCCTTTGAGAGGAGTCATCAGTGCCCAGGAAAGAAGTTGGGCTAAGCACTCAGAGTGTTAAAGTACCAACACAAGCATGTGGGTAGATAGCATCCAGGACGGTGGGGGGAGAGTAGGCATTAAGAGAAAAGTTGAGCCTGGGACTACATATACCATAAAATATAATTATAGTTAAGGCTTTTTTTTTTTTTTGCAATTAAACTAATGTCTTGAAAATGATTAAAATGGTCCCATTTTTAGTCTATATTTGTGAATTTTTTAAAAAAATTAGTTAAATTATTCTTTGAAATTGCACCAAATATAAAGAGGGAATGGCCACAGACAACTAATTCTCTCAGGAGGCAGCTAAATAATATCTGAGATACCTTCTTAGATGTTTGAGAAGACATCTAAATTTGTCCTATAGGAATAAAGGTGACTATAGAAATGCTACCAGAACAACAGGTTCTTGAGGGCAGGGATATTTTTCCCTTAATATATATGATTTTTCTTGAAAATTTGAAATCTAAACTGAGTGCCTGAAATACATTATAAAAGAGAACATTTCAAAATAACAATCATCATAAGCAATGTTATCACCATCCATTATATAATTCCTTTCCAGAGTGATTATTTTCTCCCAGTAAGGTTGCATAAGAGAAAAGTCCCAGTAGCCACTGATTCTCCCAAAATGCACCAAGGCTCAGTGGAGGAAGAAATTGTTATAAATGGACAGGTTTTTACTTTGCTGGTGATTCTGGAGGGGACTAAGGAATGGCTCACTAGCAAAGGGGTGCCTGAGAGTACAGTGGGTCCATCCATAGTCCATGCAGGCTCATTATCTCCCAGACTGATTTTGTAATAATTCTAGCCGGAAGTGAGAAACTCAGTGAGTCATGCAGAAATACATCCTTTCAAAACAAAACAAAACAAAAATGAAAAAAAAAAAAAACACAAAGATACTGCAAACCCTAGTTGACCTTTCCAACTTGTTCAGATGTACACTGTTTTAAATTTTTGTTTGTTTTAGTTCTCCATTCAAACAGGTACTGTGATGAAATAATGCTCAAATCCTTCAACCTTAAAGGGTGGTGCCCAGGCACATGGAGGAGCATGGAGGAGGGCAGTCAATTCAGAGAGGAAGTTGAGATCTCTCTGAAACCTTCACCAGTCCTGTTGAGTTAGTTTCAATTCTTTTTATTTTGCTCTTCGCCTGGACTCCAGCACAGTGGGAGCAGCCGTGCAGAAACAACGCTGATTCAGAGAGTCTGGTTGCCAGACATTCTGTTGGAAACAGATACACGAAAGGGATTCTGTTGAGGGGGCACGTGGACATGACCCAGGCCTGTTACTCTCAAATGCAGAGGAAAGAATCAGAATCCCTTGAGTCAAAAAATTCAGAGTGCAAAGCAGCCTTAAAAAAAAAAAAAGAAATAAAATAAGACTCATTTTCCCCTGATTTTCAGAATTTCCGGTTGGACTCCAGTTGGAAATGCCACAAGGGGAAAATATTCTCACACAATTTCTTCCCCCACCCCACTCTCAGATAAAACCATTTCTATACAATAATTCTTTTAAGCTCTTCACAAATGTTAAGGATAATATTTATTTTGTCCAAATGCTTTTATTCATCTTTTCCTTTTACTTCTCTTTTCCTCCATCTATGACCATTTACTTCTTTTTTTTTTTTTTTTAAAAAAAAGGAGAAATCACTCACATTATGGCATACCCTTGAATAGCTCCAAGACCTATTCTTAGATTGATACATAAGGAATTTACTCACCACTCCCTTCAGGATTAAAGAGCATTAGCCTTTGGAACACAGTCTTTATGTGCATGTCAGGGTATTTTTAAGAATGGGAAAACCCAGGATACAGATAAACAACAACCGTTCCAAATGAGAGTTATTTTTAGACCTGAGCTTCCAAAGTATATAAAGCTACAGACTCCAAAATGGTTCTCATCCTGGTGGATGTGCCCTTCCTATCTCCTCCACACACCACTCTCCACCTTCTTAGGCTGGTGTGCACACACATATGTCTCTCAGACCTCTTCCTGAAATCTCACTATCAGAACCTCTAGTTTCGATCCTAACCCAAAACATAATGAAGAATATAATTAAAAAACAATGCCCTTCCAATAAAAGGCCATTCTTGATAAGGCTTCCTCATAAAACCTTTCTAAAAAAAATGCTAGGGTAATTGCAAGTTTGCCTATAAGCATTTAAATGTTTGCTCTTTCTCCAACCCAGTCTTGCACTCTTGAGGGTGTAATGGGAAAATACTGTGGATGTTATCCTTCCTGCTGTTACTACCAACAACCAGCCTCTGAGAAATGGACAGAGAGTCCATTGAAAAGAATGGAAAATGTTCCCTTATGTGATATTACATATAAAATCTGCAATGGAAAATAAAGTAATAACACTTGAAAGTTTAACTCATTTGTGCTGATCTAGAGTACTCTGTTGAGGTTCCTCTCGGGACATGCAAAATTGCATGCCTATTCCCAAACTGTGAATCAATCTAAATATGGAGTACATTTAATGGATCTCTTGCTTCCAACTAATCCAGGACACATGTTATCCCCTAACAAACTAATGGGGTCTGAAGATAATGTAAACTATTGGCCCTATTCTTTTGGAAAAATCAGCAGCTCAGTGGATGCCGATTCCAGAGGGAATCAATTTCTCTAGTAAGCTTTATCAGAACGGTCTGGACATGATCCTGTTCCAGGAGTAGGCACATCATGTTAATGATTTTAAAATATCTTAGTCAATTGATACAATATCTGGAATTTCTTTCAAAATAATCCAGTGGAAAGAAGAGGAAAATGAGTAGAAATGTGGATGAAATAGTTACAGTTAGATAAAGGATACATGGGGAATCTGTACCATTCTTTCTAATTTTGTGTATGTTTGGAATTTTCCATAGTAATAAACTTCAAAAAATTTGTCTAGCTATGCATTTATTTTCAGTATAAACTCTTTGAGTATGCTCTTTCACAAAAGCACATTTTCCCAGTTTAATTCTCACAATTAAAGCATACATATGGTAGCTAACAACCTAGTTTGGGGAGCATTAAGGAGAAGTGTAAACAATAAAACACCTAGAATCTTAAATCTTAGCTTTACCACTTAATAGCAGAGACTGTAGGCAAAATTACTTAATGTCCCTGAACTAGGTGTTTTCATATGTAAGCTGATAACAATAATTTTCACTTAATCAATGAATTGTAGGGAAAATTAAACAAATTAAAATATCTAAGGGTCCTGACAAATAGATGGATAATAAATAAACCTAATAAAAGGCTAAATCTTATTTGAAACTTCACTCCCACAAAACAACACTAATACACAGAGAAAGAGCTCATTTAGACCTATGTATATTAAGCACCACGCGTGTGTGCTTTGAACTGTGCTGATGTAATCTAGACTAACATATTATCATTGATTTAAAGGATTCCATAGACTAGTGGTAGACAGATACATAAATTTAGACAACCAGTTAAAGAAAAAACAAAATAAGGCTATGTATGCAAAACTTCCAGAGTCCTGGGCAAGGACACTGTGAGCACAGTCCAGAAGGGGTCAGTGAATGGATAATCAGGCACTCAATTAGGGCATCCTACTGACCACTAAGCCCTGCTCTGCAGCCTCCCAGGGAATCCATCCAACCTCCTGGCCAATCCATTGCCTCCCCTGGCCATATCCTAGGTAACCAACGGACAGCCACGGAAACTGAGCATACACAGTGGAAGGAAACCAGAACAAATAACCTCTGGCATTTCCACTCATTTCAGGACAGTACATCTGAATTGTTACTAAACAGAGAACAGAGCTGTTGGAAGGAGCATAACAGATTGGAGGGTCCAGTTTGAGAGGCTAAGGCGGGGGGTTTGGGTGAGAGGGTGATATAATGAGAACCCTTGAGAGGTTGTTTACTGCCAGTGAGGGGGTCAATTGCAGAGCCCCCTTGGGCATTGGAAGCCTGTCTCTTGCAGGCTCTGCCTTCAGTCAGGGGACAAAGAAGACTTGGAAACTGAAGAAAAAAAGAGAGAGAGAGAGGGAGAGAGAAATAGCTGGCAGGGAGGCAGGGGTGTGCAGAAAGAGGCAATGCTCCAAATAACTTGCCCCTCCTATTTTCTATTGGCACTATAAATACCATTCTAAAATGTTACCGTAACTTAAGGAGTCTCTTTTAGGAAGCATTTGGTAGTGAGTCATTCCACAACTATGTATAAAGCTGAACACCCTGCTGTGACTCTGTGAAGCTCCTCAGCTGGCTCTGGCTGGATCTGTTTTGGAATCCCATTTCTGTGGCAAGGAAGGACACTTGCAATTTGCAGACAAGATCACCTTTGCTGCCATGATCTCACATATTGCACTTACTCCTGTCCTGCTCAGGAGACTTCCAAGAGAGAATATAGAGAATCAACAATCTGAATGACACAGTATCCACTTTTAGGAAGAGAAGACAGGCACTAAATTTAATGGATAAAATGCTTCCAGAACAAGACCCTTTTCAGATGACAAATAACAGACAAAAGGGAAGTAGACCCTGGTCTCAATGCAACAGGACTTGGAACTACTGGATCTTATCCCTAAATATCCTAGATGCACTTTCATCTGGTGTCATTGCTATAGCAGTGGCCAAGCCGCCATTTTGGCTACCTGCCTAAGTAAGCTCCACGCACTTCCCTTTTGGGCCGCATCCCCTCCCTCTGCCTCATGGCTCTTCAGAAAGTCAGCGGCAGCAATCAAGGACCCACACTGTGCTAACAGTCCTAGTGAACTCTTATATTACTTTACAGAGTGAAGACAAAGGTCTTATATTTATATTTAATCCTTACCAAACCCTGTAGAATAAGCTGTGTTTATCTGGCTTAGGCTGTTGATATTTCTTGTTTTATCTTTTAATAAAAATTTTTGTTATATAATAGTAATACATGTTTACTATATGTAAATTATAAAAATAACACAGAAAGAACTATTTTTCCATCACATGGAGGCAGGAACTTTAAGTAAAAACTATTCTGTGCTGAATTGAATTAGGAGAATAAATTCTGGAAACAATTGCCTGCTTTTATATTCTTTGCTCTTCCTCTTAAGACCTGTGTGACTTTGGTCAGTTTACCTAACCTCTCATCAGCCCATGTTCCTCAATTGGAAAATGGGTATATAATATGATCTATCTTCTAGAATTATTGTATGTATGAATGCAAAGCACTTAGTAACAGCAATGGATACAGTTATTGGAGACACATAATTTATGCACTATAACATTTTCATGATATACAATTTGGTATGTGTTAGTATATTTATTCCATCATGCAAGCATCACCACAACTCATGGTAGAACTGTTTACTCTTCTCAAGGTTCAGTTATTCATACATACACTTTTGTTTCCTGTCACTTAAAATTAAACTAGGTGTATTTTTTTACGTGATACCAGACATTCTTTATAAACATAATTTTGTGATAGTTCCATTTTCTAATGAAAAACTAATAAATATTTTTATAGAAAATACAGGAAAACACAAAAAAAGAAAATAATTTTGTCACCAAATCTTATTGCCTACTGTAAAATTTTTCATATGTCTTTGTATTTTTAAATGTAGAATTTTTGGAAAAATTTGAACCAATGATTTCAAGCACTTAACATTTCATTAAATATTTCTTCATAACATTCTAGGCTTTATTGAGGGACATAATTTATGCATGTTATACTGCATATAAGTATGCTAAAACTCACCAAATTGTATATTGTGAGTTCATTCTCACGATATACAATTGGTGAGTTTTAGCATATTTATTCTGTCATGCAAGTATCACCAAAACTCAGCTTTAAAATACTTCCATCTCTTTTTAATAAGGAGTGATTTTAACCACTATGTAATATTATCCTATACGGTTATACTGTGTGATGCATGCTATACATGCTATTTATTCAACCAATTCCATATTGTTGGGCCTTTCAATTATTTTTGTTTTCTATAATTACAAGGAATATTGTAATTAATATTTTTGTGCTTGGAGTAATTTGGATTTTATTAGGATAATTTCCTACAGTAGCATCATTGAAGGTATATAATATTTATAAGAATCTTTTCCAGTCAAAATTCTTTTTAAAAGCTAAACATGTTTATGTGTTCACTCCCATTTCAGAAAGATGTTTGTTTCACACATCTTCATCAGTATTGAGTATTAATTGTTGTTTCTATTTCCTAGTGTAGAAACATAGGCTTTGAGTCTGTGCTATTCAATATGGTAGCCACCAGCCACACATCGTTACTGAGCAACTGCTGTGTGGCTGGTCTGACTCACAATGTATACACAACTTCAGACTCTGAAGACAAGATGAAAAATCAAAATAACGTAATTTCTCAATAATAAAGGCTCATATTGGTTACATTTTTTAAGTGATAATATTTTAGATACACCGTATTAGACTGTATTGTAAAAATATTTTTACTTGTTTCATTCTACTTTCTCAATTATGTTTCATTCTACTCTCTCATATTAAACTAGATAGGAGGTATATATATACACTTGTGCTGAGTGCCTCGTTATCCACTTCACCAAATGAAGATTCAGTGATTTATCTATTGTGTTCACATAACTGGTAAGAAGCACAGCTAAAACCAGAACAAATGATGTCTCATGGTTTGCAGTTCAAGACTTTTCTGACAACATCACTTGAAACAAAGGATCGTCTAATTTACAGATCTATAAATGCTATAAGTATCAATACTGCTGTTTGTTGACACTTTTTTTTTCTCAATGTGCCAGGAACTATGCTAGTTATTTTATAAGATAATCTGTAATCCTAAAAGATATGCTTACTTTTACTTATTTTACATTTGAAGAAAAAGAAAAGTTCAGTGTTGCCTTCCTGCCTCCAGAAGGTATCCCACATCTCATGGCCCCAGAATTACTAACTTTTATGATTGTGTTACTCACTAGACTATGATCATACAGGAGAATAGGGAGAGTTAAATGGAGGTAGGAAATACAGATAAAATAGAAGAAAAGAAAGAGGAATAGATTAAAAACAAAGGAAAACTCTTTTAATAAGAACACTCTAATTTGGAAATTGTAACAACTCATGCGAGGACTAAGCTTTGTGCTACCTGTCTCTTCATCGATGTTAATCTTTCCTTTTATTGATTTATTATGCCTTGCCTAAATCCAGAAAGGATGAATTGCAGCAAAAAGAGAAAAAACAGAGCAGGGGTTCAGGGACAGCAGAGAGTGGAGAAGAAATTCTACCTGGCAACCTAGAAACCTAAAAGGAGACCTGTGATGGACCATAAAATTCAGCTTAGAGCTCACTGACAGCCACAGTGAACCTGGATAATCTAGGCTTTCATATTCTCATAATCTCATTAAAGAAATCTTCCTATTACATCAGGAAAGATTAATATTTTACTCAGTCATTGACCATCAGAGGAATTATTATGTGGCCTTTAATATATGAGACCATTAAGAACATAGTAGTGGTTATATTTTAAATTGTTAGCAAAAAATATAGATGTTCCCATGACAACCGTTTCTCATCTTCTCTTCAGGCTGACCAAGTACATAATCATTTGCTTTTAAGATTGAATGATATTTCAAAATAAAAACTTAAATCACCCACATACAACAGCTTGTCCTTGGGTTAGTAATTTCTACTTGTCTTATCATAAGTCTGTTTTTTTTAAAATGCAGTATTTTCTTTTACTGTTATATATAATATATAGGGTTTTTAAAAAACTATTATTTAGAAATAGTCACTGTACTTTTCAGGTTTAGCTTCAGCAGGCCATGACCAAGGATAGCCCCAAAACAGTCAGTCATGTTCTGTCACACTGAGTAGCATCCAGCACACCACAACTTGTAGAGGTTCAGGCAAGAGAAATGGTTTAAGATAATAGAAGAGTCCAGCAAGACAAGTTGGGGAAGAAATTTTCACTCTAAGTCTTCATACATGATTCCAGTTAGTCCCCATTATTGGTCAAGTTTTCCTTTGTGGGTTTCTTCTCTCTGGTCTATTGAGGACTTGACCAATGGCCCATGGAATGTGTCAGCACTCATTGCCTGTGTGGATTGGCACAAGTCATGCCTCAAAATTGGAATGCTGTCACCTATAACATAGGCTTTCAGAGGGATAAGTGTGCCTGGAAAATATTTTATCCAAACATTCCTTAAAAGCAATTGTGTTCCACCATGGTAAGGGGCAGACAACCTTTATAAAACTCGCTGAGCAAATTCCCAGAGGCCTAAGTCTCAACAGCTGTCAGAAATTGCTGCCTCTCTTTCCCCTTAAAAAAAGCAGGTTGCTTCCTCCTTCCAAGGACATCAGATAATGACCAATCACCCTCTGGGGGACTTTGGCACAGTTGTAGCTAGGGCAGCTTTCCAAAAGAAGTGGGTAATTGGAAAGTTGTGAGGCTGGATGAGGGATCTGTAGACCCAGGTTCACATTGGTGTGCACCTCCTAATTGATGAGCAACTTATACAAGTGTTGCCTGATGGCCAGGTAATAGCTGTCAAACAAGTTTCCTTGGAATAGAGTTGAAGAAAGTCTGGAAGCTGTCTTAAGGGGAGATTTGCCACTAAAAACCATGAGGCAAGGGTTATAATGTGATTAGGGAGAAGGGGAAGACCCTGACATTTGTTGAGTACCTATTATGTGCCAAGCCTTATGAATTCACATTTTCACACATTTTATCTTGGGACTGTATAGGTCAAGCATTCACATTCTTTTGGGTCTGTTTTCTTGAGAAATAAATGTGGTAACCTGGTTTCCCTAAACCAACTGAGCACAAAATCCTGGGCCATGCAGACGAACTAACTCTTTGCTCATTCACTTTGCCACCCTCTGCACCAGGCAGATAGATGCTGAGAGGAAAACATGTTTGAGCCAAAGTGTAAAATATAGTGGAGAATATGTTCATTTCATAATCATAAACTCAGGTAATATTTCTCTTTTTTTCAGAAACATTCCTCATTAAAGGTGCACATGCCAACACAAAAGGAGTTGTTGAAAAAAAATATTCTTTTGGCATTCTAAGACTAATCAACTAGTTGGTTTAATTTGTGTGTGTGTGGGGGGGGCAAAATTGAATTGCTACTTTTTCAATAAAGTTGAGTTGATTGGGACTTATCTCAAAGCCAGACGTCTCCATCAGTTGGGGAGAGACAAGCAAGAACTGCCCCCAGGGAAGGACTCTTTTTGAGAGAAATTTTCATGAAAGTTCCCATAGAAAAACTCAGGCCCACAGGAAATGTCTAGTTGAGATGATGGATCACAGACCACCCCATTTGCCAAACTTCCATTACGAAGTTCAGGCACCCTCATGTGAAGAAATAATTCTCCTTTTTGTCCCAGGGTACATCTTTTTGGAAAATAACAAACTGTGATCTAAACATTTCATGGTCGATATTTGACATTTTCCCAAGAGACCCAACAGTGCCCTCACCGTGCATGAAATGGAAATAAAGATGTTTGTTTTTAGAGAGCTGGGCATTGCTTTTGGAGAGCTAGATGGGTAAATAAGCATCATGTACCAGAGAATGAAGCCAAGAAGATGGAGATTTCTGGAGAAGTTTGTTATCATATAACATTATAGATGCTCATCTTCTGATTGATAGTCTTTTAAATATTTGCAGTTTCATGTCTCACTGAAATGGCCCCGTTGTGGTGAACACTTTCTCCTAAATTTATATTTTACTTGGTTAAATATAGTTGATAAATTCTGGCACAGGACTGCATCAGATTTACCTAGACGAGCCTTTTACTTTTGTTATAAGATCTCCTTCCTGTCCCTCAAACCACATTGCATTTTCAATACCTATAGAGCACCTATCACATAGTTGGTGCTTAATAAATATTTGATAAATTAATTGCTTTTGACTTCCATATTGTATGTTAGTTATTTATATAATTATCTCTTACAAGATAATGAGATTCTCCTGAACAGAGACTGTAGATTTCTGAATTTTCAACAACTCATACTGTTACCAAAAGCTTAATCCTTGTCTCTGAGGCCAATCCAATAAATGAGGACACAGTTTTGAAAAAGGAAAAAAGAAATTTTATTGTTTTGCTAGCAAAAGGGAAATACACGGGTCTCCAGTCCCAGAAACTCTGATTCTGCCCATTAGCAGGATCAGGGGGCTTTTAAAGAGGTAATTCAAAGGCTACATTTCATGTGTTCTCTGTTGGAGTTGTAATTCACTTGTTAATTTGGGAGATGATCATGTCTGATATCTTCTGGTACCATGCCCAAAGTCTGGATTATTATGTTTCCTATGTTGGGTGTTTACTCATGTACAGATAAGTCTGCCTAAAATGGGGAAGAAAGGTAATCCTGTTTCCCCTGGGATTAGAAAAGGAGAGAGATTAGGGAGGAGCAGGGAAAAAAGGAAGAGAAAGAAATATGTCTGTTTTAAAAATAAATTGCAGTGGCAGAGTAGCAAGGGCTATATCCAAAGCAATAAAGTGGACCACTGTTACAGTACAGTTCTTGATAAGATAAGAAGTTCCTGAATGACCAATTTCACTCAAAAAGACAGTTATTTTTAAGTTAAATGGCACCATATAAATTATCTGTTGACATTTTCCTATTTACTCATTGATTTGGTTTAATCAATTTTTGCAAAGGTAAATAAAGTGATTATTTCACCCATTGCTGTGTAAGCCATCACACTAAATGTGGCTTAAAAACGACAATAATTATTTTATTGTTACCTTTTGTGGTTCTGGGAATTGACTAGGTTCAGCTAGGCAATTCTGGCTTGAAGTCCTTTGAGCAGTTTCAGGAAGTCAGTGGCTGTGACTGGAACCATCTGAAGGCTTCCTCATTTACTTGTTTGGCAGTTGATGCTGATTGTCATCTGGGATCTCAGCTGGGGATGTTAGTTGGAAACTTCAACATGGTTTCTTCATGTGGCTTGGGCTTCCTCACAACAGAGCAGCTGATTTCCAAGAATGAACATCCCAAGAGAACCAAGCAAAAGCTATATTATCTTTTATGACCTAAGTTTAGATATCCTGTAGCATCACATCCACTGTAGTTTCAAACCCAGCCAGATCCAAGGGAACTAGAGAGATTGCATATGTGTGGAAGGAGTGTCAATTTTATGATATAAGATGGGCATATGGGATGGGGTATATTATGGCATCTTTGGAAAATACGATCTGCCAATGACTTTTCTCTGACTATGTAATTCATGATCTTCCTGTTAGGTAGCTAATCAGCCATGAGTGTATGAGCAGGGAAAGGACAATGAATTGAAAACTCTAAGGAGCTCTATCTGACAGATAAGCATCTGGAAGATGTGAACCTGGTGTGTCAAAACCTCCCCCAGCCATAAATTACGTGCCTTTAAGAAAAGTTTGTTTCAAAATCAGGTCACACCCTAATAGATGGTCTGGACCCTCTCTTATCACAGAAGCTAGGTCACAACCCCCAATAACACTTGCAACCAAAACATTAAGACGCTCACAAAAATAGATTGCTGAGGCCTATTCAAAGGTTAATAAAACAATTAATGGGACAGGAAATTGAGGCAAAAACAGGGGACTCTATTTCCTTGATTCCAATTCTGTGAGTACCACAACCTTTCTCAAGAGGTCGCCTGTGCAGTTCCTATACTCACTCAAAAGTCAAGAAGTGGACCTGGGTTGGACTCCCTAGAAACTTTCTTATGACTCCCAATAAAACCAAAGAGCACGAGAAGTGCACCATCCTTCACCTCTCACCCAACAGAGTGTCCCCTTTTCTTTTCCCTATCCCTTCTAATAAACTTACGCCTGTTACTCTAAGCCACGAGTCTGAAAGTCTCTCTTGCATGATCGAAAGAAGAGAGGGCCTCTGCAGCTGCCTCAGTCTTATTTCAGGTTAGTGTCCTGTACCATTCCCACATGCCACAAACACTCAGCACCTCCTTCAAGACCTCCACATCGCACACCATAGACTTGAAGACCACGATTCGGTTATAGGGATAAGATACAGGTGTAGATGAGGCACAGTTGAAGTCCTTAGCTACCGCTTCCTGTGTACTGCTTTGGGTTCGAAGACCAGAAAATGAAATTTTTACCTTTCTTTCACTTCATGCCCAACCTGAGACAGGAAGCATACGTATTCTTCTTGGAAATCAGGTATGAGTTCCACAAGGAAATAGCAAAGAGGGGACTGGAGGCAACTGGATTAGGGTTTCGTTAATAAGAAGGGGACCAAGGAATCATAACCTTCGTGAGGTCTGAACAGCTTTTATTTCCCCACTTTCTCAGGATATGCCCAGTAATGTGTTGAATGAGTGAATTTAAGAATAGATGCTTGCTGCTCATTGATGCAATTGGAGAAAAACACAGGAGGCCAACCGAAGAATCAAGAAAAACCAAACAAGACCAAAAGAAAAGAAAAAGGCAAAGGACTTTATAGGCTACCTAATCCAGTGCTTTTGCTTTATTGAAGAAGGCAATGAAAAAAGGATTTTTTTCCCATATATGGCCAGTGGTAGAATTGAAGCTACAAACCCATCTGTGCCTTTCCTCCATTTAACACACATATATTTTTTTTTAAATTTACATGAATTAAGCTGTGTACTAAGTTGCTGGAACCACAAGTTAAATGAGCCATCATCCAGAGTAGGAAGCATGGGATTGGGATCACTCACTGTGCTGAGGGAGCCTCCTGGGGAAGGAGGGTGTGGCTATTCCTGAAACCTAGCACAGCAGGGCAGGGACAGGACCAGGAGCACCTTTACCAGGTGACATCATTGATGCATCTAGCACTTTAGCTTTTGCAGACTCCTGCTGAAAGACAATGACACAGCAGGATTCCTGGTCTGAATCCCTTTGCTTGAAGTTCAACCTGGTTGAACAATTTGTTTTTCTCTCCCCACTCACTTAGGTGCTTTGGTCTAGTCTACAGACACCAGTCTTGACTAAAGCTGTAGAATGCATAGAATGGGTGCTCAGTGTCTCCCCCTCCTTTCCTCACCCACCTCTCTTTGTCCTTTCTCTCCTCCACTTCCATCCTGCCCACATGAATCTCACTATTCCAGGTCCCTGATAAAAAGTAAATAAATCAGAATCACTGCCACCTTGTTTGGGTTGAAATTATTTCCCACGTTACACCATGTATATATAACATTTAAAATTATATATACATCCAAGTATAAATTGAAAAATATATTATGTATTATTTGATTCCATCATATCTATTTACAATTTACATTTCTATGTCCTTGGTTAACAAACTCTATAGGAGTCCTTCCTCATGGTTGACTATTAGAGTCTGTAACAAGGAGACAATTTTCCAAAGGTTGCTGGGTCTCCCTGGGACTTCTTTAAGAATCTCAGGCCATCTTTTATGTTTCACCTTTGTAGGAATCTGAATGCCACTATGCAGAACCATGAGCAAAAAAGGAAGATGTGCCCACATGATATGAAATCTGATCCTTCGCTAAATGAACCACTACCACTTGATTTAAAGTTCTGTTCCATTTTCTGTACTGTTTAATTTAATTTTGTCTCAAATGAAGAAATTAGTGTTACACCCATGCTTGAGGACAAGCCAAACTGCATGACTTCACATTGCCTTTAGAGCGGTATCTGATTACATAACTTCTTAGTTTGTTTGCTCCCAACATCCTGAGATTTGGGACTTTCTATATGATTCAGAATGGAGATTTGGACCTAAGGAGAGGGTTTCCATCTCTAGGGCTGGCCAGAGTTTGGTGATGTCACCTGAAGAACACATCTGTGTTCTTTCAGTGGGGTTGGCACCTACAGGAGAGAAAAATTCTGCTTTGTGGGGGAAGCCTGAGAGATTATACTGGGCCATTTTCTTTACCGCTATGTTTTTTTCTTTCTGTTTAATTATGTCTGTTCTCTAAGGCTGAATGATTTTCCTAGTTTGATCACACAGCACAAAGTCTCCCTCAGTACATTCTGTTCCTTTTACTAGGTCTCTGCCCAATTACAGGAACACACTCATCCCTTCTCCAAACAGCCATTACTTGCTGAAATAAAGAAACCAAAGGACACAGTATTTCAGGGAAATAAAGATTCAATTAGGGAAAAACCTAAAGCAATATTTTCATTTGAAAAAAGGCAACTGAAAATCCTTCCCTTTGCAATCTCAAGTATTCATATATGTTGATCCCAGGATAATATTTGTATTAATGATTTCTCCAACCTCAAAGGATCTAGTTCTTATGTTCCAAAAGAGGTAGAAAAATATTTCCTCTATTGCCTCTGACCTGAAATGGTAGTAAAATCAGGTTTTTATTTTTCTTTGTTTAGCACGTAGAATATATTGACAGAGACAAGAAAAGGGCCAGAGAACAGAGTGGTCAGTTCAGTAGGTAAGTAAAAAAGCATGGGGCTGGGCATGGTGTTACACACCTGTAATCCCAGGAGCCTGTGGCAGGAGGATGGCAAGTTCCAGACCAGCCTCTGAAACTTAGTGAAGCTCTAAGCAATTTAGCGAGACCCTATCTCAAAATAAAAAATAAAAAGGGCTGGGAAGGTGGCTCAGTGGTTAAGCACCTCTGGGTTCCATCTCTAGTACAAAAAAAGAAGCAGCAGCAGCTTGGAGATTTAGCTTTTGCTAAAATCACAGGTATAGCTTTCATAGAAACAAAGGAATTTGTTAACTAAAGCCCAGAGATTCATTGTGGGCTCTTCCTGAAGGCTCCAAATCAAATTTTGTACTTTAAATTTTGACATTTTTTTTTTTTTTTAGAAAGTATCCCCACTTATATTAGTTTCAGAAATAAAAGCCTGGATCCATACCTCTAGGGCTGTTAGCGTGAGGAAGGAGCCCAGCTTATTTCCAGAAAATCAATGTCATCTCAACGCCAGTGACTCCTCCCTTAAACATGATTGGGAAAGTTGTCACAAGCACATTAGTGAAGATTTTTGGTCCGATGGCCCAGCTTGCCTAGGAGTAGGTTGCACTGTCACTTAACAGGACATGGCAGGTGGGGTTTATGTAAACCCTTGAGGTTTATGTGAGATTTGTATTTTCATTATGACCTTTGTCAATCAGCACCCTAGAGAACTGCCACTATTCAACACGTGTTGACCTACAAAAATAGCAGCTTCACAGAGTATGACCTGAAATTGTTCAACGACAGAAACAAAGGCTGGAAATATAGCTTCAAGGAGTGGCTGAGCTTTTGTTTCTAAACACAGCTGCTTTCAAATGCTACCCCAGAACCATCTAAATAGCAACAAATCGAAGGCATAATCATGAGCCACAGATGTAATTTTCAATTTTCTAATAACCACATGAAATAAATTAAAAAGAAACAGGTGAAATCAGTTTTCATAATATACTTTATTTAATCCCATATATATCTAAAATTATATTATTTAGACATGTAACCAATATAAAAAGTATTATAAATGATGCATTTTACAATTTACATTTTTTTACTAAGTCTTCAAAATCTGGTGTGTATTTTATATTTCTAGCATATCTCAATTCATATTATCCATATTGAAATTGCTCAAGTCACCACATGTGGCTAGTGTATTGTACAATTGAGTTCTAGACCCTCTACTTACGAACTATGTTATTGGACCAGTTAATTTAACCATGCTTCATCTGTTTACCTCCCTGAAAATGGATTTATATTACAAAGACCTACATCTTAGGGTTAAATGTGAGATTTAATCAGTTAGCAGAGAGCAGTGTCTATTATGTGCTTGGAACACTAAAATCATTACCATGTTAAAGATAGAGTCATGCAACTGGACACCTTATCCCTTTTTTTGATTTTTTTTTTCAAATTTAAGCAAAGCTTAAAATGAGCATTCCCACTCTAACTTAAACTTTTTTTTTTTTTTTGCCCTTGATGTAACCAGAAGATTAACATACAGAGTTATGCAACATCTTCAGGAATGACTGATGTCTTGATCAATTCATGAGCTAAGGATCTGAAGGTTACAGTATCAAGATGCAGAAGTGTAGACTTAGGCCATACACTGGCAATTAAATGCTCATTACAACAGGATTGAAATAAATTAAAACCAGAACAGGCTGAAAAATATTGTCAAGATTACCATTTAGTGAGCATCAGCTACAGACTGAACACTAAGACAAGTACTTTTCAGGGGTTCATTCACTTAACCACAAGGGCACAGAAAGAAACAGACAAAATTCAGCAAGGCAGATGTTCTTATCCTCAAATGAAATGGTGGGGCCAAGTATAGCCCTGCATGCTTAACATGTATCAGGCCTTGGGTTCAACCCCCAGCACAACCACCATCAACAACAAACAAAGACATAAAGTGGCCAAGAAATGCACCAGAGGGTCAACTGTTAGGTGGCTCTATGCATCACTGTGATCCCAAAATACCCTTCCACCCTCAGCAATTAAATGTGTGGTGAGCTGGAGCGATAGGCTGGCACCAGCTACTTACTCTATACAGAAGCTGAACTACGTTGAGAGTGGAACACTTCTTCTGCCTAGGAGTTGCATTTAAATGATCAAACACACGCAAGATTGCAGAAAAGGGAACATTTTCTATATGCTTCAATACTCAATTAGGTGGTTTGTTTCTATGTGATGCTCAGAGGACACAACAGGCACAAACTAGTTCTTTCATTAGCTAAAGCAAGAAAACCAGATTGAGTCACAACTACTTTTTTATTAGTTCTATTTATTGAGACTTGCAACTCACTTGAGAAGTCTGGTCTTGTAAGTAACAGCCAGGGATATTTGAGGGAATAAGGTGGTGTGTGTGTGTGTGTGTGTGTGAGTGTTGCACACACATGCGTGCGCACAGTGGTACGGGTGAAACTGAGAGAGGAGTAAGCTGCTCCCAACAACCAACTCTAAAGAGCACGTGGCTCTTGTTACATCTGGCTGGCTCAGCAACTATCCAAGTTATGGGGCTACGGGGGATACTGTCTAGACCAGTTCTTTTGGCCCTGGGGTTGGCAGAACATAGAACCAGAAAGCCAAATCATGGTGGAAATATCTCTCTGCATTTTTTCTGGTAGACGGTCAAGCTGGATGGAAACTAAATCTCAAACAATTACCAAATAGCAATAAATAAGAGAATAAAAAGACTGCACAGGGCTTTCTTCAGTCCTTGATAGATATGTCCTGGCTCTTGAGCTGTAGCATGACATTTCTGAAGCAAATATTCTTAAGAAGAAGAAGAAGAAAAAAAAAAGTACAAAGGACAACTTTAGGGGTGACCTGACTTTTCCAGCTTGAGAATATTCTCAGTGCATCATGCATCACGGGTGTTTGCTGGTCTCAAGGATGTTACTAAGAATAGAAAAACACAGCAACATATAATTGAAATAATTTATTTACCACTAGAGCACCACAAAAAAACAGACATACATTGTGTTAAAATACAGCATAATTGGTCATCAAAATACAAAACAGCTATTCTTATATTCCATCTTTTTAACCATGCCAACCATAAAATTGTAATGCTGCTTAACACATACAAACTGCTGTCCCCACCCATGTACTAACACTTCCCCGACTCCCTCCCACCACCCTCCCCTCCCACGGCAATATTTACTTCTGGGAAATAAAGACCTTATAGAACCCCAAATTAAAAAAAAAAGATTCAAGAGATCTTAAAATAGAGCATTTAAAATATTATCAGTGCATTCATAAGGAAAGACAAAATAATACAAAACAAAACGTCGTTTTATCTGAGAGGAAAATACCTGCAGAAATTAAAGTGATTTACACAGAATTAATAGAAAAGTGGAAGAGGAAAAAAAATAACACACAGTCAAATCTGGGATTGGGTTCCACCCAACACAAGGATTGTTCACTATTTGCAGCATCCCATCTCTTGCTTTTCCAGTTTTCAAACTTGCAAAATCCAATTCTTCATTTGAATTCATGGTGAGAAATTCCAAAAAAGAAGCACACCATACCAATCAACTTCTCTTTGGATTCATGCCTCACTCTGCTGCCCTTTAGGTGAAACTGAAAATATTCCATTGTTTTACCTGTACATTTTTTATCTTAAACCTGAATAAGTGACAAACATATCCTACAAACCTGACACAAGGTACCTCCTCTGCAATGATGCAACTCAGTTATTAAAGCAAAGTAAGTGTTAGCCTCAGCTATAGGTGACTCTCATTCAGAGGAAGGAAAGAATGTTTTGATCAGGGGAGGCTCTGGCTTGTGCCTTTCTAACCTTCAAAGAACATCTATAAAAATCTTAACTTCAGTGAAATGAATGAAATGACTAATGCTGACCTGGACTCTTCCCTCTTTTGAAAAACCAAATAAAATGTCTATTTTTTTCAATTTCCCGTTAACACTAAAAATCTCACTTTAAAGGAAAAGATGTTCTCCTTGAACTGCCCGCTTTAAAGTAATAATGAAATTCTGTGAAAACACTAATTAAGTCAAATTAGAGAACCCTTTCTTAACTCAGTCCAAGATTCTGAGTTCAGATCTTCAAACCCTCATTAAAACTAAAACATTTCCCTCACTTATCTATGTGTTCACAATATCCCCATTTTCCTAAAGTAGAAGCTTCCTAACTGACTTGGTTATGAATTATGCTTAGAAGATGAAGGAAGACCACTTGAACTCAAATCTATTCTTTTCATAAAAGGAAAAAAAAAGCACAAGTAGACCCAGGTAGCTTATGTCATAAAAATGAACAATACACAAAGCACAAGTAGAGCAGATACTATTTTAAAAATGTATTTATAGTGCAAGTCAAAATCTAGGGGTTTTACTCAAAAGTACTGGCCGGCTAAAGGAAACATACAATTGTGAATGATCATTAAAAAGAGCCCAAATTAAGTCCAATCTAAATCATAGTTGACATTATTACAGAATATAAAAAATATGGTAAGAATTTACACATTACACGTAAAGTAGTTAATGTTTTGATTTAATAGTTTGCAAAAGAGATCCGCAGATGTGTTTTCAATTATGCTGGCTTCTATGCCCATCTATTTTAATAATACAGGACTGGTTACATATACCAAAACAAAGAAAAAATAAAAACCATAGCATAGCTATACAGCAATACTCGAAGGTCCTAAGTTTGATCAGTACATGTCAAAACATTTCAACATTTCACTGGTATGCCAAACTGACAAAGAACCATTTACAATTGAAAGGAAAATTAAAAAAAAAAATCTTACAGACTCATTCTGTTCTTATTAACAGGCTTTTTAGTGTTTGAACCTTACACGAAGCTTCCTTAGGCAGTTGGTACACGGCATGTGTTCTCAGGGTCTTTATCTTAATGCAGACTCGCTTGGTCATGTAATAACTCACTTGGGTTTTCATCCCGTTAATATGACCTCTTATTTTTTTCTGGCTCGTTTGAATTCAAGTTCTTTAAGCCATCCATGAGTTTCTGGCAAAGTATTTGGTATCCACTTTATACACCTGTTTTATTTTCCAAGGGCAATGAAACGTTCATTATATAGTAACACACAATAAATAACTCACTGTTAACTCTAAGAGTAAGAACGGGAGGGGTGCCTATTGCATAGCAATACAGAAAAATCAAGTGAGGCGTGGGATAGGAACGGTACGTACAGCAACTCCACTTAATGGGATTTTCCTGTTTTTTTTTTTCTTTCACATAATTAACACTAACAAATTCTTCCAGTGTTTATTTTTTTCTTAAAAAAAAGAAGATTTTGCTTCTTCTCTCTCACTTACAAAGTAGGTGAAATGTAGAATAAGGCCTTCCACTTTTTTTGTTTCAGATGCCAGTTTTAACAAACAGAACACAAACTTCCAAAGTATTTGAACTAGTACCGCTTTTTCAAAATCTGTTAACACTGATGAAAAAAGGCTCTCTATGTTTTCTTGTTACAAGCATAATCATGGTCGTTGCTGTTGTTATCATGATTTCTGCCTTGTCGTTTTTCCAAGAAGTTTAGCTGCATTTGCAAGACTTTACAATCATATTGGAAAGCTGTTCGATCTTGGGTGTCTTGCCGATGTAGTAGAGAATGGTTAGCGGTTCCAAATCTTGGGACACACAGCAAGGAGAAGCAGATGCTTCTGGATTTATGGTGTTATATAAACTGAGAACCTGAAGAGACACAGGAAAGGAGTGATACCACAGGGCAAGACCAATATAAGAGCAAAAACAAAAAAAAGAGAAAGAAAAGCCATATTATCTTTTCAATAACCATTTTACATTGTTATCAGCCACAGCACTTATAGTAGGCAATTTTAATTATTTGGGGTATATTACTGTTTTTGTTTTTTTTTTAACTCTAAATTTTGGTCAGATTGGTATGTGTCCTTAGCAATCACCAAACTCACCCTTTCTGCACTAGATGCTTTTTTTCGTGCATCTTAAACAAATGATCTATAAAAGTGAGATTGGACAAAATTACTCATTCTTCAGATTTTCCTAATTTCCCAACTTGCCTACTCTGATCACTGCCACATAAATTTGCCAGATCTTGTAGTATTTGTTCTTGTTTCTATACTACTTTTTAATAGAAATTGTTTGTGAATGTATGTTTTAAATTCCCAAGAAGATTAAGAGATCTTTTGAGGTTGAGGACTCTGTAGACTTTGTACCATGTAGCCCTAGTAAGTCTTTACTGGACAAAATAATACATGTATGCTAGGTGAAGAGATCATAGATACATGAATAAAAAGAAAAAAATAATAAAATGTTTAAAATTGTCATAAGAGCTTCAACTTACCCTTGGGCATAGAGAAAGACACCTTTCTATAATGTAAAATCTTTCTATGTTAATTATCTTTGCAGGACAATTTAATGTTACCAAATTGTTGTTTTTCTTTCTTTCTTTTTTTGTACTGGGGATTGAATCCAGGGGCACTACTTTACAACTAAGTTACATCCCCAGCTTTTTTATTTGTTTTTTTATTTTGAGACAGTCTTACTAAGTTGCTTAGGACTTCCCTAAATTACAGAGGCTGGCCGCCAACTTGCAATCCTCTTGCCTTAGCCTCCCAAATCACTGGAATTACTGGCATGTGCCATGCCACCTGGCCTAAATTGCCATTTTTAAAAGTCTTTTCATTTAAAAGTCTTTTCATTTGTCGCTTCATAACTGCAATGATGTTAAGAATGACATCAAACGCAATCTACGTTCTTCATTATTCACTTTCTTAGATTTTTCTTAAAAGCAGTATTAATAGTGAACCCTCCATGGGGCTGGGGTTGTGGCTCAGCAGTAGAGTGCTTGCCTGGCACAAGTGAGGCACTGGGTTCGATCCTCAGCACTGCATAAAAGTAAAATAAATAAAATAAAGGTAATGTGTCCATGTACAACCAGAAAGTACATTAAAAAAAATAATGAACCCTCCATTAACCTTTCATATGATAAATGGTAGTGGCTGAGAGGGAGGAGTGCACTGCCAGTTCTAAAACGGAATGAAGACAAAGTTGTGTAGTTAGCCCTGTACTTTTATCCCCATTCTGTATCAAAGCGTATATGACTTTTACTAATGGAAGTATGTAGGATCCACACTGATGACACAGAGACATTTGCAAGGATGCCATTAATGTGTTACTCAAACAGTAAGTGACCTTTTCCTCGAGATTCACTGCAATTTTTTCATCCTAAGACACAAGATCTGTTCAGTGCAGCAACACTGACTACTTTATTAAGCTACCCCTGGTGTCTTGGGTAACGGTCCAAACCACATATTTGTGACCATGACAGTTATTCTTCCTCTCTCCTTGAAAAACAAGCCTGGTCTCAGCCTTCACACACTCCCTCTTGTGTATCGGGGAGGAGAATTATGTTTCTACTTGGCAGCTGGGCCGTGCCCACATTACAGCTACTGCTGCCGCAGCCCAGATGAAGCAGCCTGGCCAGAGAGCTCAGACAAAGGGACAGGCATGAGCAAGCTTCCCTCACATGGGCAAGCACGTGGTCACCCAAGAGTGCCAAAGCCTTCAGGGGAGTTGGGAAAACAGCTGAAGGAAGGGGAACCATATCTGTCAATTTCATTTCCAGCTTATGCAGGCATTTATAAATAAATATACTTTGTATTCCACTAACACATGATTTTTCATGAGAACTAGGAGGAATTTTTATAACATTTAGATTGTCTAAAATAATTGATAACCCCCCAAACTCTTGAATTCAGCTGAATGCATTCTGTGCTCTTTTTGGCAGCAGGTTCATTTTCCTACCCTGCAGTGAAGGCAATTTTTCTAATGCCGCTTTAATAGGGAGATTTACAGATGCATAAAGAGCAGAATAGAAACCCCCATGTGAAGCCACATTTTAGGAATTATACTCAGTAAGACAGAGCAAATAGAGGCCTGGTTATATAAAAAAGGACGGCTGCCTTCCAAGCCCCGGTTTGTCCCTCATTTTCTGTTTGATCTTGGGCAAGTCATGTACACAATCGACATTCTGATTTTTTTTTTTAAATGTTAAGGTTTGATCGAGATTATTTATGAAGTCTCTCCCATCTCTATAATCCTATATCATGAAAGATGTAGGAAGGAAGAAGCCTATGGACAAATAGCATTATTATAAAGAAAAAGATTTTGCTGATCTGGATTTGGGAACTCACAGCATCCAAACTTGGACCTGCCTTCTGAGTTAGCTCTCTATCTTGATGGAAATAACTTGACTAAATATATGCAGATTCTTGATTACTTTGGGTTATATCCAGAAAGATTTATGCTAATTTTCTAATCATTTCACATGTATCATTTTTTGTATTTCACAACAACTCTCCAGTTCAGCATTATCAATTTAAAGATAACTTTTGGTGGCACACACCTATAATCCCAACAGCTTGGAGGTTGAGGTAGGAGGATGATAAGTTCAAAGCCAGCCTCAGCAACTTAGCGAGGACTTAAGCAACTCAGTAAGACCCTGTCTCAAACTAATATATAAAAAGGGATGGGGATGTGGCTCATGGGTAAGGCCCACTGGGTTCAGTCCCTGGAACCAAAAAAAAAAATAATAATAACTTTTAATATAGACATTCCTTCTTACTGATAAGAAATTTAAGGTTCAGAGAGGTTAAAGGACTTTCTAATTCTCCTACTACAGTAAATCATACACCAAAGCACCAACTGCAGTCTTCAGTGTTATTTCTAATATGTCAGTCCCAAACGGAGGTGATAACAGATACTTTTTTAGATGGACCTCTGGGTCCCTTCACACCTTAGCTATATATGACACTCTGTGTATATTGATTCAAAGTGTTTTTGTGTGTGTGGAGTGGGGAACCTAATTATGTTTATAGCTGTTAAAAATATACTACAAGAAACAAAACTGTCTTCAAGTCGCTTATGATCTTGATGAGAAGGTGTAATCTGCTTTTGAAAGGGATCAGTGTTACTTTTTTATTTTACCTACAGCCTACATTTCTCCTCATCTAAAAAGATTTATCCAGCACCTAGGCACACATGATGGCAAAAGGGCATAAAGACCATTACAGTTCATTTAAAAATACAATAGCAGACAGCCTAGAACAGAGGAGATGAGTTAGCCAAACACTTACCCTGCTGTGCTGAGTATCTGAACTCCATAAATATGGGCACGCTCCAGCACAGAAGTTGGCATTGTACCCTTTAGGTTCATGTATCCATTTCCACCCAAGATCCCTCTTGAAATCAATGTAAAGTGGACGTAGGCAGCAATTATCCTGCACATTTCTGTTGAAAGAAACATCAGTGGAGATTTTAAAGCTGATTTCCCACCTGCCTTATCCCAAACCAGAAGAACTACCCATTCGTTTATTCAACAAACATCTAATGACCACATAGCCTGGGCTAGGTTTCAGTGGTCTTATTGTAATCTCAAGTGACTTTGATGATAGGATGCTGTGATGACCTGCTGGATGACTTTCCCTTATGAGTCCTATCCCCTGACTCCCTTGTCTGTGACCTATAAAGTCAAACCTTTACTGTCAAATGCTTATGCAGGGAGGTGGTTGAAAGGGACCTTCCTTTCTAACCACCACTGTGCAGTTGTGCCAGCTAGCTTCTATTGTCCTTTTACATTAAAAACAAAGTACAGCAGTTATTTTCAGAGAACCATCTAAGGCATTTATCTTTGAGAATATATCCTGCATTTTACCACCCATTACTTCGTCATAATATACTAGAAATCAAGGAAAAAGTTGCATGCAATCACAGGTTCTGAAAGTGAAAAATGCCGTCTCCTGGTGACCTCTGACACTGCTATCATGGAGAACCCGGCATCGTCCCACAACTCTCAAAAGAGAGAGCCCTCCTTTTACCAAACTGGATAGGAAACCACAGAATGAGAAATAAGTTCTCGTCCTGTTCCCCCATTTCTGTAAGATTCTGTAGCTAATGGCACTCTCTGCTATCTCATGTCTATTTCTGTCAAAAAAAATGTCACCACAGGCATTCTGAAGAGAAGGGTAAGGTCACACAGATGGTGGGTCTTCCTGAATTATAGAGTCAACGTCACACATCTAGAATGAATTTATTTTCTCTGGGGAGAAGGGTAGAGAGCTCATTTTCTTTTTCAGCATCAAAGCCCTTCAGAGGGATTTGGGGGATCATCATGGGGGGCTAGTTTTCCCCCTTCACCCTTCGTTCTTTGGTCACGGGCTGGTGAATACAACAGAGAAATAACTGCTCAAAGCCTCTGAGAGGAACAGTATCACAAGATACCAGGGCTGTACTGTCCTCTGTCTATCCTCAGTCTATGAGTTCAACTCAAGTCAATATGTAGGAAAAAGTAAAGGCAGAAGGAGGTATAACAGACACAGGTGCTCGGTTTTATCTCCATTTTCTTACCTAAAGCAATAGGCCGCATCCAAAGCACGCTTCTTCCGCCGGTTGGACTGTTGTGACTCAAGTCTGTAGGAGGGCAATAACATTAGCAGGAGATGTGGGGTCTTCCCACTGTTTTTTTTCCTAGTGGACTTTATAGTTTTCTGATCACCACTGGTATATGTGGAGGTGCCATCAATACCTTGAAAAAATGCATTTGGGTAATAAACATTTAGCTTTACCTTCATCATATATTATCAGCTATATTTATATATATATATATATATTTTTTTTCTCTTTTGTATATTGTCACAAATAGCAGTGATGACCACCATGACAGCATTGGCTGGCTATAGTCATTCCCCATGGAAACAGATGTGGCACAATAGGACTACCACAGGTGACTACACTTGTATGTGGGGCTCTTATCAGAAGGCAGCACAGCATCAAAGGCAGGGATGTTGCTTAGGAAGTCACAGCAGAAGAAGACTTTGACCTATGGCCACTAGCAACCTAGGCAGTTTAATTTAGTTGATCCTCAGTGTAGGCTGTGTTCAAACCCTCCACAAATGAACGTGCAGCCATAGAACATGCCTTGTCACCCGCAGGCTCACATTCTTACTAAGACTGCTAAACTCAGAAGACTTTCCTAATGAGCCTAAACTGAGACTTAGCTCCATGGCAGTGAAATAAGTTCAAGTGAAACAGAAGTCACCCTTACCTAATGCTATTTTGGGAAGCTGCAAAGAAAGGGCTTTTTCATTTATTTTATGGCATCCTCAACACTTTCCTGATTCCATCTGAGATTTAGAAACTTGAGCTCCCCAAAGCATGCTCAGGAGACTGCCAGTTTAAGCATTTAATCTCCACACTCAAGAGAATCATGACTAGGTTAGAGACTGAAATAAATCTCGAAACCTCTGGGAGCATTTTTCCATGAGCGGGGGCCACTATAGCCTTTTAAAAGTGGATGGAGGTCCCAGGTGATGTTAGGAGGGAAGAAAAATCAGCTCCCTGACCTGGCAGTGTAGGCCGATGTGGCACTGGCACATGGGCATAGGCTTCCCTCTGGTCTCTTTCCCCAGTGACTCATTATCCAATGTACCAAGTGACCCAAGCCCTTGGCGTCTTCTCATTCTCTCTGGTTTTTGGTTAGTTCACTTCAAGGTGGGCATGGGAAATCTAAAGCCTTGCCTTGTGTTTATCAGCTATTATAAAAGTCTGATAAGGAAGAAACTTGAAATATTGGGTACAGGCTAGAAAAGGGCGACTTTTCCAACACAGGGAAGTTAAGGCATAGAAACTGAGGCTTGAGAGGACTCTTTTCTCTGATGAAAAACAGTTGTCGGTTTCTGATATTTGGTTTAGGGACTTATCAACGGATTTCACTGAGTGTATGTCATATAGTTCTATAATATCATAATAGATGGAAAATGAGCTTTGCTTAAATGAAGAATAAAGAGTTTAACTGACTAGTCAATATTTTTCAGGGTCAAGGAGCCAATCAGTTAGTATTGACCAAGTCATGGTGGGGTACTGCCGAGTATGAAAACCGGGAAACAATCCCTTTCTTCTAATTTTTTTCTGCCTTCTTATACTTTTTTCCAGCCATATTTTTGCCCAGATGAATGATTCCCCACACTTCATCCAACAATGCTAAGTGACATTATCCTCATGAGATTATCAACACAAGCCCTCCCCCACCACATAGTTTCAGTTACCTGCAAATCTTGCTTCTAGCTCTTCACTTTTATTTGGTATGATGTAATTGTTGGATGGTACAAAGGTACAGCAGGGACAATGTAAACTTATTTTAAATCCCAGGTTCCTATCTGGAAAACATTAAGTCAAGGAGGTCATTTGTAAGTATATTATCTGCACTTTTAAATCTGCAATCGATTTACAATAACTTAGGGCCACATCTAGGGAGAAAACTAGAAGGTGGTTATAACCTTTATGGTGAAGCCACTCATGAACTGCATCAGTCACATCGAAGGACAGCCATTCGCCTTCTGCTCTTGTTTTCACGACTTTGCTGTCAATGTAGCGCTGGGTTGGAGATGTTAAATCTTTGGATTTGAGGATCTAGAGGGAGAAAAGGCAAGAGCCAAAGCTCAGTTGGCAGACCGACAGCCCGACGAAACCCAAACCATTAACATTATCCTGATTCATTATCTAAATTTAGCTGCACACCAGTGTGTCCACGTATTGTCATCTCAAGCATGGCCACATGCATAAAAACATAACACCAGGCCATTTGCCATGAAAAATAGAGCTACTAAATCAGCTGCATGTTATGATAAAGGTGATGGGAACCATAAAGCCAAGTGTCTAAAAGAAAGTGGCAGTAATTATTTTGCTTTGCTGACATAAGCTTTGTGAGATTTTGGCCATAAATCCTATGCTATTAAGTTAATGGTTTTGTTGTTCTGCTTCCTTATTTCTTTTAATTTGGGGAGCCGGGGTACAGAGAGGGACACGGGGAGAGGTCCTGTTCAGAAAACCCAACGCTCACCCTCCAAAGTCCCTGAATTATAAATCTTCTGCCAAAGACAGCAAGGTCCTAACCTTGGTTCCTAAATCCATTGGCATTAAAATATGTGTCCTGCCTCAGCTTTTGAGGTAAGACTCTAGCTGAGATTTTTACTCTCAGTACGACTTGTGATGATTTATAAAGATATTCCATATCCCACAGCCTAAGAATGAATCTGGGCAAGAGCAATCTGGCACAGTGTGCCTCTGAGAGGCTGAAAGCAAATCAGCTCAAAACTGAGACTTTAGAAAGAAATGTTGATTTCAAATAAGTAAACAACAACTGCAGCATGTTCTTGGGTTTCTATGGGAAGTGAATAGTTGTGGTGGTTTTCAACAATTCTATCTTGAAACAGTAATGTTTTATGAACCAATCCACCATCCTAAGTCTCCTAGAGCTACAGTAAATCCCCCCCTCAACCTACAGCCTCTGCTTCCTCAGTACTTAGGGGCTTAGGACCTGTTTTCTCTGTCCTTTCTTACATTCAGTCTAATTCTTCATACTTATGGGTTTGGTCTCTTCTACAAGTTTACAAGCTTCTCCAAGTCAAGGATCATGCTTTCAACTTGATAGCATTTCAAAGCATAGGACTCAGTTGAATCATTGTCTATTAAGTGACTCTCTGAAGATCTAGATAATTTATTAACTCTCTGTTAGCCTTGCAAAGCAAAAAAAAAAAAAAAAAGTGTGATTTCCTATTGATTTTAAAATGCATTTTCCCTGTCAGTGTGTAGACACAATTTATTCCAGGTGATTTGACAACACAAGAATATTTGGCATTATAGTAGCCATTTTTTCTGGATTAAGAAAGTATAAAAGAGGAAAGAGATTTTATGATTGGACTCTTGGGTGTCCTCATGAATTTTTCACAAATCATATTCTACAGGCCTGCCCCAATGGTCCAAAGAACCCCTATAAATAAAGAGAATCCAGAAGCAATCATGATCCTTCAATAGGCAAATGATTCTTTTTGTGAATTACAGAAGCAAATAAACATGACTCGAGGGCTGGGGGCTGGGCACAACAGGCTCTGGGTTTGGCACACATTGTTTCATTTAATGTAATCCTCAAAATATTGCTGTAAGGTAGATTAAAGACACAGAAACTCAGGGGGGTGAAGTAAGTCCCTCAGTCCCTCACAGTGAACAAGCACAGAAAGAGGATACAAAGCAACTCTAAGTCATTTTTCTACTTCAGTGCTGGAATTTGGAAAGCCAAAAAAAAAGTTAGGGAAGTCAAAGTCAGATCATGATTCACCCTGACCCCTTTCCAGATGGCAGAACACATTTAATAATAAAGGCAGAGATCTTTAAATAAGATTATAATAGATGTCGGTACAGGATGAAAATATACCATGGTGGAATGTACACACAGTTAATGCTGACATAAAGCTGTAACTTTGCTTAACATCAGTCAGTCCTCTGGGAATCAAAGCTTGCCTTGAAAATAACTCCCAGTTGGGCAAGTAAGACACTACTTATCCACTTCAGAATAAATGGCATAATTAAACTAACATAGGATAGGAAGGATAAAAATAATGCTTGAGAAGAAATTCTCAGGCATTTCCATCTGTCTTACTGGCTAAAAGTTAATAACATACCCAGAACTCCTTTTTCTGTCTTTAGATTTTTCTCCTAGCTGATCTCCTGTAGTGATGCACTATTACATAATGTTTTGCATATTTTCTATGGTCCTAAAATATTGCTTTCATTATTATGTGATATATATCACATAATGATTTAATAGTTTAATTATGTATCAAAATAAATGTATCACATATTAAATGCCCATGACATATGTGACATATATGTACGCGCGCACACACACACACACACACACACACACACACATATATATATATAATATTCAATATCACTGAAGACACTGCATTTCTTTTAAATAAATAAATCATGACCATACTGACCAAATGGACAATAAAAATACATATTGGCAAGTCTATGAAAATTCTTTACCTCATAGAGAAGGAATAAATCTGGATTATCTTGCTCCGAAAACACAACAAAAGGGAGCAAAGAGACTGGAGTTCTTTCTGGTTTAAATATCATGAAAGACTGAGGATAATGGCTTCCTCCACAATCAGGGCATCAGCCAGCTCAGACAATGAACAACTTCATACTCTGAAAGGGTGAAAGGTCGTCTAGATGTTTTACTAGTTCAAGATTCAGGAACAGGCTACATGTAAATCACCCCCAAAAAGAGTTCGCTATTATAGTTCTGAGGCAGAGAAGTGACTTTAGTCTTGTGGGCTTATTGTCTTGAACTTTATGGACAAGGAGTCCTTACACCCACTTGCTGCAATTTAACTCCACTCTTCTTATGCAGTCCTTAGTGGAAACAGGAAACAGCTGCTTTCCATCACTCAGAGAATATCCCTCATATTCTCAGAGACTATTATTAAGTCCCCCTCAGCATGCTTGCTTTCTCTCTCTAAGCTAAATAAACCCAGTTCCTTCAGGCCATATTTAGAGGGGCAATTCTCAAGCCTTTAATCATTTGGGTAGCTAACAAGGATGGAAGATGCTATATAAAAGTATTCCTTCTATAGCTTCATGATTTCACTTTGGAATGGTCGAGGACACATTCTAATCACATCTTAGCATGGAATCTTAATTTGAAAGCTATCTTTTTCCTAAGAATATGTACAACTCCCTTTCCCCTGTTTCTCTTTCATTTATCATCCGCAGTGGGAAGTGGCCTGGGAAAACAACCTGCTGCTCTTGATCGTTAGTCTTTTCTTACATTCAATAATTTATACAAAATTGACCAGATCAGCCAACTTCTCACTCTATTTTAGCCTTCGCAGTCTGCCTTTCTCCAGAGCAGCTGATTTTTTTTTCTAGTTTCTGCCATAATAATTTCTTACATATTTTATCATGACAAGGTCAATTTAGGTGAGTAGCAGAAGCTTTCTTCACCTGCAAGCACTGAACTAGCCTGATTAACCAGTCTACTCCATCCATTCCACGATCTGTTCTTTGTATTGGCTGGTACCCACAGCACTCTGGGGTCAAGGCTGAAAACTTACTCTCTAAGCACTGCTGGTCTTGCCAGCTGAGTTGTACACTTAGTGAATATTAATTGTATGCATTTCTAAACACTTGGACTTGTTATTGTGATGATAAAATTTAATTAAATGGCTCAAACTGATTAATACAGGACTGGAAGAAAAGACAATTGTTGCTTCTGTGAAAACCAGGTTGAAAGTCATGGAAATTCTTCACAAAGACAAACTGATGTAAGAGAAAGTGTTTTTTTTTTTTTGGTGGGGGGGGAACAATTTGGCAGTTCCTCAAAAGAGTAAACATAAAATTATCATATGATCCAGCAATTCTGCTCCTGGGCATGATCCTAAAGAATTAAAAACAGAGACTCAAACAGATACTTCTACACCAATATTCATGGAAACATTGTTTACAATAGCCAAAACCTGGGGGAAAATGTCCACTGACAGATGATGGATAAACAAAATGTAGTATACCATACAGAAGTGTATTTGTCAGTCATGAAAAGAAAGAAAATTTCTGACACAGACTCCAACAAAGAAGAACCTTGAGGATATTAAACTAATTGAAATAAGCCAGATACAGAGGATATATACTGCATGATTTCACTTACGTGAGTATCTACAACAGGCAAAATTTACAGAAATAGAAAGAGGAATAGAGGTTACCAAGGACTGGGAGTACAGGGTAATGGGTCTTTACTGTTTAAAGAGTTCATAGTTTCTATTTGGGAAGATTAAAAAAAAATTCTGGAAATGGATAGTGATGATTACTGCACATCATTGTGAACACAGTTAATGTTCTTGACTTGTATAAAGAATGGTTAAAATGTAGCTTTTATTCTATGTTTTACCACAATCATTTTTTTCCCTAATTTTAGGTGTGAGGGAGATAGCTATAAAATACATAACAAAAAAGAAATAATAGGATAAAAATCTAGAAGAATCCTGTACTCAGGGTGTTCAGCAATTATTCTTAAGCTTCTATCTACTTCAAGTTAATTAAAAACCAGAAATCATATGATGCATTATGAATGTGTTCATGCAAAAAAATGTAGCACAGATTAGCAATTGGCACTGCTATGTCAAAGAAAATTCCTTGGCCTGTTATAAAAAACTCGGCCTCAGCATGTAAGTTTGTGTGTGTGTGTGTACATATGTACATATAGACATCTATTCACATACATTTGTCCTAAGTTCAAAAACTTTAAGGTTTGCATCTCTCTGTGTCTCTTCTCTTATGTCTATGTATTCGGTTACTTTAACTTCTTTTTTAATTAAACAGCCGACCAACAACAGTTCCTGACTGAACTAGAAACGAGGGCTTCTAAAGTATGGAAAATGAGATTTAGCTGTCTCTGGCTTAGCTGCCACCCACAGAGGTGTTTCAATACTGGTGAACTTACATTACTAGTATATAAATATTATATATAACTTGTGCAAAATACTCACATATCTCCTTTGGCAAAGGCTCTAAACTCTTCACTGAGTTACAAAACCCTTACACAAAAGGATTCATTCATTTCTCCACCACTGGCAAGCAGCCAGCCAGAGACTGAATAGAGGTGAAAGTCACTCATATTACCCAATAGTTTGGGGGTGAAAAAAAAAGAAGTAAAAGTCTGGATGCAAAATTATAGCCAGAGAAAACCTTGGACTTAAAGAAATAATGGTATAAGTCAAGCCAGGATTTGGCTGAGACACCAACAGTGACATCACTTACACTCCTATGAGTCATCACAGAGTTACATGAAAATATTGGGATTCAATGTTAACTTTTAATAATCAGATACTAACAGTCCTACAGGAGACCAAGGATGTATTTCTATCAGAATTCTAATGGAAAGGGACTATAACAATAGCTCTGTAGAAAAAAAAAAAAAACTGGCATCAAGGTAATTAGTATTAGTCCATCTTGGTGTTAAATGCACTTAATGTTTTTAGTACTTCAACAGTATTTAATCCTTAAATGTACTTAAATATTTTAAGTGTTTGCTGTGACTTGTACAGAGTGACTAACAAATGTTGAATTAAACATTCACTCTGCTGGCTATGAGCACGATTCCCTCAGATCTGCTTGACCCAGAGTTATTAACTTCAGTGACATGAATCACAAGCATTGGAAAGGCACTTAGGGACCATCTGCTCCAACCCAACACAACTCACTCTCTAATATGTCTTTGTCTAAGCACAATGAACTCTCTACTTTATGAGAAAGGTCATCCCACTTTGGACAATTCAAATTGATCATATTCTTCTAGATCTTGGACTTGAAATTCCCATCAAGTGGTCTCAGTAGCACCACTGCCTCATGCTTGCCCAATCACTGTAGCTCTTCAGACATCTTCACATGTCTTTCAGTCTTCACAAAAACCTCACGGGGTAAATATGATGGCTTTTAGTCTCTACATTCTATAGCTAAAGGAAAAGAAGCCTGAATTACTTGGGTGCAAAACCCAGCAAGAAGAACCTGGATGCACATGTGGCCCTTTTAATGCCAGCCAGGGGTTTTTCCAATAGTGCATTTTCTCTTTCCTCTCCATGGCTGGTCCCAATCACAACAGTGGTGTCCTTCAACTGCTTCCTTCAGGACAAGTTCAGGGTGTTTCACTATCTTTGCCAAGCCTTTTCTCCATATCCTTCTTAAAATTAGTTTCTCAACATATTCCAGATAAAGTCTAGCAGTATATGGAGGATATCCAGAATGGAAAACGTGGACCTGCAAGTAGCTGCTGTTACCCACCTTGTTCTAAACAATACTTTTAATGCAAATGATTTACTTTTGGCAGTAGCTGCATCACACCATTGAGACATAGCAATTTTTTTTGTTATTATACACAGACTGTCATTATGTTTCCAAATCCCTTCTGTAATGAGGTAATAAAGAGGAAGAAATAAAGGAAGGCAAGCAGGAAGGGAAGATTGGCCTCCAAGTTTAGCCTGTTTCCAAACCATCTGAGTAGCTCATTAACACAGGTTGCTGAGCCCAGTCCCGGAACTTCTGGTTTAACAGAATGAGGTTGGGACCCAAAATCTGCATTTCTAACATGTTCCCACATGTGGCAGAAGCTGCTGGTTCAGGGACCACTCCGAATGCCACTACTGTAGTCCATACTTATGTAATTCTTTTTTTTTTCTCTCTCTCTTGGAAGCAAATGCAAACAATATGTATGTCTGTATTAATTTTGTACTTTATTACATGATCTCTGAATTTTAAGTTTGCAAAGGTAAACTAGCCTTTGCAGCCACATAGTACTAGTGACTGCATATCCAATGTCTTCATCAGGTTGGTGATGACAACGTTAAATATCATAAGACCAAAACTGGAACCTGTTCCCAGATCCTCAGTTACTTCCTTCCTGGTTGGCTGTTTCTTTAATTAACACTCTGTGGCAGGTTTTATACAGCAAAGGAAAGTTCAATTTCACCAGTTGAAGTGTATTGTGAGGACTAATTAGACCAGGAGTCCACCCACCTGGGCCAATTGACTATTCATTCCATTTCCTCAGTGGCCCCTTAGGTTCTCTGAAGAATCCATAGAGCTGTGCCAACTGTCCTTGAAGATTGTTAGCATAGTGGAAGGGTTCAGAAGCTTAGGAGTTGGGCAAGGCCAAGCTATTGATGAATCTGATTTTCAAACTCACCTTTTACATTGTTGAGATCATTGAATGTCCCAGAGTAGGCAACGTACCAATCATAGTGTTTGCTATTCATAATGTTTGCTATAATTATGTTCCTTTCCTGTTCAGAAACTTCCAGAAGCTTTTAATGCTTAGTGCATATAGTATAACTGATATAATATACAACTGGCTACCAACCTCTCATTCTAGACTCACCTTTCATTCTGGAAAGCCTAAGCTAAATAATATCCCTAAAACATATATTATGTATTCTAAAATCTGTCTTTAGACTAGTAACCCTATCAGAATGCTTTTCTCCTACCTCTGATATTTACCTTAAAAATTTTTTTGACTAAATTAGAAAAAAAAAAAAGAGAAAACTTTCCATTCTTCAAATTCAAACTTCAACTCCAGCTTTTCAATGAAATGTTTACTTTCGGTATAAACTAAAGTCAGACTTCTTTTCCTAGCTCCCCATGTAATTACTGAATGCTGGATATCTGACCCCTTGCGCATACTGTGAGGGTAACTATGTATGTATATAAATGTCTATTTCCTCCAATGGAATACTAAGCTCCTCAAAGATGGGCAGAAACAAAAACTTAATTAAATCTCCACACACTCTTATATTCTAGTTTGCTGGCACTAGCAGATAAGGAATATATATTCACTGATTTGATCTTAGAAGAATCTGACTCTGTGAGCTGAAATCCTAATACTACTGAAATCCTAACTCACAGAGACAGACACACAAAGCGCACCCCTGAACACACTCTTGGGCTTATCTATTGGAGGAACAAGTGATACTTTAACATACCACACCAACATTCCTACTCCAGAAGGCTTTCATTGATTGTGGAGGAGTAAAAAAATAATAATGACAGAAAAATAATAGATGATGATAGCTAGAGGTGCTGAACTACTTAACATGCTTGGTTAATCTGTTTAGTCATTCATTCATCCTCAGAATAACAGCTGAGCATCTAGTATGCACTGAGTCTTCCTTTCTTCACTTGTTTGAATTTATTTGATAGCTTAGTTTCTCTGATGTGGTTCAACAAATATTAAAGACCAGATGTAAGCAAAGCATGACACCTAAATTACAGGACAATGAAATGTCCCTGTTCTTAAAAGAGTTCACTGAATAGTAAGGGAATACAAACATCTCCCTAAGAATTTAAAGCCATGTGTTCACAGGGCACAATGAGCGGATAGAAGCAGGACATCTACTCTAGCTCAGGGAAGTCAGGGAGTTTCCTGGAGCAAGAATATGATAGAAAAATTCATCTCAACATCTGTTAAGACTGGCAGGGATCCTGAGCACCGAGAGAACCCAGTCCAGGTAATAGAGATATGCTGGCTCATTAGACAGGGGGCGCAAATAAAGGTGCTCACTTTCTATTCAGTGGCCTTTTGCCCTTTCTGAACTTGCTTACTTGGGGTTCTGAAGAGTTTGCCTTATAGGAGTCAGGCAAGGCCAAGCTATTGATGAATCTGATTCCTGGCACTGGAGTAACAAAGTACCACAAGCTGGGTGGCTTAAAATGAGAGAATGCTGTCTCTCCCAGATCTAGGGGCTGGAAATCAAGGTGTTGGCTGGATCATGCTCTCTTTGAGGTCCCTAGGAAAGGGCCCTTCCCTCCTGCTCCTTCCAGCTCCTGGTTGTTTGCTGGCTATCTTTGGCACTCCTTGGCTTCTGCCACACAACTCTGGTCCCTGCTTTCATCTTTGTATAGCCTCCATCTTCACATGGCCTTCTTTATTTATTTATTTGGTACTGGGGATTGAACCCAGGGGCACTTAATCACTGAGCCACATCCTCAGCAAACCCCTCCACCCACTTTTTTTTTTTTTTATTTTGAGATAGAGTGTCACTAAGTTGCTAAGGGCCTTGCTCAAGTTGCTGAAGCTGGTTTTGAACTTACAATACTCCTGTCTCAACCTCCAGCGTGGCTGGGATTACAGGCGAGCGCCACCATGCCCGGCCACATGATCTTCTTCTTATAGGAACACCAGTCATATGATTATTCAAGACCCACCCTCCTCCAATATGACTCTCATCTTAACGAATTACATTAGCAATGGCCCTATCTCCAAATAAGGTCACATTCTGAGAATCAGAACATCAACATACTTATTAATCTTTTGTTTTTTTTTTTTTGGTCTGGCTACCCCGTAAGAGTGGGTATTCACAAGTTATGCTATGTTGAGTGTGTTCTAAATGCTCAGTCTCACTGTGGAGTCCTTCAGGGAAAGGAACGTTCTTTCTCTTTCTTGTTACCCCACAGAGTCTTCTCCACAGCTCCATACACAGCCCCTGCTTGGTAAATTCTCATCAACTAACAGACTTCATTAGAAAGACACACGTGATCAAGTGACAAGCCCATGAACAGTCTTTTACTGCAATGGATAAAAGCTTCTTGGCATTTTATATGCATCCATGTAGCCCCACAGAGGTGAGGTATGTCAAGGAGGTCAGAATCACCAAATGGTATAGGCAATTTTACACTGTATTTTAACCTTTCAACTTATCCCACCTTAGGAAGGCAATGAAAATAGGGGAGAAAGAGCAAGAAAGAAATTTTGGTAATAGAAAGTAGGGCCTTATGGAGAACTAGAACTGGGGAAGACTGCTTGTTCTGCCTTGGCACTAATGTAGTTCACTCTTCCTGTTTAGTGTAGCCTGCTTGACCACATGGGCCACGTCAGAGCTGCCTAACAAACCAACATAATGCACTATCGTTCTTCAAAAGCAGTTTAGCAGACCCAGTACTTACCTTGCTTCAGCCATCATCATGTCCTGCAGTTGCCATGGCTCCTTCAGAACTGCACCTAAGATGTCCTAAATAAACCTGGCAAGAACTTCACGAGAGCTTGCACAGTCGGCCCAAATGAAATATACATGAGCTTCAGAAGAAGGAAGCAAGTAAAAAATACAGCCTCTTTAGAACTCTGATAGATACATTATTGGGTCACCAAATTAAGTCTCTTCACGGTACATAGTTATGCACATTGACAAGTACCTATATTATACATTCCAATGTGCAGTCATGATAAAGTAGAGCATATGCAGATCTTTAATGATCTTTATGGGCATGTCATTAGATACCTCTTCAAGCTAAACACACACACACACACACACATACAAGAAAATCTCTCTTCTGTGATGAAACACCTTATAATTCTATATGTTTCCTTCTTTTTTTTCCCATTCTCTACAGATGGGCTTTTATTCATGTGTGCATAAATAAGGGAATTCATTTCACAGGTCTACAGGATGAAGGAGTACTTTGTGTGAATGGACTGTCTCTCAGATGTGACAGCTCAAACGCGTTCATGAGACCATCATGCAGAAACGACACAGTAGAGAAAAAGACTTAACAGGAAGAAGTCCCTCAGTGCAGGCAAAGAAAGAGATTGTGTTGCACAATGTGTAACGGCAAAATTTGAAGGAAAACTAAGCCAACATGATAACACTCTTCTCCGGGCTGAACTCTCTCAATCCTTGCAGCTCCATCACACACTATGGATTCTGACAGTTACCCAGTTGTTTCCTGTCATGGAGGGAATCTCTACAACCAATCTGAGAGTTCTCTGAGGCCATATCTTCTGATCTCTTTATTTGACCTCACCTTCCAATTCCACTCTGACTTCAATATACACATGCTTGGGAAACACCCTTCAAACATCCTTTTCCATTCTCCTAGCTCTTAAGACATATAGGACCTGTACTAAATTTAAATCCCTATTAATATTCAGCCAAACACTTTAATTTAGGGACAGTTGACTATACAATAACGAAACTGTGTAGTTTTTCTACAAATATACAGAGCTTATGAGTTACTATATTAGTTCATTTTGTATTTTCATAATAAGATACCTAAGGATGGATACTTTAAAAGAAAAGAGGTTTATTTGACTCATGGTTTCACAGTCTAAGCTTAGGCAGTCACATTTTATTGATCTCTGGTTGAGGAGCTTCTACTACTTCACAACATGGCTGGTGGCAATAGTGGTGAGTGGCATGAACAGAAGAGGACAAACGTGGGTGCTGCCACTTTATAATAACCTACTTTCAGGTAACTAATCCAGTATGCACTATACAACCCTCACCCACAAGACAGAAATAAACCACATTTGAGGCAGTACCTTAATAACCTAATTACCTCCCACTAAGCCCCACATCTTAAAGGTTCCATCACCTCTTGATACTGTGACACTGAGACTAAGCATCCAGCACATGAACCTTTAGGGAATAAACTATATTTAAACCATAGTAGTTATTCAAGAATATCTGTTTCATTAACTTGTAACTTTATTTTTTTAACCTATGCTGTTATTATCTATTTCACCAGAATTGGCCATGAATAAATAATACAAAAAATGGGTAGATATATACATTCTTTCTTCATAAATATTGACCCATATCTTCTTTAAAATGTAGAATTTCCCAATCATAATAAACAAGTAACATTTCTTAAAAGAATTTCTTCATGGTGTTCACTTTGGCAGCACATACAAATTGGAACAATACCAAGAAGATTAGCATGGCCCTTGTGCAAGGACAACATAAAAATTCATGAAGCACTCCATAGTTTTTAGACAAAGAGGAATGAGGGGAAAGGAGAGGGGATGGGAATGGGAAAGACCATAGAATGAATCTGATATCTCTTTCCTATGTTCATATATGATACACAACCAGTGAAACTCCACACCATGTACAAGAATGGGAAGTTACACTCCATGTATGTATAATATGTCAAAATACATTCTACTGTAAGGTATAACTAAAAAGAACAAAGAAAAAATTCTAAAAAAAAAAAAAAAAAACCCTTTGCATGAAGTTGAATATTTATTTTCACAAGATTCCTTGTACTTGAATCTTTTGAAATTTTCCATAAATTCATTCAAAAACATTTATTAATCACCCACTACACAAGAACCATTTCAGAAGTTTATCTCCATTAGTGGAGATAACACCATAAACCACCTAAGGATGGAGCAAAAGATCAAGTACAAATATTGAAGAAAAGTATCAAGGAGAAGAGTACAGTGGAGAATGGGGTTGAACGTACTGGGCAGAGAGACACTGAGATGACAGGGGAGCCAGGAAAGGCCCCCCTGAGTCAGAGACATGTGAGGAGAGACCAAAAGGAATGAAGGGAGTGAGCCAGGTGGGGAGCTGGGGACAAGCACTGTGGATGGAGGGAACGGTGGCCACAAGCCTCAGGAAGAAATGAGCTCTGAGTGTTTGAAAAATTGCAAAGAGGTCAGCAAGTGGAAGCCGCATGAGTCAGAGAGGTTACAGTCAAGGAGCAGGCAAAGAAGGGACAGGTGGAGGCAGCTGCATAAGGCACAGTCGGTGGCATAAGAAGCCATTGTAGGGATTAGAACAGGGGGCTTTTAAAAGAAGTTTTTTTTTTTTTTTTAGTTTTTAAATGCTTATGGAGTACAGTGTTTGATGCATGTGCATTGTGTAATGATAAATTCAGAGCAATGCATATATATCCATCACTTCTAACACTTGTCATTGATTTGTGATGAGAACATTCAAAATCCTCTCTTCTAGTTGCTTTGAAATATAAAGTAGTTGATCTCATAGTAATAGAGTAGAATAGTAGTTACAGAAGCTGGGGAGGAGAGGGAGGCTGGTAAATTTATACCAGATAGAAGGAACAGGTGCCAGTGTTCCACTGAACAGTAGGGTGACTACGGTGAACAGGGGATTTTGACATGACCCACATCTCCTCAGGGAGTGCTGAGTGCTTTCTGAGGGAAACAAGAGATGGACTAAGAGGCCATTGGAATAACCCAAGTGAGAGGGAGGAAGCAACAGAGACGCAGGAAGAGGCTGGATTTCAAATATAGCTAACAAAAAACTAGGAAGATCAATTTAATTATTTGCTTGAACTATTTGCTTAGAACCTTGGCAATTTTCTAAAAAAAATCAACAATACCTTTCAAACATTGATATTCATCCCTGCTGAAAGAATTCTCGAGAATGTGTTTGATCTTCTGAACACAGGAGTGGCAAAAAGTATTCTGATCATCGTGGCATTAAAAAAAAAAGAAGCACACATCCTGCCTTGGAACAGATTTTGCCCTAGTGGAAATTACCGAAAAGAAAGACGGCACACTGAACATTTACAACAGGATGGGGTGGTGGGTGGGGACTTACTGAAAATCGATTCAAGCGGCAAAGAATCCAGTCCATTTGTGGGATGGCGGAGTAGAAAAAAGTAGTTATGGGACAAGGGAATGAGGTAAAAAGCATCACCACTGGGGTCAATCGCTCTATAATCATTCTTCAAAACGAAAAGCAAGATACATCACAACCCCCAGCCCATGTGGCTCCCCTTAGAGACCTGAAAAAGCAAACAGAATAATAAAATGACGGCTGCTCCCGTAAGTCTGCTCTTTTCCACTGATAACAGGAAATGAATCAGACCTCGTCCAATCGGAGATGATTGACACTGTCATGGAGTAGCTCCATAAGCATTAGCCAACTCTAGGGGAGATAGAAACCGTGTTCTAGAGGACAAGACAGATTCTGATAATAATCCACTGCTTCTGTATCTAATGTGCCACACTTTATATATGGTTTATCCTCGTGGTAACTCACTAGACAAAACTGCTATCTCTATTTTATGAAGAAAAACGGAGGCTCGGAGAGATGAGTGATTTGTAGGACTACAAAGCTAGTAAGTAAAAAAGGTAGAGGCCAGGTGCGGTGGTGCACGCCTGTAATCCCAGCAGCTTGGGAGGCTGAGGCAGGAGGATTAGGAGTTCAAAGCCAGCCTTAGCAAAAATGAGGCACTAAGCAACTCAGTGAGACCCTGTCTCTAAATAAAATACAAAAGAGGGCTGGAGATGTGGCTCAGTGATTGAGTGTCCCTGAGTTCAAACCCCAGTAACGCCCCCCACCCCCCGCCACCCAACACACACACACACACACACACACACAAAAGGTAGAAAGCTAAACCAGGACTTATTGGTTGCAAGTTCTCCTCTCTTCTCACCCCAAGTTGCTCATCAGCAACTGAATGAGACCACCATGAGTGGAGTGAGTGAAAAATATTCTTTAAGGTGACCCTAAAGCAAACTCCTGAGAAAGCAACCAAGAACCCAGACCTAAAACAATAGGGGGTAAGGTGAGCTTTCTTTAAGAGATTTTAAACAGACTGTAAATTTAAGATATGGTTTTGTATAGAAATTCAAACTGGATGCTTTGGAAACTGTAAGGATAATAATAATAACAACAGTAAGTGTTGAGGAGGCAGACACTGAGCTAGCAGATTCCATGCATCATCCCTAGGCCTTTCAAAATCTTTGTCAAGTAGATGCTTTGGTCTGCATTTCATTTGATTTTTTGAATTGCCTCAGTCATAAGGGCTTCCTCAGATTCCCCAAAGGGGCAAAGCCATGCCTTACACCCACAAGGAATCAACTCTGCAGGCTTCCTTCTGCCAGTATGGTGAAGTGGTCTAGAGCATGGCCCCTGGGCGCTCTGTCTGGGTTGGAGTTCTGGCCCTGACTTTTCCTAGCTTCATGGCTTAGGAAAGTTACTAATCATCACTCTACCCCAGTATCCTCATTTATAAAATAAGGGTAATAACAGTACCTACCTCACGGGGTTATTCTAAAGATTAAATAAACCACTATGGGGATGTGTGTGTATTTACAGAGAGAGAGAGAGCACTTACAATATAATGCCTAGCACATAGTAAGCACTATATATGTTATCAATAATCATCAATAGTTACTGGGTCACACTATTAATAAAAGAATAAGAGTGTCAGCTACTATTGCATGATTGCTACTTTTCTTTGAATAAAGTGGGAGAAGGACTCTCTATTCACACTACTCGTGGGGTCTCATCTGTTCAGAGTTAACAGAGACTCTAAGTAACATCATAATATACTGCAAATGGTAACAACCCAATCTCCTTAAGAGGCAAGCATGCCATACGATCAGTTCAAAAAACCCCCGAGATATTAATAGCCTTGTACAAACAAAGTGTTTATTATACCTCCTGGTTTTTTAAAGTGGTTTCTATGCTGTGTATGTCTCCAATGTGGCGCCAGGTTAGGATTCAGTATTAAGGGGATTGTATGCCGTAAAATTCCATAAAACAGGAGCACAGTATAATTATTTTTTTTAGGGGGGGGGGGGTGGGTAGCACTTTTTGCAAGTCTAATTTAACAGATAGTCAAATTTTTGGCTGACCTCTTTTTATTTTTACACCCCTTTGGGCAATATGAGAATGAAAGCTGAACTCTGTATCACTGTTCATGTGTGCGCTCGCATGTGTAGTGGGGGAGAGTGTCATTAACCCCAGTAGTACTGTGATCCTTGACATGATAGGAACCTCACCTTTTAGTTCTGAAGTCTCTTAAAAAGCAGACCCTGGCCATCTACCTTGAACTTTCACCCTAAAGCCTTAGGGATGCACATTTTAAAGTCTTTTGCAGAGGTGTTTTATACAGAATGTCCTTAAAGGCAATTCACTCTTCCCTACTGAAATTGTTGTTTACTTATTTGCTCCATAAACTTCAATTCACCCTTTCATCCTCAAATCTGAAAATCCATTTAGTATACAGTTTGAGGCCAAAAAAAATAAATAGATATAAATGACTTAGGATTTAGCCACTGTTTTATATCCTTGCAACCAGCCTCCTCTAGCACTGAGATTACCTTGCGTTGGAAAAGCTGGTTATTTTCAAATGTAACTTAAACAAGGATTTAAATGCCACATTTGAAAGAAAGAGGTCAGAGAAAGCAGGAGGAGATTTTGTTTTACTCTCATTTGTCAAAGTTCTGATCGAGTGATCAGAAGACAAGGGAGTTCCCTTGCCAAGCTTATGGTGGTGCTGAAGCTGGGTGACCTACTTCTCTATAAAAATGAATAGTGCCAGAGACTTTGAAGGCCACAGTCAAGAAATCCAGGTTTTTTTGTAAACCCACTGAGATTGTTTCATCTCAGCACATTTGTCTTCCACTGAGGAACAGCCACCCACCAGCAGAGTGTCTTCTATTAAGCTTTCTGGTGCCAACATTTGTGGCCCCATAACCGCCTCACATGAGAAGGTGACATTTTGCTAGCTCTTTCTCTTGATGCAGTATGACATATGAACTCAGTACACCACTATGCTTCCTCAGGGAGTTATTTTTGCATAATTTTATCCAGCCGTCTGGAATTCATAAGCTAATCTTAAAAATGACCTGGTAACTGATTTCCACTGATATGTCAATCAAAGACTTTCCCCTGGAGGAATGGCAGGTACAGAAGTCAAATCTAAGATGGTGACATGGAAGGAAAACATATGTTGGGTACCCACTTTCCACCTGGCAAACATACACATTGTTTCATCTCACTCTCACAATAAATGGAAAGTGAATCAGGAATCCCTCAGAAAACTTAGGTCATATTTCCCATGACATTGAACACCACACCAGCCTGCTTCATAAAGGGTGAGTAGGGAATACAGAGGTAGCCACCAAATCCCAAAGGTAGCAAACACACTGAAGCACAATGAAGATAGTCCTAACATAATACTATGCACTCTAATTAACCAAACCCACTTCTCTGTCTAATCTATTCAAATATCCCTGCAATAACATATTGTTGGGCTCAAAAGAATCTTGATTCAGATCAATGGCTCAGCCTCTTTGAATTATGGTCAAAATGGCAAATTAACCCCAAGTCTCATAACTCCCCTATGATTTGGATACAGTTTGAGTATGTCCCCCAGGGATTCATGTATTGGGAGCTTGGACCCCACTGTGGCAGTGTTGAGAAGCAGTGGAAGTTTTATGAGGCAAACTTTAAGAGGGAGATGGCCAGACTGACCTAGGATTGGCAGCTTCCACCTTGTAAAGCAGACTCGTGAGCCTCCATGGAAGCCACACAGAAACACCCTGAGACAGAAGAGAGAATGAGGGTCCCTGCGGAGTCCAGCCTTCCTGCCATCCAGGAGAAGCTCCAAGCATATGAGAAAAGTCATCAATGATCCTTCAAACCAGCCATCTGGATGCCACCAAGTAGCCCCAGTTAAAGTCCCATGGAACTAAAGAATATATCAGCCAAGCCCTGACCAAATTTTTTGACTCATAAACAAATTATGAAATGAAATAAAGTGGGTATTATTTGAGACCATACAATTTTTGGATATATATTTTTTTAATTTAGCAAATACATAACCAAACAGTGATATGAATCCTACTATCCTGGAGGTGGTAAGGTAATTGAAAATAGGTATGGAAAGGGTATGGTTTGGTGAGAGGAAACTAGAAATGCCTCAGAGTTCTAAGTCCTCTCAGATCAGCAGATCTAAGCATAGGTATTATTAGATGGCCCCAACGAATTCTTTAGGGACACAATTCTTTAGGGACACAAATTACTGGCTTACACAAGCCAATAATTTCTCCAGGCCTGATTTCTTCACTGTACGGTGGAGAATTCATCACACTCCAAGGTAGCAGATGTCCTTGCTCACCATACAAGTGATATTCAACTTAAAAAAGATTTGCCTTTGTATTTTCCCTCTATCTTATAACTCCAGTCATGATTTTAATCATAAATATAGAGGCAACTTAATCAAAGAAAGATGTGTTCGAATTTCCAGATGGGCTAAGCAGTACTGACTGTGGGTTTGAAACCACTCCCAGAGAACTGGAGATTTATCTGAGCATATTTCAATAAAGGCTGCCTTTGTTATAAAGCTTTAAAAACACAGCAAGAAGCCAGGCTCAGCGGTGCACGTCTGTAATCCCAGTGACTCAGGAGGCTGAGGCACAAGGATTGTAAGTTCAAAGCCAGTCTCAGCCACTTAATGAAGCCCTAAGCAACTTAGCAAGATCCTGACTCAAAATAAAAATAACAAAAAGGGCTGGGGATGTGGCTCAGTGGTTAAGTGCCCCTGGGTTTAATCCCCCAATATAAGAAAAAAAAGAAAAAACCTAAAAAAACCCAGCAAGGATACTTTCTATCTGGAAAAAGTTGATTTTTCTCTCCTCTTTGCCTACATCTATGAAAGGGCTTTATCCCTCTCATAGTTCCTACATTATTGGCATACATTTGAAGCCATATCCGGATCATAGAAGTATATGCTAATTAGGATTCATTAACATGATAGAGGTTACACCAAGTAGGACAGTAAGATTTTATTTTACTACCTTTCTGACAGACTGTTTTATAAAGAGGAGAAAGTTGTAAAAACCTTGAATTCCCAAGTTTTTTAAGTTTTATCCAAGCTCAGTGTAATTTCATCAAAATCTCAGGTCCCCAAATCTCCCAGATAGGAAGAACCAATAGACTTCCATAGCCTGGGACCAGACAACCCTGAGCTCACTCTCAGAGGTGCTACTTTAGGATATCAAGCTAATATTATGACTCTAAAAAGAGTACCAGGAAATATTGTATGGGGCAGAATGACCCCCCCAAATTTGGGATAGGTCTTCAATCTCCCAATGCTCTCCAAATGAGAATGGAAAGATGCAGTTCTAAAGGAGAGAAGGATCACATCTAAATCACCAAGAGAGTTTGTTGAAACCGCATCTGTCTGTCCAGAAGCAATTGTCCTTTTTCTTCCCAGAAAGAACTGTGGGTAGTCCTCATAAAAGATACACTTGATGAGGAAGTACCTGTGCTCACATGTATGCTCACACACAGTTGCATACATGGGAAACTGTGAAATCAATCATCTAAGAAATCCTAATAAATCACTCATACAACTATCTCAGCACCCTAAGAATTGATTCACAGTCTCCCTAACTTCCTCTAGGGAGTAGAATGTCAACTATATGTCAGGTAATATAGTAATCAAAGGACATCTAGAAACTTTAGAGACTTTGTTCTTCTGAACAGTCAAGCTTTCCAAATAGTTGGAGATCTGCCCATTTAAGCACCAAGCCATTTTTTTTCCAAAGTAATATTTCAGCAATTCTGGATATAAACCTTTCTAAAATTTATTGCCTGTGTTCAATTTTCCTGAATATAATTTAGCCTCACCTTCATAATTCAAGGCTGTAATCACAGGCATCAATTTCTGTCCTGGGACTACAAAAGGGAGTTAGTTTATTACTAAAGGTTGCAAAGACCTCTAGATGACAGCTGGAGGCAAGTGGAAAGTTGGTAAACAACAATCCAAAAGTGGGACTCCAAATAAAAAAGCCAGAAGCAGAAGTCAGAAACTAGGTAGGGAGCCAAGGAGATAAAATAGAGGTTAACTATCAACAGTAGAAGATTTAGCAAAATTGTCCACAACAGGCATTGCTTCCATGACTTGATTTCCTGAGTTAGTTTGCAACTGGCAAAATCTCAGCTCTAAAGGATCATCTCTGTGGCTGTCAGGGTATCTTCCTCTGCTTTCCTTTCTTCCGTGCTTCTAACTTCTTGTGGTCCTACAGACCATCCACCTGGTCAGAAGTGGATAAAGGGCTCAGCTGCCTTCCTGATAACTCAGCTGTACGAGGGCTTTGTTGTGGTCAAGAACCTCTCTAACTCATTTCCTGGACATCAGCTATTTTCAGGAGGTGATATTGCTGCAAGGTGAGTTCCAGACAGATCAGAAGGTTCGATTCTTTCTTAATTTTCTGCTGGAGCTGTCTCCTACAGGTGTTCTGTGACAGTGACCATCATGCCCTTGCCTCTTAGAACTAAAAACTTCCATATTGGGTTGTAACCTTTCCAAGAACTAAAAACTTCCATCTTGGGCTGTACCCTTTCCAACTAAGAGACTCAAATCCACGTGGGTCTGGTTGCCTGTGACATGGAGAAGTTACTATTGCAAAAATCTCTCAGAAGGGGACACATCTACTAAGAACTCACCAAACTCCTGTAATTTTACCAGCCTCATTGGATGCATCCCTTCTTAGAGCCAGGATAGCCTCTGGGAGGAAGGGAAGTCATCAGCAAACCTTCTGGCAGAGACCACTCATCAGAGCAAAGGCCAAGATATCAAAGAATAACAGTGATTTAGCAGTTTTGTTGCAGGCAACAAGAACTAAGAGACCCTGCCTTCAATTTACTGAAGCCACATAACTGAAACAGCATCAAAGAGAATAATCCATAATACAGTCATCAGCCCAGACAGAAACTGAGAGTTTTAATTGAAAAAAGAAGGGAAAAAAGGAGACACAGGAGATGTTCTCATGTTTGTTTGTTTGTTTGAATCACCTTGCAATTTATCTGGCTACCCTTAATCTGGCTTCTTTTCACAGGAACCATCTTTGCTTCCTCTTCCAAACATCACTCCACCCTCTGGCCTAGTTTTCCTTATTTTTCTTCTCTTCTGGCTCTTATTGAGGGAAAGAGGAAGGGATAGATTGTCTATGAACAGCATAGTTACGTGGTGAGGAACAGGAGGGCTTTGGAAGCCAGAGATGGAATGGGATCCCAGACCTGCCACTCCCTAGCCATGTGACCCTGGCCCAATTACTTCATTTCTCTGTGACTCAGTGCCTCTGTCAAGTAGAGAAAGGATAGAGTTGTAGAAAGAACCCCTGGTAGCACTAACTCCACAAGACAGTTGTCAGTGTCGTCTGACACACTTCTAAACACACACAAGTACACCCTGACACTGCGCTGGGTAGTAGAAGCCCAGGGCCTGGCCATCTGTCACACCTCACAGTGCTCTCTCAGAAGACACATCAAGATTTAAAGATCCCTGAGCAGAAGCTCTTGAAGACCCGTTTTAATAAAGTAAGAATTACTTTTCATGAGCATGCATATCAACTAGTACTTGAAAACTGTTTTAAAACATTCAACTTGTTCCTGAGATCTCATTTACAACATTGATGTAGGGTAATTCCCATTTTCATAATAAATATAAGGGGAATTCTTAGCTTCATTATCCAAATTTCTAAATAACTGAATGCACACACGACTGTCAATTCCTTCACCTTCTTCAAATAAGCCTACTTTTTAACCATACTGTCACACATACCTGCTCCTTGACCTTGGGGATTCCAGATTTGGGCTCTTAATTCTCTTTAGTCTCCCTCTCATATTCTGCCTGGAGGGTAGCAGCTTTCTCTCCTCATCTCCAGACCCTGAGCACCATGTGCCAGGTACCCTAAATAAACCTGTGTCATTTGGGTACTGATTATATAGCTCAGTAGTAGAGCACTTGCCTAGTATATAGGAGGCCCTGGATTTGGTCCCTAGTACAAGCCTTTCCTGCCAAGAATGACCACCCCTCATCCTGTTTTAATATATCTGAAGATTCTTCTGGAGGTCTCACACAAACGTCAGCTCCCTGGTGGACCTCCAGGGCATATACTATGTACGTGACATCATGCTGTAATTTAACTGTCTGTTGAGTTGGGCTTCATTGTGCATAAGAATCATCTGGGGATTCTCCTTAAAATGTGGATTCTGATTCAATAACTCTGGGGTGGGTGTGGGATTCTACACTTCTCATAGCTCCAAGGTGATGCGGAAGCTACTGTCTTGTAGACACCACCTACATAACGGGCTTTGAAGAACAGGCCTGTGACCTCAAGATCTAGACCCGTGGTCATCATCTTTTGACACAGCTGCCCCGCCAACTCTACTAGGAAGATGAGAGGAGATGAAATTATGGAGAACAGAGGGGCTTGGGGGAGGAGAGAGGATTGAAGAGTGTGGGTAGAATTAGAGGTAAAAAAGGAAACTGAATGAAATTAGTAAACAGATGAGGAAGTAAAGAAGAAAAGGAGTGAAAAATACAATAGGTTGGAAGGAAAGAGGAAAATAAGAGACAGACGCAGCATGAGAAGCAGAAGGTCGGCTGACTTCTTCCTCGGGATGGAATCTAGCTTTAGTATCTGACGGCCCAGATGAGGGGTTTGGCTCTTGGACTAAAGCATCCCAAAGGTGGGACTGAAGTAGTGTGAATGCCACTAAACTAGTGTGCACAGAGATTGATACTGCACTCTGGGGCCCTTCCTGAGCGATTAGGACCAAGCTATCATTCTCACAGTAATAATAAAGAAGGCTCTATATCACAACCGCCATGTATAGTAGAGTTTATGCCAGCTAAGAAAATCTAAGAGAGTAGAAAGTCTTTTATCTGCAAATCTCAAACTACTTACCCTTGAAAATGACCCAAACAGAAGTTTACCTGATAGAGTTCAATCCGTTGTTCAGGCACTCTGGCTTTGGGGTTCTGCAAACGAAAGACTCTGAACTCTGCTTTCACCAAATTGGAAGCATTCTTCTCCAAGGTTGACACATCAAACCGGACAATTCTGAAGTAGGGTCTGTAGAAAGTGGGCGGGATGGCATCTGTAAAGAGTTAGGGCAATCATTAAATGATAAAACCCACGCTGCTCTCGAAAAAGACTGTGGTGTGGGACAGTCCCCTCCCCCCAAACCATAAGGGAAAAATCTACAGAATGATTTCGTTTCTAGTGGTCAATTTACTACCACTAACAATTTAACCAGAACAAAAAGTAAAATAAACATGTGCACTTGGTTACAGGAGTAGCAGATTAATAGAGATTAACAAACTACTTCCAACTACATTGGAGGGAGTGCAGCTAACCCTGTCCTTTGAAGGTTCATGGAGTGGTGGAAAATCCTAGATGGTTATGAACTGGACCAAGTTCATGACAGTTGATGCCTGGAGAGAGCTGTCGGCCTTGCATACACTTTAATCAGATGTGCCAAGAAAATAGCAAGCAGTTCGCCCATGTATTTTTTTTCCTTGAAAGTTTGGCATCCAAATAGTCTACTTTTATCCAGGCCCATGTATTTCATCTTTTTTGGCTACAATAGTTTGGTTTTTCACACACGTATGACCAAGTTATGGTGAGGAAATATAAATAAACAGAACCATATTAGCAAGCTGGCTATACCAAATCCAGTCTTAAAATTCTTCATTATTTATAATTCTGTTGATGAAAGGTAATCCTAGTTAATAATAAGAATTAGCACAAATTCCCTCCGTCTGAACTATGCAAAAGAGTTGCAGAGAGTGCACAATTATTTCAAGCTCATGGGTTGCTTAGAGTTTTGCTGTTATTTTTTTAAATAATCTGCCATTGCCTTTAAATATACAACTGAGGCTATACCAGGACCAAAAAAAAAAACCAAAACCAGGTCAACTCTATCCCCAAGCTTTCATATACAGCACTCATTTATTGAGCACCAACACTGGACCTACCACTTGACAAATATGTTTCTACCATCTTCTTCCCAAATGGGCAAATCTAGCTTCCCTATGCCAGAGGACTCCATCCAATCTGGTAGCTCCATTTCTTTCTACCCTTTCTTCCATTAGGTAGCTTCATGACAAAATGATCATTCACAGTTGTTTGTTTCTTTACAAGCAAAATTTTTATTACTTCTGCATCATGTTTGTTTATCTTGCTTTCCCCTGAGAAATTTTAAGAATCTTAAGGGCATAGACTTTATTTGCCAGATCTTTCTTTTTTCCCACATATTCAGGACAGTGCTCTGCAAACATGAAGTTCACCAAAGAGCTCCAGTTTGCATAGTTGGTCATCAATGAGAGTCTTGAAGGACACAGGCATCTGGCTATTGGCAATGCTAACTTATTAAATAAACAAGCCTTCTTGTGGAGCTTAAAATAGAAATGAACACCTTTCATGATTTCTTGGGAAATCCATGCCCTGACAATTATGCTTTAAAAAAAAAAAAAAAAAGCCAAGAACACACGAACATTTCCTCATCTTAAGAGCTCTAGATTTTCCCCCTTGTGGCAGTTTCCCCTCATCTTTTCCCCCATATACTTGACAATCTCTGGATTCAAGTTCCCAGAGAAGAAATGAATTTCAAACCATGCTGTGCTTGATGCTGGTTCGTAAAACCACTGTGTGAATTGAGGCTTTGTAGCTAGTGAACCAGAAGTTGCAGAAACAAACAAACAAACAAACAAACAAAAAAACCCAAAAAAATCCAAAGCATCCAGATTTCAGAGAAAAGAAAGTATTCATGCAGACACAGCGATGAGCCACTGCAGCCATTGCCACTGTGGAATAGGTGGTGGGCAGTTTCAGGTGGGCAGAAATTGGTATTAACAGAAGGTTTTTGGAGCCCCCTAGCATAGCAGTCTGAAAAGGTACTGCAGAAAAGAAAGAAATCTGCTTCTCCCCTAGAATATGCCCACCCCAGTGACGGGAGAGGCTGGTCCTATCCTAACCAGCTCAACCCAAAACAGGCTGGACGCCCGGACAGAGAAGGCTGGGCAGAACTGGGGCCAGGCCCTCTGGCTTTGCACACCCTCTTGGCCAGAACCTTCTGCAGGCCGAGTGGCTGTATTCATCTTCACTTATCCTCAGCATTAGACAGCAGAAGTTTCAAACATCCTTTGAAAGAGCATCCTGGAAGAGCAAGGCTAATTTAGCGTGCTTCCTGTTGTTAGCAAGAGTAAACATCTCGTTCATTTTCTTCTCTTTCTGTGGATCCCCCACAGGCCTGTTCTACTTCCCCCAAACACCCATCTTTCACGCCCGCCTGCCTCAATCTTATCCTTCTATCAAGTTTGTAAATAAGTGCTCTTGAGATTTATTTTTATTCTCTTTTGTGTTTATTAAACTTTGAGCAATTTTTTCCCCTTTGTGGTCTTCTGTCCATATACAACTCTTCCTTTTTATGGCTGCCTTAGACCATGAGGTCAATTTTGTTTCTTCTTCTTCTAAGCAAATCATCCAATGATCCTGTCCTAAGCTTTTGAAGCTCTGAAGGGGCGTCTGCAAATATTTACAGGAGTAGCTTGATGGTTGAGTATGGTTGTTCTGTTCTGCTCCTTCCACATGAGCAAACAGCCCTCCACCTCTCGGCTTCTCAGAACCATTTAAGCAGTTTATATTTCAACTGCCGAACAATACAAACCTGCATCTGGGGTGCTTTTATAAATGGAAGCAGTTAATGCACAAAGTAAAAGGACAGCTGAGCATCCCCCACTAGCAACCCCACATGAAAGCAACCAAGCCGGGAGGAAGCAGCCGCCTTATCCATTCCCTGCGCCAGCACACAAGACCACAATAAAAACTGCTGACCAAAGAACTCCCATTCCCAAGGGACAGTCCCAGTTGTCCCCTGCTGTCGCTTTCTCTAGGTCACAGGTCCCTGCTTGGCTGATGGACTTGACCAACTTGCCAAAGGTCTCAT